>NW_010973231.1:4584747-4833990 GCF_000737465.1 Haliaeetus leucocephalus
TTTTTTTTTGGTGGTCGCAGCCCCGCGACGCCGCCCCACCCCCCGGCCTCGTGGTTAATGTCACGCAAATAATAAGATTATCTGGATGTTGCCCGGCTGTCTGCCTCGGTGGGCTCATCCTGGTGACAGCAAGACTCGCTCGGCACCGAAAGTTGGATTTATTCTTGGTTTTTTCCAAATGACCTTTCCCACTTCGGGTTTTTTTTTTGGTCTTATTTTGACATTAAAGGGAATTTTATGCTCGTTATACATTCAGCCCAAAGCCTACATATTTGCTGTCACCAAGAGTTCTTATGGAAAGATATGATGTCATCCAAGGCAGCCCAACACAGCTCATTGCTACATACATCCACGTATGTGTTGAAACGAGAACTCCCAAAACACTGGGAAATGTTATTGCGGGCTAACGTGACTCATTTTCATTTTGGGAGCCTAGAGATTGCAGCGCAAGGCCATCAGCGCTTAGGCAGACATGTAAGCCAATGTCTCCCGTTCTAAATAAGCTCCCACTCGACTTGCTGTCTTGTAAAAGCAAAACCTACATTAGGTTTTTATTACTTGACGATGTAAACAAACCAAAAGTCCTCCAAATCTATAGGGAGACGGCATTGAATTTTTAGGTCTTGTGCTTTCCGTTCGTTTGCTCGTTTTTAAGGTCCTGTGGGCTTACAAGTGAGGGAAACTCATCAGAAAACGGTCCTAAGTCAAGACTTGCGCAGCTTCCGAGGCTCGGTCACCCAGCACGGAGGCTGGGACCGTTCCCACTCCTCCCGTCTGCCTTCCGCAGAGAGCCATTAGGCTCTCGCCCTCTCCGTTGGGCTCAGTCCTCACCGCTCAGCCTGGCTAGGCTGGCTCAGCACCGGGGCAGGGGGGGCGATGTCCCCCGGCAGGCTCCGGCGAGGGGGAGCGTTACAGGTCTATCCCGGCGCGGCCTTCCAAGCCATGCGTTTGATTTTTCACGGTCGAGGAGCAGCACGTGCTCATCCTACGCCGCCTGGACGCTCTGGCCGTCTACCTCCCGCCCTGTTGGAAACTCCGGCTCCGAAAGCCACCGGGTCCCAGCCGGGCACCCAGACAGCTTGTCCCAGGCTGGCCAGAGCCTGGCCACGCTCGCCCTTCTGCTGAGCGGACAGGGAGACGGCGCCAGGCGAGGAAAGATGGGGTGGTGGGGAAACCGAAGGGATCGTGATGAAATTAAATTGCAACCTCATACAGATGCAACGAAGAGACTTTTACTTTTTTGTAACCGGGCACGACCGCTGCCCGTTACCAGCACGGTGGAAGTCCTGCAGGAATCGGGACAAGCAGAAGAGGGCAAGTCCGAAGGGCTACGGCTGCCCACCTCTCCTCGCTTTCTGAACCGGTTCCTACGGCCGGTCCGAATTGTCTGTATATAGCTGTGTCTGAGCGGCGGCAATGGCAGGCACGGTCTCGGCTACGCCGGGCAGCCAGGCAGGCTGCAGCTGGCCCCCAGGGAGACGAGGTTACATATTGCTGTAATGCTTGCCGAGAACTTAAAATGAAGTCTATCAAGGAAGGCGTTTTTTTCAAGCTATGCTTGGCTAAGGGGAGCAGCACAGAACCCATGAGAAAGACTTGGGGTTTTTTCAGTTAAAATGAAAAAAAACCCAAAACCCCCCAAAAAACCCCAACTATAAAGTGATGGTAGAGTAAAAGATAGAAGAACGAATCGCTTCTCTGGCCATTACAATGATTTTGGCCTTTGTGTAACAGAAGACCCCAAAGTGACCACGTCTAAAAGAAATCACCAGGTTTTTAAGAGTCGTCTTTTTTTGGTTTCATAACTCGTGATGCAGTGACGGTGATCGGCGGCAGTGCTGTGGCCCCGCAGCTCCAAACGAAGGAAGCCAAAGCCGTGGTTTCATACCCTCATTAAAATGGAAACTCAAACAATCAAAGTCAAGGGCTAGCAGGGTTGGCCTACTGTGGAGATAATGGGATCATAAGACAAAATATTTTGCATTTTAAAAGATGAAAGCCATTGTTATTTATTTTTCTAGTGCTTCATCATCATGTATTGTGCTGGTAACTGTTTCTAACTGTGTTTTCCCCCCACACCATCTTTTTCTGTCCTCTGACTGGGCAGATAAAAGTAATTTCTCTTGAACAAGTGAATCATTCAAAAATAAATAATTGGCTCTACTTTTACATAGCTGTAGTTAAATAGTTTTCCTCCTCACAAAAGAAGTCTGAAATACAGATTAATTATTTACTCCTGTTACGAACTGTAAAAAATGTGGATTTGCTAATCTGCTAGTTAAGTTTTTAAGAGAATTAATATACAGACATCTGATACGACAGTGAAAACTGAACTGGTGTTTTAACTTGAATAGATGCCTCAAGACCGTTTGGATTACAGGTGCAGTGTGGAATTCTTATGTTGCAATACATAGATATTCTAGAAACTGAAATGTGACATGGTAGGCACTAGTTCTGCAACGCTTAAAAATATGTTAAACATAAATGCCTAGCTTTCATATTGTGAGTTGTCCCGCCAGACAATTCGTGGTGGGAAAGTAAAGACTTTTAGCACATTGTTGTTGTTATTATTATTACTACTACTACTATTATTTAGCACATCTGTGGCAGCAAGCTTTGATTTCTATTTTGTGAGCATCTTTATGGTTTGCTTCATGTGGCCTGTAATACCGGCACTTTCTAGTGATATTTTTTCATCCACCTTTTTGAGATGTGAAGATCTAGATTCCTCGGGCTTTAACAGGAATTTGATCTAATCTAATAGGAATCTAATAGTTTCTGATAAGAATTTTCATGCTGTTACGCTGTTGCAGAGGTTGCAAACCAGGATGCGCTATTCATAGTTTCTTCCCTATGCAATTATACAATCAATGCACATCTTCCGCTGCTCAGGGACACTGCGTATTAGGTAAGCGTTACGCCGAGTGTATTTTTGCTTCTTTATGTAAGATGATGAGAACGTATTCAGTGATTCTTCCAAAGCGCAGTTGCAAAAATCTAAGCAAGTTAGGGCAACACTCGTATTTACTATATGGAAGATACTGTTTAGTATGTGGAACATGTATAATTGTTATTACTTAAGGTAAAATAAATCAGAAACTTTGATGTATGTAATCTACGCTCCTCTGATCTATTTAGTGGGCTGACACGAAGGGCTGAGCTAGCTATATGGGTCCCTTAGGATCCTCAGATGGAACAGAGATTTTTTTATGTTGCTCTAATTTACTCTTAGAGACAGTTTGGCCTCCTGCCAGTCTGGGATAGAAAGAAGAAGGAGGTGATCATCTCTTTCCTTGTCTTCCCACATCCATGCAGTGTTGCATAGCCCCAGCTGTGCTGAATTAATGCCTGGGACAGCTTATGATTTCAAGCCTTTTTTCCTCCCATGAAAGGTTTTAGAAGAGAAAAGAGTTCTACCTAGGAGCTGGCTGCAGGGAGTGAAACACCTAGAGAATTAACAGGATCAGATCTCCTGCGGAGAAGCCAGACTTATGCAGAGGTTGTGCTATGGATGCGAGAGATATTAGCCATGTATCATCTCCCTTAGTTGGTCAGATATTCTGGGGGGTATATGAGTCCTGAGCGTTGTGACGGTGCTGTCAGATGTCTCCCCTTGTCCTGTGAGGATAATCTTACCCTCTGAGGCCAGCAGCAGGAGCAGGCCTGCTAGCATACTTCTCCAAGTGGCTAAAGCGAGGTGGGAACCAGGAGCCTACCCCTGCAGAAGACCTAATCTTCCTGAGGAGTTCTTGTTAATACAGATTATAGAAAGAGTCCAGTGGGGACTCTGTCAGGAAAGCCTCAGGGAGAGCCCAGTCCCTCTCACGAGGAGTGCGCACGCAGAAGAGCAAGGAAACTAGAGTTCATGGAACAAGACGTGTCTACGGCTAGATAAGCAAGTAGCTTGCCGCAGGTGAGTAGCATAAAATAGTGGTAGTAAAGACCAGACGTCTGGATCACCCCAACATCAGCCTCCGGATGCCTCTCGGGGCTGTGGGTGTCTTGCCCCAGGCTGGTCCCACAGACTGTCTGACAGTGGTCGGCTGGAGCACCTTGGACACGCTCCTGAGCTGCACCGGTCGGGTTAGTTTCACCCAGAGGAAAACCAGTTCTCATGCTCAAAAACCACTCTGCTCTGCGTACCAAAGCACAGCACGGGGGGAGAGTCAGGAGATCGATTTCAGAAGTGCACTCCTGAATTAGACCAAGAGCAGTGTAGATGCAGTCTGCGATAGTTCCCTGTTTCTATTGACATTGCATTGTATAATATTTTACACTTTAAAAGGTTCCCCTTGATTCAGTGGGATTACTCAGGATTTAAAGCATGATTCACTGTTGTAAAATGTAAGACATATGGATTGCTTCCCTTGCCAAATGCAAAAGTTTTGGTTCAAGAGTTCTGAAATGGCTTTTCTTTACACAATCTCTATGGCTACTGAAGTGCACAAGGTAAGGTGTATCATTTCTAGATGCGAGCTGCCGTTTTGGGGAACAATGAATAGAGGGGTGAAGGATTCTGAAAAAAGTCGTATTCATGATGCTAATGCTGGCAGAAAACTAATCTGACTGGGCGCACCTCGTGTCGTGCCATGGCCAAAAGAGCTGCTGTGATTACTGGGTACACAGAAAGGGATGCATGAGGAAGGAGAACAGAGGTTATACTACCTCTCTGCTTGGCACTGGTGGTGTGACTACTACTGAAGTAGTCCCATTCCATTATCTGCACTTCAAGAAGGATGATGATAAATTGGAGGAACTACAGAGAAGAATACTGATAATGACAAAACAATTGGAAAATGGCTTATTTTTAAAGACAGTGATCTGTTTAACTTATCAATGAAGTAACTCAACCCTCTGGAAGAACCAATGTGTGGGAAAAGAGCTAGCAGAGGAGTCTTCGATCTACCACACAAACACAGGGTGATCTACAGCTCGAAGTTACAGACCAAGTAGCAGGTTTTTAAGGACAGAGAACATCATTAACCAGTGAAACAGCTGGTGTGGATATTCTCTTACTGGAATCTTAAATCAAGCACGGCCACCGAGTCTCAAAAGGCACCAAGAAGTCCTATGGCCCATGTTATGCCATGATATGCTTAGAGCAAACTATTGCAATGGTGCTTTCTAGCCTTAAAATCTTCAAACACAGACCTCTGAGAAGTGGTGGTTTTGAGAAGCCAAAGTGTGGCTGGCTAACTATTTACCTATCAGTCTATTTAATACAAATTTCTGTTAAAACTGTTGTTGATATGCTGACAACAGAGAAGTTTTACTTTGCGTTTCCAATTTGCACATGCATTATTTCTACAGGTGTGTGCAAAGCGACTGTCTTTCTATTTTTAACAGGAATAGCTTTGTATGAAACAAGCATTTTCCCTGAAGCTTGGGGATTTTTTTTTCTTCATATTCCAAAAGTTTTCTCTAGGACCTTATCCAAGAAAGAGAAGAAACAAAGAAAAGTGTAATATCCAAACCCTTCGCTCTAGCAGTAAACCAAACTATTACAAAGGTAATAAGTCAGACCTGCTTTCAATCTTAATTTCCATGTGGCTGCAGTTGACCTCATACAGGTTATAGCCTCTACTCACAGAGACCGGTGCTCTACATGGACATGAATAAAAATGCATGAGAGGGAGAAGAAACTCAGCTCATTTTCTGTGATTAAATTTAAAATACAGTACTAGTAAATGTTTAAAAGACAGTATTATGGTATTCAAAATGCAGTAAAAATGAATATTTAAAAATTCAAAATATATTTCCTAATTCCATGCTTTGGCCAGCTGTATTTAAAAAATGGGTATTTAAATTAAAGACATTCAGGTACCAAATCTATTTTTAGTCCCTGTCTTGTTCCCCTTGAAATCAACAGTGGTTTTGCCACTACTTCAATGGGAGTATAATAAGGTCCTTCATTTTCAATACCTTATAACTACTGGAAAAAAAGTAGATACAATGGGGATGAAAGCACCTCTAATAAGTAATCTTTTTTTGTGTTATTCGTGTTCCTAAATAACACAGAAAGTAATTTGAAAGACTGAGCAGCAATGGAGAAACAGGTTCAATAAATCAGTACAAATCTCCATTACAACTTGTTGTGGTTTAACCCCAGCCGGCAACTCAGCACCAGGCAGCTGCTCGCTCACTGCCCCCCTGCCTCAATGGGATGGGGGAGAGAATCAGGGGGGGGAGAAGGTAAAACTTGTGCATTGAGATAAGAACAGTTTAATAGGACAGAAAGGAAGACCATAATAACAATAATAACAATAATGTCAATAATAATAATAATGTCAATAATAATAAAAAATTGGAATATTCCAAACAAGTGATGCACAATGCAGTTGCTCACCACTTGCCGACCAATGCCCAGTTAGTTCCCAAGCAGTGATCTGCCCCCCCCGGGGCCACCTCCACCCAGTTTATATACTGGGCATGACGTCCCATGGTCTGGAATACCCCTTTGGCCAGTTTGGGTCAGCTGCCCTGGCTGTGTCCTGTGCCAACTTCTTGTGCCCCTCCAGCCTTCTTGCTGGCTGGGCAGGAGAAGCTGAAAAATCCTTGACTTGGTCTAAACACTACTGAGCACCAACTGAAAACACCAGTGTGTTATCAACATTCTTCTCATACTGAACCCAAAACATAGCACTGTACCAGCTACTAGAAAGAAAATTAACTCTATCTATCCCAGCCGAAACCAGGACACAACCAAAACAGTTCCTTAACTGTCTTTACTCTCAAATCAAGTATTCCTACTTCACCTGTCAGTGCTGCTAAGTGAGAACTTACTTCCTTCTTTCCTTCCTTCCTTCCTTCTGTCCATCAGTCCATCCTTCAGCCCTCCCTCCCCCAAATCACAGCACAAACCTCGTTCCCTGAGCTCCCCGGGCAGCCCATGTTTGCTGCAGCCCCACAGCACACAGAAGCTATGGTTCCTCCTTTTCGTTGAATCGTACAGTGCTGATTTTTTCTCACTGATTTCAGCATTTCCTTTAATGTTGGTATTTATTAGAAACACAAGTTAGGAAAGATAATAGGAATGAGGTAGTTCCTGTATGCCCCTTAGCCACCTCCCTTGAATACTTCCTAATGTGGCTAAGTTTAACTACGCGTTCTGAGACTTCCAAAATCAGACTTGACAGCTTGGGCTTCAAACCATCGCTTCCTCTGCATTGTGTTATGGTAAATTTGTGACTGGCAATATTTTCATGAGCTGCAGTTGCTTATGATTCCTCTGTGTAATTGGCTCTGTGTAGGCTGCTGGCTTTTTTCTTTTTTTCTCGATAAAGAGGGGAAATATTAAGAGGACATAAAAGATTACATTGTTTTGTATTTTCTGTACTAGGTTTTTTTATTCTTTTGTTTTCAAGGCTGTAAACATTTCATTTCAATTAAAATTTTCTGAGGCAACTTTAAATATTTTGAATCATTTATGTAAAATTCCTCGTTATAAAATTATTTCTTTACTTAGCCTTAGAAGAGAATTAGCTTGTCAGCCCTAAGCTTTTTCTTTTTCTTTTTTTTTTTTTTTAAGGACACTAACCATCTAATACTAACTAACTTATCTAAGTTACATCTCTAACTCTGTCAACCATGAAAGACTAGAGAAAACATAACTGAGATAGACAAGGTAAGCCCAGAATTTTCATAAATATACCAAAAGTGGAACTGAAAGTACCCTTGTGTATATAGCGATTAAACTTGCTATTCTTCTTTTTTTTTTTTAAAGAAAAAATTTGAATTGAAAATAACCATTGTATACATTATCAAAAATAAAATGCTTTTGAAAGGTTAGATGGAAAATCAGCATTTTTATATGAGTTCTAGTGTAACACTAATTGCAATGTTTTCCATTTCTAAATATTAACAAATTTAGATCGAGCCCTCCATGATAAGAATAGAGACAGTGTCTTTACATACTTATCGTGGCATATTTGTACGTTTGTTCACTTGCTTCCCTATTAGAACTTGAAGGGGCCTGATACTGAAATTACCCTGAGGCAAAAATACTTAAACCAATATGCAATATAGAAAGGATTTTTGCAACGCAGGGATATTATCAGGTTAAAAAGATATCAACTAAAATGGCATCTAATTTCAGCACTAAGTGTTCACAGAATCAGCTTCAAGATTAGGGTGAGACCGTGTTATCATTCAAGCTGATTGCTCTGTAACTTTCCAGATAGAGAAAAGACTGTTGGGGGTTTTTTTAAGTCTTGTGGACTCTCAGTTTTACAAATCCCAGTCCCTCCAGATGAGCTTGGACTTAATTGGGAGTAAGAGCAGCTGCAAGATTTTCAGATACCACACAATTTCCGTAACAGTCTACATTTGCACTCATCAATGTTTATATTTACTATTGTAAGAGTAATGAGTAGCCTGGCTAGAAAGATTTATCTGCAAGCTAGAGCCATGTGAGCATTTGCAACTGGAGTGTGGTCACTAAATAGAATATAATTACTTTTTATCTCTTTCCTTTGCCCAGAGCCAGGAGAAGCTAACCAGCTTGCCTTCCATGAGGGTGAGCTTCCGTGGAAGCTTCCCGATTGCTTGCAAAGGCACAGATTGCCCAAATCATTCTGGTAGGCTGTATGTTAACTTTGGTTGTTACCTTCTTTTACTAAGTCTGCAAATTGCTGTAAAACAGCAAAGCAATCATCAGATTAATCAACCAAAACAAATTACTTATTTTTCAGTATTATTTGAGGGCTTACAACCATAAATGTATATTTATGTGTATGTATTTGCACACATCAAGAAACACACAGACATGGTACACAAACACGCTTCATTTAAAAACCCACACCTTGGACCTAGTACACTAGCCTTTATCCTCCCAAAAGTCCAGCTGAAATCAACGGTACCGCTGCACCAATAGTTCTTTACTATTGCCAGAGAGAAAGGCTTTGTTGTTCCAGTCGCGTTGCAAGATTTCTGTTGTTTAGTGATATACTAGGACCCTTATTAACATCCATCCAATTATGGCCATGTACTTGTGGCATACTTCTCAGTAGTAATCAGAGCTTGAAGCTTGGGATTAATCGGTGTTCAGTCCCCGATCTACCCAACCCCAGGAACAGAGCAACAATCATTTCTTTACGCTTTTTCTTCTTTTTGAAGGTAGCAAATAAATTTTATCTTGAGGTTTCTTTTTCCTCAGAAGTTGCTGTAGTGACAGAATTGTAGAGAAGCAACTTCCCCTTTTTATTTCTAAAACAAACAAAAATTCACATTGGCATCAGCTAGCTTGCTTTAAAAAAATAATAAAACAACAATTTGAAATGTAGCTACACACTCCAGTCTGTATTTTGGCATTGCTGATCATAGCATTTTGCTGCTGAACCCGGAGAAGACTGTGGAGGGGCAGAGATGTGCATACACATTTGCCTGAGAGAAAGGTGGGTTTCCCCAAGGATCCCCTCACGGAGGATCAAATAGTAGAACAAACCCTCCAGCTCGGGAAATGTGCTGGAGTGAGTAAGACAGGGCAAGTTCCCTGAAGGCCTGGGTCTCCGGCGTGGAAAGCTGTGCCACCACGCCGCAGCCGTGCCCTCTCAGATGAAATACTGTCCTGCTCATCCCTCAAAGGTACGCCGAAGCAGAGATGAACAAGGGGCTTGCCTATACTAGAACGGTTGCAGGTTTAGTTTTATTATTAAATATCATTTTAAGTGAAACTTGCACTGCATAGAGGTGGTTGCAGCAGTATGCCTTCCCTTCAACAACAGAGCAAAATAAACAGTATTTGGTTAAGGAACAAGAATTTATGATGGTATAAAAATATATTAAAATATCACATTCCTAATGAATGTAATTAAAGCAATGTGTTTTTTCTAATGTCGATCGATTTGAAGTGACTGCTGAGAGGCAGCAAAGAGAGCAGGTACCCAAATGGTGTCCCAGACCCTCTTCTCCAGCTACTGGAAAATACCCCTTCCTTTTTCTTCTACATCAGAAATGTTTCAAAACGCAGGGAGGATATCCAGAAGTGCAATGCAGCAGAGCTCCATTAAAGCCTATGGAGTTATTAGCATTTACAGCAGCCACGGGTCTTGTCCCTAATTTCTTTCTGCAGAACATGCAAAGCAGATTTCACATATTTATTACGAAGTGGTGGACAGATTGCAGGCTTGATGTACTGCCTAGAGATGGTCCCAGAGTGCGAAAGAATGACCAAGAGAGAAGAGGGCATCTTGTAGGTGGTAACTCATTTGCTTTTTCCCCCCTCTAAACTGAATTTTGCACTTTTTTTTTCAGTGAATGTAAGTATCTCATTGGCACGATTGTATTATTCCTAAAATGGGTTGCTAATACTTAAGAAATGCTGTCAACAAAAAATGGAGTCATGTAAAATGCTTATAATTATCTCTAAAATTAGTACCCCTTTAAAGACTGTATTTACGTGACCCATCAACAGATCAGTTAAGTACTTTCAGTATGCTTTACTTGTATTTGGCAGAACAATTTCCTTGCCAAAGTACACCAATGAGTGGGAGAGATTGCAGCTAACAAAGTAAATTAGAAAGAAATGTTTGGGGAATTTTTTTTTCCCTACACTTTGTGTAGGATTTGGAAAGAAAAAAAAAAATCTTCAATCCCAAGTTCAAAAAAACCTCACTTACTTACCTTACTCACTGCCTTTCTGTTTTAAACCACAAGCCTCTACAGTTGTGAGAGAGCATAAGCTTGAAAAGGAAAATGATATGAAGTCCAGTGGATTCCAAATTCTCCATATAGACATTCTGCCAGTTTCTGAAAGTTTTAGGGTGGAGTTCTGGCTTTATTAAAATTCATGGTAAAATTACCATAGGCATAACAATACACTTTTAATCTTAAAGGTATTATTTTTTAATTAATGCAAGTTGGCACATTAGGGAATGTATGAGATTTCATTCCACCAAAAAAAGCAATAAACAAAGAAAATAGATTAATAAATGAACTTACCAAAGTAAAACTAGAGCTGCATGAGTGTACATCATAAGAAATGAGCACTTTTTTTCCTAAAATGGTGGACAAAGTCACTATTAAAGTAAAATGTGACACGTGGGCAAACTTAGCCAATGAGGTACTTAAAAGTATTTTCATTTGTATTTACATTTTTGTTTACATTTCTGTTTTAGGATTTAATTTTTTTTCCCTCTCAAGTTAGGAATCTGTAAGCTCAGTAAGGCCAAAACCTTTGATTTCCTTTGTGAGAAGGACGTATAGTTGCTGAATAATTTATATTGTATTCGTAAGATAATTCATAAGTGCTGGTGCTTCTCACCCCCACCCCCCCCAAATCTGAATGCTTTCCATATTAATAATGCATTCATCCTCCTGATCCCCTGTGAAATAGGGTGAGGGTATTATCTTACAGAGAAAGTGGCAAACGCATGAAGCAACAGGGTTTTTGACCATAGTTAAAACGCCACGATCTCGGTCAGGACATTTTGATGGTGAATCGTGAAGTTTAAAGCAGGGTGCGTGCGGTGCGAATCTGTAGGCAGTTACTGTGGATGCAGACAGCACGAGCGACCATTTGGGAACAAGTTCTAGAAGTATAGACTCAGCCGACTCATGCGGATGAGGTCTTTTACCCCTCAGTAGAGATGATGTGGATTTTAGTGGCACTTCCCATCTACCTGCATGTGGAACAGGCAAAGAAATTGAGCTGCTGGGGGATGAAGTGGGTAGGATGGGGGTGACGGTCAGCACGCCACCGGGCAGGGCTGCTTTTTGGGGGAGCTGGGCAGGCTGCAGCAATGTGAAGTTCAGCGCAGGCAAAAGCAAAGCCCTGTCCCAGGGCTGGCATAATCCCCTGCAGCAGAAACCAGCGGGGCAGGAGAAGGCGGAGGGCAGCCAGGAGGGGGTCCGCAGGGGTGCGCGGGGGGCTGCGGAGCCCACCTCGTTGGAGGAGAGGATGGGGGCACGGCGTCGGTTCGGCCTGGAGAAGGGGAGACCCCCTGATTCCCTGCAAATACCCGGTGGGAGAGGAGGGAGAAAACGGTGTCCCAGCTTTGCGCTTGGCCCCGTGCTGGGCAGGGGCTGGGACAGACGATCCCCTTTCCAACCCAATTCGTGTGAGTCCGTGATTCCAAGTTCACAGGCTGACTCTGCTGCAGCACCTCTGTTACAACAGGATATCCTCAGGAGCCTAATTGCTGAGACTCTTACGCGATGGAAAAGTGTTTGTTTTACTTCACCCTAAGAGTCTGCTGAAAGGCAAAACCATCCTACACATGCCATAGGGGAAGGCAGGAGTTCAACGCTTCCAACAACAATAAAAAAGGAGAATGTTTGTTTAGAAATCTGAGCATGATTTTAATGGCCTAATATTAATCAGCCAGGTTTGAAAATGATGGTCAAATTATAAATAGAGCTGAGAGGCACAGCATACAAAAATACAGTTGTATTTGCATTATAAATTTTATATAAATAGATGGAAAAAAGAGCCTGAAATTTATCAGGCTTGAATTCCAACCACTCTCTTAACATGAAACCTGTTCTTTCCCTTGTTATTTTTCATTCCTGTGCCTGTGAAACCTGGGTTGGGACCGGCCACCTCTCTCCCACACCACCAGCTCCTCCCTCTCCAGTCTTTACAGCCCTGTAACTGCTAATTTGCTTTGCATGAGAGAGATCAAGAACAGGTTCAATGTTTCTAATTGCAATCTGCTCCTTCCCCTGCTAAAATCTAGTGCAGGATCATTAACAGGTAGGTTCCCGCAGAGGTATTGGGGTCTAGCATGGCCACAACTGCCTGGACAAATATGTTATTTGGTTAAACTTTTAAGCATCCCTTTTCCACCCTGTGCTCGCCTGTGTGCAAACTGCAACTGCTCGGATCCCCTGGTAGTTTGGAGACAGCTACCATGACTGCAGTAAGACCCTGGTTTTGCTCTGCAGTTGCTGTTCTGTGCAACCCTTTACACCAGCTGAATTCGTAGCCTGCTTGTTACTTAATCAGCCTCTGAAGAACAAAGCATGCAAAATACTTCTTTTTTTTCTTCTGGAACTTTTTTCACTGAGTTTTAGATGCTGTCTGTTAAAATTTATCAGGCATGGTGTGAGCCTTGCTGCCTACTTATCCCTTCCCATCCATCCTCTGGCTTGCCTTTTCCTTCTTGTCGCTCTCTGCTACCGCTAATATTCTGTTCCTGTGTTCTTCCTAAGGTGCCTTGACATTTGCATATTTATTCCCTAAATTGGACCGGCATGTCCCCATTAAAAATAAAGTACCACGTCATATCGTTCCTGAAATCCCTGAGAGTTTACTTAGATTGTGTTGTAGCTGTAAGACTCAGGAGCCGGGGGCCTGGTGGGCACTGGGCAGTTCTGGGGGAGGCTCTCGGGGTGCCCTGGTTTTGGGCACGCAGGGGTTCGGCTGTGGCCAGCAGCTGGTACCGGGCTTCTCAGTTCTGGGTGAAACGTTTGAGTGCTGACACCAGCGGACGTTGTTGCTTTGACTTCAATAAGAGCCAGTCTGGATCTGCATAGGCTTTGGTGAAAATGTAATTCAGCTCACAGAAATTTTTTCCTACTTCTGGGAGGTTTCTTGCTCCAACAGGTTGTGAAGCAAATGGCCTGGATTGTAAATTTTTTTGTCAGCCCTAAGTAAGAATATTCTGACTTCAAATTCCTGACTTGAGCAAGAGGGAAATGTGTTACACACTGGGTTATAATAAAACACAGCATCTTTTCCCTGAGTTTTGCATCCATGCAGCCACTCTTAAGGGTACAGTTATAGGTTGGATCCCTCCTTGCCCTTCTTATCACTATCGTCACCCTTCCCTGCCTGAATTTGCTCATGGTGGGAGCATCAGATCCAGTTTTCCTACACACTAAAACATATGGATTCAAGATGTGGGCTGCTCTTGCAGAAGCAGATTGCATTTTTTACTTTCTCTGAAACTGAATAAGTAATTGTCACAATCCAAGCTATTGTGCTGAATTTAAAAAAAAAGGGGGGGTTATAAAATGGGAGACTCTGTATGGGTGGCAAAACCGGGCGCTAGGTAAATGTGCAGAGCAAGAATATGCTTAATAAATAGGCAACAGAGAATTAGAGGAAACTATTTCAGGTTACATTCAAGTATATTATGGGACTGTTTATAGGGCCCAAAAGAACTTCCCGAGCATTAACACATGCGGTATGAGACGCAGAGGTGGTAGAATCTATATAAAGGTGAATAGACATGTAAAACCAGAATAACTTGTTAGCATTTACATGGTTGCTGCCTTGAGGCTATGGCAACTATTTCACCCACCCTTTAGAAATTCAGTCAGCACTTTTTTTCTGTGGGGTGGATTAAAAGACAGCATTTTTTTAAGGTCAGGGAAGAATGTCAATAATAAATCAAGCTAATCTTCTGCTATTCTTTCAGAACAGTGAAGGACACATGTGAGAACCCTATAGAAAAAGGTGCTGTTACTAATAATTGATTATGAAAGGAGGAGGAGAAGGTCGGGTTTATGTTCTTTTTCCTTCTCTTTAATTATAAAGATCAGATGATATATAAATCTCTGGATCTATACATTTGTGTCGTGGTAGAAATTCATCTCTTATTGCCCTTTTCTAGGCGACTCCTTGGAGTCTCCAGACTTCGGGACAAAGAAGAAGAGGAGAAAATTATGACAGCAGAAAAATCTATGCAAATAAATCTGGAGTAATGAGAGGGAAAGTGAGTTTTATTCACACTGTTTGGTTTTGACTTCTAACTCAAGTACTGAAAAACACTCAGGAGAAAATTTATCTCTCTGTCTTTCTTCAGGGCAGAAAAAGTTCAAAGCGAACATGTGAGGTCTCCGATGACTCCTCGAGCAAAGTTATGAAAGAATTAGCCTTCCTGGTAGCTTAAAGGTGAAAAAACAAGAAGAAAATCCTTTCCTCTTACACATTTTATCATGCATGTAGCCTTCTTAATAAATTATTGAGAAACATGCCAATTAATAGTTTATCTTTTAAAACATTCTTATCTAGGTTTTTTGAACAAATAGAGAATTGGATGGGCATTCATCCATCTTTTTATTACTTTTTTCCCACATTAGGGAGTGCTGTACATTTCCACAAGCCATAACAAATGGTCCCATTTGCTGTGGGATTTGCTCTCAGCTGGGACACAGACTGTGGTATGTCTTTACTACCAAAAAGATGTCTGTTTTAAGGAAGGGGAATCGGTATGCATTACTATCCTGCTCTGAAATCCCAGTAGCATCAAATACAGTTTTTACTACACTACCTCAGCGAGGCCAGCACTGAACTTTACAACAAGAGGTGACTTTACCCAAGTATATTAGGATAAAACCAAGAAAGATTTGTTTCCTTGAGGATTTTACTGGGGGGGGGGACAAAAAAAATCTCTTTTATTTACAACAACAGAATAACCCTCTTTTGTGGGGAGTGGTGGGATCTAAAGTAGATCAGAAACAGAGAGAGGAAAAAAAAATAGGTCTGTTGACTCATCCTGTACACCACTGTATCTTGACTCTCATGATGTACCCATTGAATGGATTCTGTAATTTTAAAATAAGGCCAGCTTTTCAACAATTGTGCGTTGCTGTGAATCCCCTGCAGTCCATGGAGCTACTTAAAGTAGTTGAAACCTTGACCTTTTAAACTTTTGCCTTTGTCTATCTGTATCACTGCTTTTCCCTTTTTAGCTGTCTATGGAAACATAATAAAATGATTTTTTTTATAGCGTTTAATTACTGCTTACATTGACATCCTCCAAGAAAGCTTGAACACTCGGGATTTATTCACATACAGGATTTATTTAACATTTAGGGTTTATTAATTTTATCATTAAACCTTAATGGCTACTAGAACTTAGTCTATACCTGAAGACACATGCCTATGAAATTAAAATGGCAAACCCTGTTGCTGGAGGTGTTCCTTGTGCCACAGAAAGTGTTCTGTTTCCAGTATATTTAAACCAGCTCTCCAAACCAAGATGTGCTGATAAAAGGCACACATTTTGCTTGAACAATGGCATCTATATTTGGGGTTTGCTAGCTGTATCAGTTGATGGTAAACTAACAAAATGCTTTCATAGATCAGCTTCTTGCTTCAATCTTAAAGCGAAGCCTCCATAAAACTTTTAAACTTGAATAAAAAAGAAGAGAAAGGAGAGATTAGTGATAGCTGAGTTTGGTTGCTGTCATGTAAGTCAAGTAAAGAGAAATTACACCTACTCTGGGTGGAACAGTGATTCAGATTGTTCACCTTGAAGTTGAAGAGCCTCTAAAAGGAAATTTGGTTCTGTTTCTAAGTGGATGTGTGTGGGAGACTGACATTAACACCTTGCACTGAAGAAACTATTCTCTCGGTCCCTTTTCACAGCTGACTAAACACAAACAGCACTGGTTTAACAAAGAACCACAGACGGCAGGACTGATTATATAGCCCACGCTGAATGAGGAGCTTGATTCAAAAGGTAAATGAAGGTCAGATTAATCACGGATCATATTTCCCCCACCCACCGAAGCCCTTACCTTACATTATACATGTCATTCATTGTGCTACATTTCTAGAATGTCAGCCCAAAGCCAGGATTCTCCACCAGCCTCATTAGCCCTTGGAGCAGACTCTGCTGACTTTGAGGTCCATACGCGTGCCACCTCTACTGCAGGAGTGGTCAGTGTAAAAATACATTAAAGGAGGAAGAGAGCAGCACAATTTTAAAGGTGTCAGTATCTCTTTCTTAGCTACGTTGCCGAGCCATATTAACCACAACATGAAAGATGCCTTTATTTAACAGGTCAGGTGTGTACTTTAAAAGATCACTTGACAGTTACCTTTGATAAATGTTCTAGTAGCTTAGGTCACCTAATTTGGGCTTCAAGTCAGAAGTAAAGGCTAGCATAAATCTCTAATTTCCCTGCTCCGGTATTGCTTTAAGATAACCCAGTCTGTTCCACTGCCTTGTCTCCCAATTACTCTATGAGGTTTGAGGAGATAAGGACCTCAGGAAAAGCTCTTGATGTTCAAGACCTTAAGCCAAATATTTTTATTAAGATCTTTCTCACACTGTGAATATTAAGTATTTCTAGCCGTACTGGGCCAGGAAGAAGGCAGGACTCAGGTACTTCAGCTGGGTTGTTTCTATCAAGTTGGCAGACCTTCTGACTATTTTAATGACAGCATAACTCCGTTCACTTCCCATGATATGCAAAAAATATTACGGGTGGCCATTAAAACTCTATTTCTGTTTTTCCCAAATCTGCCTGAAAACTCGTGGAAATCACAGCAATACAGCTGAAAGCAGCTAAGGGGTGCATGCCTGCAAGCCACGACAGGGTGCCCTGGAGAACCGCACAGGACCAGAGCGAGCAACTGCTGCAGGGGCGCGGAGATGCCGTCGGCTCCTTCCAGCAGTCAAACTGCCTTTGATACCTTTGTCTGACTCTGCGCTGTGCAGGGTAATACACCTACATGTTTTCTTGGCAGGCACTTTGTGTACGTTGCCCATTTAAATCAGAAATGGAAATTGAACTTTGGGCTAACAAATACAGGGCGAGCTTGAGGAAAAAGGATAGAAGCCTCTAGCGTGATCATTATAAAGGCTTTTAAAATAGTTACAGAAGTTCCTTTGGTTTGACTTAAAATCATCATAGATTAAGTGTATCACAAAGAGTCCAAGGATGACCACCATGAAGATTTACTTTTCTGTGAAAAAAATAATGTAAAATTCAGGATTTCCAGCGTGCATTTTGGAGCTGGTCTTTTGGAAGTACTTGCCTAGGAGTAGAGGAAGGGAAGAGAAAGAGGCCAGAGAAAATGAAACATAAGCAGAAGGTTGAGCATGGCCAGCTTTCAAATCAGGATGGTTTAAGGTGCATGAAGAGACAGGACTTACGTTTGTAGCCAGGATATGAATGACTTAAAAAAATAAGACAAAGTGCAGAACATAATAGCTCTCTCCAAAAGTGAGCAGACAAAAAAAAATACAGGGAAGATAAGTGGGACGTGCCACAGGTAAAAACAATAATTATGAGAAGGCTGGGAGACTATTAGTTGGCAGAATTTTCTAGGACAATTTTGATTTGCAGACATCCTTTCAGTGGCTGTAGGCATTTCCTGCTTTGGCTGCAGTTTACTCAGATGTGTAATGGAAAGAGGAAAAGATACTCGATGAAGTTAAATGCAGTCTTTTGAAAAGTGTGAATATAAGTATGCATAAAACATGGACCGCTTTTAAAGTCCAATGGAAAATGCATAAATTCAGGAAATGGTATAAATTGGCGTAACTCTGTTTGATGGTAATGTAGGCATTTACCTTAGGTGAGTATTTGGCTCCTTTTTGCTCATGTTGTGCCAAGACTTTCACACTCTCAGGGTGATTTTATTAATATCCTGCTAGCTATTTATTGAACCCCACCTGGCAGGGTTCAAGTACTTCTTTAGAGACGCTGAAAGTCCTGTGTTGGCACTGGAAACAATGTACCTCGGAGGCTTTCAGCATTGGCCAGAACATGTTTTGCACTGTAGAAGACCAGACCCTGCGTGTTCATCTTAAATAATGTTGATGTCTTGCATTTTGTTTGATAGCTTCACATGTAATGACCTTGATGCATTAAAGTGCAAGATTACTAATGAGAAATATTACGAAGAGCTGAGAACAGTACTAGAAATCATATGTGGAGCAAAACAATTTTGGGGCAATGTAAGTCCCTTTGGACAAGGACTACTTCTATTTTTATTTGATTAAGACCTAGCATGCTTAGGCCTAGCTCTGTGGCTGCAGCATTTATCAGTTTTCACCACTCAAATAACACAGTACCATGTGTGTAAACATATGAAACTTCAAGCCACATCTTAAACCAGTATCTAGATCAGAGCGTAAAAGTAAATCCTAGTAAATTAATGGAACTAGCTATATGTTTTTGAACACTGCCAGAGCAGAACGATTGAGGAAGGAGGCATTGACAATCTTCTGAACTCATTAATTCTCAGGTTGGTCCCTACAGACCGGGCACATACTGTGGCATGAAGGGATGAATGTGGGAGACTCTTGATCTGCTGTTGAGCCAGGACACTCCTCGTGAACCTTGCTAGCACAGAGTGAAGGAGGAAGCTGGAGTAAGGTGATAGCAATCCCCATCAGTCCCCACCTACACAGCATTTACAGGAAAGCTTATTTCCCAGAAGACAGGGAATCTGAGATTGCAATACTAACTTAGAACCACATCATGATTTAATTAAAAAGCTTGTACTACATGGAATTAATATGGAAAAGATTGAAACCTGTGTCACTTATAGATACAAAATAGAGTGATTCTTATGAACACGGTGGTGGGTTGACCCTGGCTAGATGCCAGGTGCCCACCAAAGCCACTCTATCATTCCCCTCCGCAGCTGGACAGGGGAGAGAAAACATAACAAAAGGCTCGTGGGTCGAGATAAGGACAAAGAGAGATCACTCACCCATTACTGTCACGGGCAAAACAGACTTGACTTAGGGAAATTAGTATCATTTATTACCAATCAAATCAGAGTAGGGTAATGAGAAATAAAACTAAATCTTTAAAACACCTTCCCCCCAGCCCTCCCTCCTTCCCACCTCAACCCCACTCCTGATTTTCTCTACCTACTCACCCCCTGCAGTGGCGCAGGGGGATGGGGAATGGGGGTTGGGGTCAGCTCGCCACACCTGGTCTCTGCTGCTCCTTCCTCCTCAGGGGGAGGAGGACCCCGCACTCAGCCCCTGCTCCACCGTGGGGTGTCTCCTGCGGGAGACAGTTCTCCATGAACTTCTCCAAGGTGAGTCCTTCCTGTGGGCTGCAGTTCTTCACGAACTGCTCCAGCATGGGTCCCTTCCATGGGCTGCAGTCCTTCAGGCACAGACTGCTCCAGTGTGGGTCCTCTGCGGGGTCACAAGTCCTGCCAGAAAACCTGCTCCAGTGTGGCCTTCCCACGGGGTCCCAGCCTCCTTCGGGCACCCACCTGCTCCTGTGTGGGGTCCTCCCTGGGCTGTAGGTGGAAATCTGCTCCCCCGTGGACCTCCCTGGGCTGCAGGGGGACAGCCTGCCTTACCATGGTCTTCCCCACAGGCTGCAGGGGAATCTCTGCTCCAGCGCCTGGAGGTCCTCCTCCTCCTCCTTCTTCACTGACCTTGGTGCCTGCAGGGTTGTTTCTCTCACATATTCTCACTTCTCTCCCCATCTGCACTTGCCCTTGTGCAGTTTTTTTTCCCCTTCTTAAATACTTTGTCCCAGAGGCACTATCACGGTCGCTGATGGGCTCAGCCTTGGCCAGTGGTGGGTCCATCTTGGAGCCAGATGGCACTGGCTCTGTCAGACATGGGGGAAGCGTCTAGCAGCTTCTCACAGAAGCCACCCCTGTAGCCCCCCCACCCCCAAAACCTTGCCACACAAGCCCAATACAAACATATAAAAAAAGCCTGGCCTTTTTAGTAGGCTCACTAGAGAGTGGCTCCACCTGATGAAAGATCATTCTAGACACTGACATCGCATCTGTGCTAATAACATGTGCAGATGACAGAGAAATTGGCAGGGTAGTAAATAAGGAAAAAAAGTTACCTGTACTGTGCAAGATGAATGGCTTAATTAGGTTGTCACCACAAGCACAATGTATTTTAATAAACCTAAATAGAAAATAATACACACGGAGCAAAATTGCAAGTTCTGGTTTGAAGATGAGAGACTGTCTTGGCAAGCAGTCACACAGGGGCGTGCTTAGTAATCTGTGGTAATTGCCTCCGAAGTGAATGCTCAGAGGAACTCCGTAGACAAGAAAGCAAATGGCCTGCAGGCATCTGCCGATATCTGGGATCTTGGAGGTACAAAACAGGGCACCAAGCAGAGAAGTGGCTGTGCCCATACATGTAACACTGAGTATAAAATGTTATGTCCAAGCAAGAAAGTTGCATTTCAGAAGGAAACCAGAAATTTGAGAAGAAGATAAAAATACAATAAAATGAAGTAAAAACTACTAGGCAAGTCTCATTATATGAGAGGACTGAAACTTACAAGTTTAGAAGAGAAGATCACTACGGATAGACATTTAAACACTGAACAGCTATTTGCTGGTGTGAGCTTTTTGACCTTTCCTTAAAGGCATAATAAAATCTAATCACTGGGAAGTGGAGTTTGAGAAATGGAACTTCAGAATAAGATGTAATTAAGATGATTAACTCCCGGTATAATTTTTCTACTGGATGCTCCATTCTGCCATCATGGGTTTGCGCCTCAAGAAATTATGAGAAATTTATGTCCAGCCACAATTTCAAATTTGACTTTAATTTATGGAGGAAAATCTGCATGTTCTGATTAAACAAAGAAGCCAACAAAACTAGCTAAGAACAACCTCTACGTTAATTAAACAGCATTGGTCCTTATCTACTTGTTGATTTTACATTCATGATAATGCCAAGCAGCTAATGCAAAGGATCACACAATTGCAAGAATCAAAGCATTACTCCTTAAATAATAAAAAAAACTGAAAGTAAACATAAACAAAGCCTACAATAATATTCTATTATAGATCCATTACTGGTCAAAACTAAAATACTCATTTAATGAACAGAAACGTCTAACCACATTAACTGTTTGGACGTATTTTGGCTTTCTTTGTGTTTGAGCATATTTCACACCTCAAATGGATTCATCAACTGTTTACTTCAGAATGCCAAGCTTATTATGTCCACTGTTTTTTTACCAGCCTATAAAATCTGTTTGTCTTTTACATTTTAAGGAAATAGAGAGAGTTTCATAAACACCATATGCACTGCTGAAGACAAAACTCTCCACATTGTTAGGAGTCTTTGTTTCATGCTGTTGAAGTAGTTCTTGGGTTTAGATGGATCAGAATTCCTAAAAAGAACCCTCCTTAGAAATATATTAAGGATGGATTAACCTTTGTAATATAACTTTTGCAGTGGTGTGTGAGAATTTCTTTGTAAGGTATGACCCAGCTAGTAGGCCATTTACCTTTTTAGCAGAGCAATCATTACAAAAAAGCTTGAGCTGACAGGGTAGATACTAGTTAGTATGTTGTTAACGTTTATGTCACAGTATTCAACTTATTCTTTAGCATCTGCATGCATTTAAATAAAAGGTATGAAGACAATGTGGTATTTCATTCACTGCTGGGAGCTAAGCTGCTGAAGGAAGTAGATTTAGCAATAATAACATAGAGAACAGGCTGTACTGGCGATGCCAGCAGGTGGGTTACCTCCTGATTCATCACCCAGCTGCCCTGTGTCCCTACAATGTCTGCTCCTGAAGGGAGACGTAAGATCCACATAGACCTAAAATTCCTGGGTTTGAAATTAACACCTCCATTGAGCACCTTCAGTGAGAGTTGGACAAGTTGGTTGACTCTTCCTCTAGCCAAATACTAATTTCAATTCTTTGGCTATTAACCTGACTTGTAAGATGAAAATTACTTGAGTCAGCACCATGACATCTGTTCTATAATTGTCCATGGGGACAAAAAAGATAAAAGATAATTTTTCAAATAAAAGTACTCCTGTGTGATTGCTTGGTGTGTCATTATTGTGGTTTGATAGTCTGTGGGTTTGTGAATGATAAAATATGAAATTTGACATAGTAAAATACATAAAAATCTGTCCTTGAAAGTTATAAATCATTGGATTAATTTATCTTGGTAAGGAGGATTAAAGAGAAACTAAATAGCTCTGTGTGAGCGTATGCACGTGCACGTGCGTGGGTGTGCATGTGATTGTAGGGGACTTGTGTGTTAACATTTCTGATAGAGGGGAATTTATCTAACAAACCACAATCAGACAAATCTCTGCTTTAAATAGGATTGTGACCATAAGATAAGGCATGTAAAAAGCTATCTTGCTATCTGGTACTATCAGGGCAGAAACATGAAATTCTTATGGTGAATTTCTCCAGCAAACACATTCTTAGCAAAACTCAGTGTCAGAGAGCTAGAGCCAGAAAATTTAGAATAAAAATAAGAGGCACAGTTTGTGTAGTGAGGTTAATTAACCACTGAAACTACTCAGTAAAGCATAGTTGAGTCTTCAGAACTTGAAATTTCTAATCAGGATGTACAATGTTCTCTACAATATATCCTAGCTTAGCTCAGGATTATGAACCTATGGTAAGAATCTATGGGGAGAGTCTGATCTTTCTATGGGATGATCTTTTGGCCTTAAAAATGTCCAAAATACTTATTTGAAATAATACTGACAAACGTATGGAGTGTGGCCAGTGTCTGAGCACTGCAATCAGTATATTCCTGCAGTGTAGCTTGGTGGAACCTCATCTCATGTCCTGGTTTGTGATGCCTTGCTAAACTAACACAAAGGGGCTGATCTCATCCCATGATGTGGAGAAGCAACCCAACCAAAACTTCAGATGTTTCAGTTTACGTCTTTTTTTGAGAGGAAGTGCTGTATTATCTTCATCAAACATACGTGTCTAGAAGGAAGCAACTTGCTGGCTCTGAGTGGGAGGGAGGACTCGATGACCTCCAGAGGTCCCTTCCAACCAACATTTTTATGTATTTGTGAGGTTGCTTGCTCAGTATTACTTAAAATATAAACATTCTCAGGCCAGTCACTAAATCTGAGTACAGTCACTGAAGTGTTTTTTTGTTGCTTATAACCTCTATGAGTAGAAGTTAGTCTTACATAATTAGTACTTTACACAACATTCCCAAGTAAGATAATTCAGACTTTGGTGACACAAGGTTGGCAGTTTCCTCCACACTTACGTGGAGCTTCCTCATACAGTCTTGGAAAATTTCAGACATACCTGAAATGAATGGTGGCTACAGGCTTTTATAAACTTTGGAAATGGAAATTTTAAAAAAATTATTAATGTGTCTAATTCTGGACATTAAAATTATAGAAAAGTTTACTTTGAAGTGCCATACTTGACACTGGTTTTAATTTTTTCTTATTAAAGTTATTTTTAATGTTTTGATGAAAACAAGAACTTTTCCTGCCTAGAAATACACAGTTATGAAAATATTTAAAATGAAATTTTACAGTCCAAATAGCTGGCACAGCATAGTACTTTTAGCATCTGTATTTCCATTTTTGCTTTGTGTATCCTTATACTCACAGAGCAGAAGAACAACAATGCAACACGGTCATTCTTTGATAGGCAGATCTTCCAAGAAGCCCAATCAAATTCACATTTTTCATATCATCCTTGTTTAAAAAACCACTAGCTTTAGAATGGATTACGTAGGAAATCAAAGGCAAAACAGGACACATTCTTGCATGAGGAACACACAGGATTTTAAGTTAGCTCCACATTAAAATAAAGGTGGTGAATCATATGTAAGAAAGAAATACAAATAGGAGGACTTTTCTGTAATTGTCAAAAAATACCTTCTTCTTTACGTATGTGTATATTTAAAACTCTTGCTCTTTTGATATCCATGAGAGAACTAAAGGTGCCTGGGAAAATAAATCATGTGAGAATGTCAGTACTGGCTGCTGCAGAGCCCAGAGGTGGTTTGGACAATGCTTTGGAAAAGTGAAGTGTTGTGGAAAATATTACAGTGTTGTGGAAGAAGTAATAGTTTATTAAACATAAGGGCTGCAAAAATGAAATGATGTGTGGTCTGGCAAATGTTTTCTTTTTAAAGTTATGCATCCTGCTCATCCAAAAATATGCTAGAAGAACCCAGAGCTAGTTGAGGACCAGCAGCTGTACATGCCTGCTGAGCACAACAGTCGGAGGGAGTTAATGCAGATCTGCCCTTAGCACTTCTCTGATGCAGATTACAGTCATTTTTTTCTACAAGTAGAATAACAGTGATAATGAAAACATTTTCAGAGAAATACTGTATATCTTTTAGGATTTATTTTAGAAGGAGTTACCAGTATTTACTGCTCCGTGAAAAAACTGAAATTATGTTCTTAAATTACATGTAGTCACAACCCCAATGCTTTGTGTTATTACCTTGTTTCAGGATAATAATCTGTGCCCCAAAGCATGCATATATGCTGCTGTGTCACTGGGGCTAGGACTAAAGACCCTCTAAAGTAAAACCAGAAACTGAGGCCACCATGCGCACTCGTCCCCTAAATTGCACACGCAAAGTATGAGCCCACAGGAGGAGTAAGTAAAGCAAATCCATAGCTGTGGTACCTCAGAATTAGCACGCAGTTAGTTTGTAGAGTTGGGAGCTGATAGCATCATGGCAGGAGAGCAGGAAACATCCTCAATTCCTGTAGCTCTTAATGAATCGACTAGTGTCACCGGAGCCCTTTGCAAAAGCTATTCTCATTTAAATTGTAGTTGCTATGAATATGCATTGGTTTGTTAAAGTAATTTGTGGTTTGTGTCATTTTCAGTTTAAAATTTGAAGAATTTCCCCCTAAAATTCCATGAAGAAAGACGTTATCGTCCTTGTTTTGTTTTGAACAAACTTGTCAAAAATAGATGTACATGACTTCAGAAGCCTTAGGTGCAGGTTTGTGCAGATCTTCACGATGATTATGCTGTGGCAAAGCCAGTTGGTGTGCTGGTGTGAGACTGAATTTTGAACACTTCATTAAACAAATAGGAACATGTGATGTAATGAAAAGGAATGATGCATTTCCAGAGCCTGAATTCCAGAACTAGAGCTCCTTGGGGTATCTCACCAGCACAGAAAGCAGTCTGTTCCTTATTTCTTGACCTCTCTAGCACAACCGGCTGCGGTAGGAGTTTGAGATGAGAATCTGATAAAAACTGAATGAGGGCAGAAGGGGATTCTGAAGTGGAAGAACTGCTCTTCAGAGCCTAAAGGGGAACCCTAAATAATTGACATAAATGGCTGGTCTGTCTGAAGACAGCAGGTGCTGAGTGGGCTAGATATATATCATTCCCTAAATAAAATGCATGTCAAGAAATAAAATTAGACTGTCATCCTGAAAGTATATTCTTCTAGTGTTGGTATTAAAAAGCCAGCTATATCTCTTCTGTCATCCAGAGTTAATAAAAAATGATTACATTCACGAGGAAAATAATAAAAAATATCCAAAACTTTTAGACAAGCATCAGCTTCTTTATCTCTGCTTTGCAGAAACCAATTGTTTCAAAGCTGCAATTGTAAAGGCAGCACCTCTGACTTCAGCTAAGTCACTTAGTCAGATTAGGTAACATTGTAGTTGAATTGCAAATCTTAAATCTTTTTCCAGAAGTGAAGACTTTGTAAAGGAGATACAAGAGGTTTTCAGGATGGCTGTTGTCATCGGCTGTTGACACCAGCTTAGGCCTGGCATTGCAAAACAGTCAAAACTAACAGAGCAATCCTTTATGTATTGCGTTAGGAAAGGGTTTTCCTCAGTAGGAAGGCAAAGAAAGAATTCAGCAAGTCCCTTCTAGACTTATTTGCCCTCTGTATCACTGAATAATTGATGAAGATAGTTGAACAAAATTATCTCCAGCTGCAGCTTCAAGAGCGAAGAAAAAATGGCAAATTTTCTTTAAACTAAGGAATAGCTGCTTTTTGATTAAGCAATGTTTAAACAACATCAGTGGATTCCAGAGGGTGCATTTGTCCTCGTTATGAACTGCAGTGCTTTGGGGTCTTTGCAGGCAGTTCTGACTGCAGGTGTTGCCTGCTGGTGCTTTGCTTGCTCAAGAGGGACAGGCAAAATTCAGCCAGCGTTACAACGCGACACCCCCAGGTGCGGTTGAAAATGAATAGGGGTAGTCACGCCGTAACCCACCCCTGCGTTCAAAATTAGGGGCACCGCTTGATCCTAATACAATCACAGATGACCACACAGAAATGGGATCACTCCAAACATTTTGGTGACAGTCCCACTGGCGAAGGCCTCGTGCTTCTGATAGCCTGGATGTACCCTGACATGTGGGATTGCCTCTCCGGTTTGCCCTGTCTTCTTCAGCATTGTGCATGTTCATTTGTGTAAGAGTCTTACCACAGATCTAGGGTTTGAGTGTGTGAGATGGTAGAAAACTTTCTTTCGCCCTTTAGTTCAGAGACATTTAAAACTAAACAAAACGTTCAAGATGTTGCAATCAACAATTTTGTAATCATCAATCATTATAGCAATGGACTCCAAGACACAGTGAGAGGCATTTTTTCAACACCAAATTATCACAATTTAGGCAAGGAAAAGGAGTGACTATGCCATGTTTCCCTAAATCCCCAGTCACAGTGGTTTGGGTTATGGCCAGTCAATTCATTTAAGCATGCTGTGAGAATCTGAACAGAGTTGCAGGCCCATCTTTAGGGAGAATTTTTTGTTTCTTTAAGTAAAATTTTCATTTGAATGCATTAGAAAGACACATTATTGTGGCAAATTGTTGGTGTCCTTCATTTGTTTTTCAGATAGTTATGATGCTGCATGCAGAGTATTATATCTAGCTGTTCTCTCCCTTTATGATTCACTATTTCCTGCACTACTTTCTTGTTGCAAACCTACATGTTTTACAGATAGTAATTAGATAGATTTCATATCATTTCTTTGTATTCATTTCAAGTCTTTCTTTTCTGTATGGTGAAACTGTAAACATCTTTCATTTTGTACTGATTTTAGATCTAATAAAAACATGGAGCAATAAGGCTATTGTTATAAAATTAATGAAAAGAGATCCTCCTGTAGATAGCAATGAAGTGGAAGAAATTAACATAAAATTCTCATGAAAAGAATTATTTTACTGTATAAAATATCTATTTTGTGGCACCTACAACTGTAATAGCACTTCAGAGTACAAGCCCAAAGAGTTTACCATTTCATGTCAGATGCACTGCAATTTAGAGCTTGCTTCCAAGAGGAAAAGGCTTTGGAGGGATGCAGTTAAATGACATGTTACTCACTGATGCCAGGGGCTCAGGTTGCATGCTGGAGTTCAGTGGTCTGTCAGCTTGCTGCAGATAAGCTCTGTTGGAAAAACTGAATTTTAGGTTGCCAATCTTTGCATTGCTCTGCCACAGCAGTAGCAATGTAGCACACCTGGATAATGTTTTGAGAGATGAAGAATAATGGAGAAGCAAAAATGAAGGGCCAATTTTTCTGAGGTGGGGAGAGATCTGATATCAAACAGAAAATTTTCCAGTTCTTTAGGGAAGGTGTGGGATGGTGACGTAGCCAGCACTGCCCTGTCAAGCACCTCTGCTCTTTTGGTGGAAACACAGCTTGAAAATTACTTTAGTAATCTCCAGTGTCTACATCCTCAGTCCTTGTTGCCACAGTCTCCAAAAAGAGTGACTAGCTGATACAGAGAGTTGTTAGGAGTGCATGGCTAAGCTATGAAAATAAGAAGAGATTAAAGGGCAACGTAGGACTGTTTGCTCAGTCAGAATTTCTGCTGATGACAAACAGGAGTTTTTGCATATGTGAGGCCATCAGGACTTGGCCTAGTAATTTACAGAAAGAATTAAGTGGATGAGATCAGAATCCACTCCCCGTTACACAGCAGTAAATTCAGAGTAACTTTATTCACTGACATCATTGGAGCTACTCTGGATTTACACCAACTTCAGTGAGAGCTTCTAATAGTCTATAGAGAATTTAAACTTCATGCCTGAATGTGCAAGAGTGAGAATTGGCTGAGTTATGCAGAGCTCAGCACAGACAATTGTGTCCAAAGATAACACTGAAGAGGAGCTTTTTGCTGCCGTTCTTATTGTGCTTCTTGCACTATTAAATTCTGCTCCTGTTCCAAATGTATCTGTAAGAATGAAAGACTTGCAACTACAAATGGACTATAAATTATTTATTGTTCCTGAGCTTATTCTCAGGATAATATCCAAGGACCCATAGTTATTAATTCTGCATATTCCACGGATGGGTTAGATGACCCACTAGGCTCTTCAAATGTCAATTTGTTCATTCCTAGAATCTATTATAGCAAAGATGTACAGGATAGTCCTTAATATATTATCAGAACACTTTGTATTGGTGTGTTAAATACTTCTTTAATAATCTGTGGGCACACTACCTCTGCTTTCCATGCTTGAAGATAAACCCTCCATAAGTTTTTGAAAATCAAGCTCTCCGAAGAAGAGAAGCAATGAACAACCTATTTGGAATCACCTGTATTTGTCAGCTCAATGCCAGCTGAGGATGCGAGGAATTCAAAATCAAGTCCATTACGGCTGGATGTTCATATGCATGTGTCATACGAGATGTGAGCCAAGAAAGGATCATCTAGCGACATAGCCTTGTGAAATAAGATAGCTCTATCTCTACAATATGAGTCTGATTTCCATACATCTATTTTTTCCTCCTGTTATCTCTAATATGTAGAGGCAGCTGTAAACTGTCAAACTAGGAATCTGAACAGAGGAGACTTTTTTTAGACAATGCTATTTGTGCCTTAGAAATTATTATCCTACACTGAAAACCTGATTTATATGACTTTTTTTTTGTTAGCTGATGACCATGAGAATATTACTGCAATCACATGCTGAATTTACATGTGTGTTTAGGTATATATTTTTGATAGGCAAGGCACCTAGTAAGATAATATAGTCAAAAGAAGTTAGGCACAGCACCCATTTGGATTTCTTTCTGAATTTCACTAAGCACGTACGTACCTTAGGCAACACTGTAAATCCCTTCCCTGACCTGTTCTTAGCCATTAAGCGAAAGTATGTTTTCCCTAAGGAACTTAAAGTCCGTATTAATGGACGTTCCTGAAGAGGTAGAAAATGGTTGAGATTTCTTCCTACAAAGTCACTAAAATTAAGGACAGGCTGTTGAGGGCAGGGGGGAAACTCAAAGAAGCATCTTCTTTTCTTGTTCTAGCATGGCTCAGCAGTTGATTTGGTTTCCCTAACCAGCTCTGCTTCAATTTCCAGCTTGCATGACATGGTGAAAGTTTGCTTTTATTTTTAATAAATATTTTCTTTGAGAAAAATGACTCTTGGCTCAAGTTCCAGTCCTTTGCATTCTGAAGCAGCAATTAAGCAATTAAATTAGAGCCTGTAAATAGCAAATGTTTCCATTATAAAACCACTAGCAGCTCCACCTCTTTAAAAATTAGTGTGATAAAAATGCCTCAGAAATTCTTTGAAATCATATCTCTGACAAGTATCTAATCTTCATCTTTAAGATAGTGGGAAGAACAGAGGTTATGTAAAATCCATGTATTCCTTCCAAACCAGAAAGCGCTTCAGTTTCCCAGCTATCTAAATTACCTTTGCAAAGTTTTATTTAGTATTACTGTACTTAAGGCAGTACTGATAATCAGGTGCTTCAATGCCATCGCCTTTGGTTTTGATCACTTGAAGAAGATACATGTTAATTTTTCTTGTTTCATCCCATCTACTTTGTGGTCTTCGCCATCTCTTTCATTCTACTCCAGATGTAAACAGATTCTAGCTGCACAACTTCTCTTTTGGTTCTGCTTTTTTAAAACAGCAGCATTTTTGGCTTTGGCATCAACATGAGGATAATTACCATGTGGTCTCCATTTGCTTGTAGGTTGAAGACCCCCACCCTAGATCAAAAACAATTTCAGTTGACTGAAACAGCATTTCCCAGCAAATGGAAATGATGCATATCTGGCAACTTTTCAGTGTAAAATGAGTCATCAAAACACACTGAGTGTTAGCATCTTCACCCTTCCTTCCCCCAGCTCTTAATCCAATAATGGCTAAGCGTGGAATAAAGCTTCATCTTCAGTATGTATACAGAATACATAGGGGTACAAAGATAAACACTTGATTGCAAGGCAGTTATATAATGAAAAAGCATATAATTTGAATCAGATTGGGCTGAAATTAAAATTGCAACAAACTATTTGCCAGAGATTCAAACTGTGGAGAGTAAATTCACTCTTTCCCTAATTTTTTTCTCATCTTCTCTCAGTGTAGGAGTTCTGCATTGTCATTTGTTTATTTGGTTTCTGATAAAAAAGACTGAAGAAAGCCACTGCCACTCATACTTCAAATGAAAAGCAAAATTTAAAAAAGAAAATACTGTCAATGTTTCTCTAAAAATCTCAGTGATGAAATATCTACTCTAGGAACAGAAGTCAGAGGTGGTTCTGTAACTGCAAAGAGATATTCAGGGCAGTAAATGGAATCATTATATGGAGAAGGGAAGGGAAGGGAAGGGAAAGATACAAAAATCTTTGAAGCTCTGATAGAGAAATCAGGAACACACATGTGCCACTTAAAAAGCTGAAATTTGTAAAAAAAGAATTCTTGGCGTGGGTGCCCTAGTCTCTGGGCAAGCACATGACTACTACTGTGTTAGACTCATATAGAGGTTCATTAGTGAAAGCCAGCAGACCAGTGCCGACCCTGTAGATGACTCTCAGTTCCTAAATAAGGACTGTGTGGCTATCAGCTAGTGGTAAAAAAAGTGACCATTAGAGCCATACTCAACACACAAGCCATGGTCATGGATGATGTTTCAAGCTTCTAGCTTTGGATGAGTTCACCATCAAGTTTGTGATGAACCAGTTCTGTAATTCCTCAGATTCCTGAAAGCTCTGATAGCAACTCAGGCAGAGAGATGTGCGAAACCTGCAGTGGTCGTGGTCTGCTTCTGGTAAGAGAGGAGAACCAATGGTGCTGGCTGATCCTTAGCTCTCTCAGCCACACTTATACCTTTGGTCTATTTGACATGCCTACTGACCAGTCTTTTTTAAATAGGTCTGTGACACTCTCATTCTGCTTTGCATCAGAAGTCCTATTGCCTTATTCAGTGAGTACATGAACCTGCAGCACTGTCTGAAAGGAAGGCTCAGTTGTGGAGTCTTTGGCATGTGATGATGGGTTTTTTTATATTTACCTTTTCACACTTGATCAACATAATAATACAACTTGCTAAAACTCAGTAATGATTGGGGAAAGCAGAAAAAAGGCATTGCTGTATACTTTGGTCTCTCCTTTAGAGCACATTGGCTAGTGTGGGGAAACTATTCAGTAAGAGATAAATAGAGCTCAGTATGCCACACATACATACATACACACATACATACATACACACATACTTCAGTATTATCCAGCATCCACAACAACAGTACGCATGCAAAGACTTGTGGTGGTAGGCAAAGAGTATAAGAAAGCTGAGGCTACTGCTTCCCCATCTCTGACTTACATCCTCTTTGGCAGACGGGGTGCTCTTTCTTGGCGCTGGCTCTGAGGGGAAGAGAAGCCATGGAGCTGCATTAGTGTGGTGCCAACCTCAAGCTGATGCACTTGCGCTGTGCCTCTCAGCTAGATCTTCAGATGGTGTCGTTGGCCCGGTGCCACTGAAGCCAATAGAGCAGTGCCAGCAAGCAGAGCATGGGATTTGGCCTTGCATTTTTAATGCATATGATTGGTTTAGACAACGAGATAGGAGCTGATGATCATCTGAATCTTAAAAGATGCAGGAGTGCAGAAAGTCTATCTGTACAATTTTTTAAAAGGAGAGAGGATTGGTTTTTTGTTTTGGTTTGGTTTATTTTTTTGTTTTTTATTTTTTAATCTCCTCTTGTTTTCACTCTTTCCCAATCTGTAAACTTCCTTCCCTTTAACTGACAAATCTGAGTTTACAGGCACTTTGGGGTTTTTTTTTATTTAAATCTCTGCTTTGTTATGAAATTACAGATATATATTTTAAAAATATATCTTCTTGCAAGGCATAATTTTGCCTCAGAGTACACTGGCATTTCGTGTTTTCTTTTGTTATGGCTCACACTCGGTGTCAGAGCTATAAAAGCTGCTACTGTTAATTCACATTTGAGGAAGGAACAAAGGGATCTTTCTGCAGCTTGTGCACCTGGAATGTGAAGTGAGAATGGTGACTTCTGCAGCCTGCTTCTGCCAGGTGGCAGTCCCTCGCTACATCACAAAACTAAGAAAAAAAATTCGGAAAATGTTAAAGGTTTGGCTACATTATATTTTAAGGCACTAACCTTGTTTGATGCTGACTGCATGTTTCATTTTTAGATTTAAAAGCCATACTGTTTTGAATTACTTAGCCATCCATCAACACAAAGCAACAGAATTGTCAGCTCCTGTAGGATTTTGCAGCAATGCTAAGCTACACTAATTGTAAAGTTTCTGCAGAATTTGTGTTATCATGATGCAAAATGCAGACTGTACTTTTAACGGACAGAAAAGGAAAAGCTCCCTTAATGGGTTTAGATGAAACAAAAAGATATTAAAAATGCATTTGTGTTTCTGCCAAAGCTAAATACAACAGTTACTTGTTTCCTCTAACAATACTTAACATTCATCTTTTTTCAAGGACTTTATAATATTACGTAGCTATCGCTTAGGCAGTACTCAGAGCAGATTAGGTAAAAGGAATATGTAGAGACCAGCTGCCCTTGCTTACCCCCAAGAAGTAGAGTGATAGTAAAATCCAAGGCTACAATTATTTTCAAATGTGTTTAAAGTTATTCAAGTTTTGTCTTCTCTTACAGAAGTGCACGCTTGAGCTAATGATTTTGCACTACAATATTGGAAATAGCATCTAGCTCACATTTCTGTTGAATTGGTACTGAAAAGAGCTTGCATGCCAAAAAAAGGCCAGAGAAACTTGCTATGTGGTTTTAGAAAGCACAGCTGAGATCTGGCAGGTATAAAGATCTAAGAACAGTCCTGGAAGCTCTAGCAAAAGACTTTTATTTCAGTTCTGAGGAGACTGATGACTACAGAAAAATTACAAAATAAAGTATTTGGATAAATACAACTTCAAGATTGGTTCCCTGACAGCTTTTTTGAACCAAAGTCAGAGAAACTTCTCCTGAATTCCCAGGATTAACATTTCATGTTATGTTTAAAAAGTTGTGCCAGTGACTTTTATGTCTTCATGATCTATCTGTTGTTTTTTAATATTCTAAATCCTCTTTCAGGCAATAAGACTCTCCCAGTAATTCAAGTGGAAGTAAAATTTGCCTAAAACTGAATACATCTCATCAGTATCTTGAGCTTTATTTCCTCCAAATTATCAGATAAATATCATCTTTCTCTGTTTACTTTCTGTACTTGAATATCTGGAGTTGCTTAGATCTTCTACCAAGGCTTGATTCTGATTGCCTTTGAAAGACGGATTAAGGCTTTCCTCATTGTCTTCTACTTGACAGAAACACAGATGTGTTATTTTAACAGCCTTTTTTGCCCTTCTGGACACATAAAGCCCACCTGCTCTTCTGGGACTCTCCTGTTTTTCAGAAGCTGTAATTTGCACCTGGGTGAAATAGTCCCTGGGGGATAATCAGGTGGCTGGGAGTAGATCAAGTACCATGTGCTTTGGCTGTACCTATTCATGAGCATCTCCGTCTCCAACAGGCTAGTGAATATGGGATAACTAGCTTTGTGTAAACACAGTGTCCTCATTAGGATGGGAAATCTTTTGTTAGGTGTCTTATCCTTTTATATAGCAGGGACAATGTAAAGAGCGTGCAATTCCAGATGCAACTGGTTAATATATTTTAAAACAGTCTGAGCAACATACAGTTTTTACTATGGAGATTTACAAAATTCCCTTTACAAGCAAGTTAATTTCTCCCTCCCCCTTTCCAGCTTCTTCTGTCTCTTTGAAAGTGTCATTTAGCTGCTAAGTTTTGTATCTTCAGTATGGTTTGGTCAAGTTTGATCAGATGTGATGTGATATTCAGATCCCGTCTGGATTCATGTATTTTTATTTCTCCTATTTTCTTTGTCCCACTGCATGCATTTATAGTACATCTAAAAATCTCTCCAGTGAACTCATTACTTGAAATTTTTTTAAACCTTCTCCCATATACTTCCCTTTTGCTGAACACTGCCTGTTTCACCACTTAAAATTACTTCCTGCTATCTCCTAATTTTAGCAACTTCTTCTTTCCTGTCGTTTGTTTGCTTCTTTATGACATGCCTCATGCTCCACAGTCACCATGTTCTCCTTTGTCTTAAAAATAAGTAAAGCTCCATGAATTGGCTTAGTCAACCTGTCCAGCTAGAGTTAGGCAGTCCTTTAATTCAGTGTAGTAATTCATGTGGGAAAAGATATAGCCCACTGTGAAAAAGGTCCTCTGCCACATGGTCTATCCCAGCACCACTCTTTGGTTGCCGCTAGGTTGGTTACAAATTTTTCTCTTTGTCCGTTTGAATTTCACCACAATTTGTTGAATATGTTTTCATATAATACCAGTTGCCTGTCTTCTCATTATAACCATTTTGATTTTCTATTCCCTGGACACTTTTATTCATCCCTTACTTCTACCCCGCTTCCTCTTTTACACGTGTTTGTCTCTTCAACATTCGTATTTCATGCACTGTCCCTGAGAAGATTTTGCCTCAAGCAAAAAGTTTGAGCCCTGATCATGAGAAGCCTAAGTATGCTCATGGTCTTGCTGTTTTAATTTTTACTTCACCAGTGCAAATCGTATTGGTTATGAAATGCCTATACATATTTTGTATACTCTTTCCGGAAAGTGTCTAGAGTACCCAGCATACCTTCAGGCACTGTGTAATTTACAGATCAGTATAAATGAGAACAAGTTAAAAAGTAATACCATGTTGCCTTCTATTCCTACCTAGTGATTATATCATCTTGCTTTTCTTGTCACCAGTAGCCCATTTATTTTTGCTAATCTTTCCTCTCTACTATGCACAGCAGAGGCTCTCCCGCTGGAGGCTAGCCACTGGAGGCTACTTTTCTAATACTGGTCACAAAATATCTCAGGGATGAGCATTTAATCCTCTATGTTCTGCTCTTGCAGTTTACAGTACTGCTTTCCAAGCCCTACACAAATTCAGTGTACACATGGATGTTTTATATGTACGTATATGTACGCGTATGTAAAGACAGATGCGTGTGCACACACACACACACAAAAGAAGGATGGAAAGTGCAAAATAAAAAGGTTGGAAGCCAGACCTGTCCGGCACCTGACACAAAGAGACACAGCCATCTACTCAGTTTCAGTCCACAGCACGTGAGGCATCTCTCCAGCACCACAAAGCACCTACTGGGTAAAAGGAGGGAGCCATAACACAAAAGGAGCAGGTGAGACAACCTTCATCAGCTACTTCTCACCACATTCTTACCCAGCTGTTGTCCAAAAAGTCAGGCAACAAAAGCAGATGACAAAACAATAAGCATAATTTACCCCTGTTAATCCAGTCCTTCCCCTACTAAAAGTCCATGCAGCTTTAGCAAGGAAACCTATTTCTTTGACTGCCAGACATATTAAATCACATGTTTTCATGCAAGTTACCACATTTACAACCATCACATAATTTAATAATGAAAAGATAATGATTTATTCTGGTCTTGAAAAAAATTTTGGAACCTGTTTATAGAGAAAATGGATTTAATTTTTGGATCTTTGTTTTAAAGCCAACAGAAACCAGTGTCTTTAATTTTAGGTCTAAATGGTGGAAACCAGCATCAGACTGGACTATAGCTTTATTACATTTAGTTGACAAATGCTGATATTTGTATTAACAGTTTTCTTAGCAAACCATGCATTTTAATTTAAAAATGTTTTACTCCTTGGACTACAAATGTATTATGTAGGACTATAAAAAAGCTCAATCCACCAACACAACAGTCAGCAGGCTAAAACAGACTGGCACAAAATTAGAGTAAGAGACAGAAAGTAATAATTGCTTGACCTGTAGGTTAAAGAATAAAGAATAAGAGGTCAGCTCCAGTTATATGCTGTAAAGCTTCAAAAGCTTCCAATTGAATCTTAAGATTCATAGGTTATTTTAAAAAATCAAATTTAGTTTATAAGACTTATTAGCTTGGAAACAGAGTGGTAATAAATAAAGACTTGCAGTAGAGCAGAGGTGAACTGGGACTGAATACATTTCTCCTAATATATATCAGTCAAAGGTGGTATTAAGCAGAGCTTTTGTCACCTCTGTGATTATTAAGATATAGGAAGAACTTTCAAGGGAAGCAGAGGAAGCTGTAAGCTTCAAGAGTTTAAAGCGGGAATGCATGTGCATCTGGCTATACCTTGGTTTTCTCAGCTCATCTGCTGAAAGAAAGGTCAACTCTAAGTCCTGCTGAAGGACAGATGGCAGATTAATAGGCTGAAGGCTTCCTACACCCACTTCCTCAGCCCCTTTAAACTTTGCTCAGAAATTCAGTTGATTTGCGTACCTTTACCTGAAAAATACTTTACTCCCGAAGGTAAGCACATTCAGACCAGAGTAGACATGCTCCCCTTTTTACTACTGAACATAAATGTACCTAATTTACAAATACCGGTGATAAATGGGAAATTTTAGTCGAAATTTATCCCATGAATAACATGGACATCTTGTGGTGTTTGTCTCCTCCGCCTTGGCAACCTGAGAACGACCATGACTAAACTACACATTTGCGCAATAAATTCCCCTTAAAAAGTAGGGAGCTACAACAATTGAGGAGAAAGAGGGAACAAAAGAAAACTGATCCTGAACGTTTTTGAAAGACAGACCTTTTTCCCCCTCTTCGACCCTCCTTCCCGACCCCTTCGTAATGGATGTTTCCCTCGCAGATGCCGGGGTGTATAAACCTCTTCCCGCGTACAACCTCCTGGGCACCCTCCGTGGGCTGACGCCGCCGGTTCAGGGGCGTCCGGGCGGCCAGGACACACGGCTGCCATCGCAGACAGGCGGCAGCCGGGGGGGTCCTGGCGTGCAGGCAGGCGGGCGGGTGGGTGCTCAGCAGGTACCCTCTGCGCTGGTGCCAGCCCCCAGCCCCCATTTCAAGCAGGCCGTGTCTCAGCCCCACTCGTGAGCATCCCGAAGCATCCCACCTCTCAGCGCCACGAAGCAGCGCACCAAAGGCCGTGTCCTCTGCCAGTCTGATCCATAGTTCTGCCATTAGCTTACGTGGTGCTAGGGTCATTTCCACACTGGGCACTTTCAGGAGGAAAGGCACTAATTTAAAGGTATGATATTCTTAACTCCAAAATCTGGACACACTTAACAGTCCCTGCATGTCAACCCACAGAAGAACCGGACTGAAGATTGATAGGGACTTAGGTGGAAGAATGGCCTAATAAATTATACTCCTGGCATTTCTCTAGCAACAAATTTCAAAACGCTATTCAGATACTATAGTGGACTGCTCAGCATCAACTCTGTTAGCTAGGACATGTAATCACATGGCTACTCTTAAATTAGGAAAGACCAATTTGGATCCAGACTGCAAACAGTTTCTCTAGACCCTGCCAAAGTTCCAGATACGTCATGTCTTCTGCTTTTCTGCACGATACACTCTGCATGGTTCCAGACCCTTAGGAGTGTCTGCAGGCTGTACTCGTGAAGGTGGTGTGCAAGCCACTGATACACTGTTTTCCTACAAGCAGATTTCTGTAAAAACAGAGTAGTTTTGTAGCAGTTGTTCTAGTGATAGGAAACTCTCCAGACAATGGCTACAGTGACGCTCAGTTAGGAAACATAATCCATTTTTCCTAGGAAGCCTTCAGGTCAGGAAAAACAGGTTACTGAGCTCACTTACAGCTCAGCTGCAAGGCGTATAAAGGAAGAAGGCAAGAGCGGTGCCTTTTATGGTGGGAGAAGGAAATGGAAATATAGCTGCTAAAGTAGGTGGCTAAGCATTCATCTGAGTAAGAGGAGAGCTTTGCAGTGCTTTTGTTTGAATGCTGGAGAAAGGGAAAAGTGCAGGTTGCTTTTTTTTCTTTCAGATTTTATTCCAGTAAACAGAAGAAAGAAGCTGTATCAAAACAAGAAAACACTCAAGGCTAACATTAAGCTGCACAAGAAGAAAGCAAATGTTATTTTCTCTTTCTGAGTAAAAAGCTCACCCAGTGCCATTATACATTTTTTTTGGATCAAAGATACATGCTTTGTCTGGAGTCATACAATATATTACTAAGAGTTTGGCTCTGTTGGTAGTGCACTCTTAGGATGGAAAGATTGAGACGGTTTTCAAAGACATCATAGCTGGGTGAAGCAAAGTTGAATTTGCTTTCACTTGAATTAAATATTCAAGTGAGACTTGTGAAGGGCTGCACTGGAACTTTACAAAAAGAATGAAAAATAAAACTAATGTACCTCCTTTATTTCTTCTTAATATATAAAATAATCTATAGGTTCGCATTTTTAGTGTAATCTCAGTTTCCACCTGCATGTTTCTACACCTCTTTTCTATCTAATGTATGGCAATTTGTCTCACTTCTATGCTTTTATGTGCACAGACAAAACTCGTTTGCTCTTGTTCTGTGTGCTGACAAGGGTTTTGGTTGCTGCATTTTCCTGTATCAAATAACACACCAGGAAAAGGAAATCTGAGGGAATAGATTTGTATGTGAAGTGCATATTCACAAATAACTTGAGATTGAAATGTTAACCTCAGATAACCAAGTTTAAATAAATGGTATTTATTCATGTGGTCTTATTACAGACCTGAATAGTTGCTTAGAAAAATGTTGGGGTCAAGCTTATGCTTGGTGGCCAGACACATGGCCAGGTTCTGTGGCTCTAGAAATCTGAGATACTTCCCTCTCTTCTCCTTAGCCCCTGTCCTCCACTGCTTTCTTTTCTTTTCTGCCTCCTGCCTCAGCCTACTACATAAACCTGCCGTTCATCTTTCTCTTTTTTTCCCTTTTTGACCTGGTTTGTGCATCCAGCTACCTGTACTTCAGTTAAATCTCCACTTGTTATCTGCTTATTTCTGTTCCTGGTGCCTCCTCAGTTTTTTCCTTCTTGCCTCACATCTTTCTTTTTCTTTCTTAACTATCTGTGTTTCTCACCCTCTGCATTTAATCAAGTTACCACCTTCCTCCACCGACTTAGTTGCCGGAAGCACAGAGGTATGATAAGCACAAGAGACAACTATTACTCTTAGTCTCAACATTAAGCATCACAGTAGTGGCAATAGCTGTTGACAGCTAAAAAAATAGAGTTGCTGGGAAGGTACTTATGCTACACTCCTCTGTAACATGCATATTAACATGCATATTCTACAGTGAACGTCTGTGAGTTTTCACATAGCCAAGCTGGATCAGCTTTTTTGTCAGAATGATCAGAGATATCCCAGGTCCATCTCCATGACCCATTTTTAAGTCACTTCTCCACAGCACAGAAGTGCAACAGGTTTCAATGAAACAGAGATAAGAACATATCTAATATGGAAAAAATAAAGAGATTGCATCATATTTCATTCTTGGGAAAGGAGAAGTTATGTTAGGTGAAACTTCCCAAGAAAATTCAACTGAAATAAAGTTCAACTAATGTTTTTGGCAAAAATTTTAACAAGTGAAAATAAAATCTTAACATATGAAATGATGAATCATTTCTATGCATGTTCTGCATAGGACGCTGGTGCTACACAGTGCAGGGCTATATAGGTAGTCGAGATAGCTCAGACTAGGTTTTAGTGGCAGAAGCAAAACAGCCACAGAAGTATGTCTCTGCCTGGACTTACACTCCTCGTTTCCTGATGTAATGAGTCCTGAAGAACAAAAAGCTTTTGCTCAACTATAAATTGTTTCTGTGTGAACATTATGCAGTATAGAAACAGGACACTGCGGGTGAGATTTATTTGATCAAATGCAGATATTTATGACTGAGCTGCTGTACGGATTTCCTTTATGGCTAGCGAGAAATATTATCATTTCTAGAGTGTGACTCACCTCATCCTACTGTAGATATCAACATCACAGTCCAGAACTGCCTCTATTTTTTCACTGACTTTAAAGGAAGCTTATGGTGACTAGCTGAGATGTAGACACCTAAAGTGAAAAGACATAGACCTCACCTTCCATCCACAATATAGTGGTTCAAACTGGAAGATGACTTTTACTCTCTGCGAACACACAGGAATCATGAAACTGTGCTGAGGCACCATTGTGCAACAGAAGTCGACTAGAATCTTTGAGCATTCAAATATCATGGATACACTTCGTAGGAGCCCCCCAAATGCTGCAGAGTTACATCCTGAAATCAAAGAGCACATCTGCAATGCCAACGTCCCCTCTTCTGTGTGAAATCAACAATACTTCTTAACAGACAGAAAAAACAAACTATCCTTTACATCATCATCATAGACGGCCTGACTTCAGAGGGACCAGCTTTCAACAACAGTTCACACAGAGCAGCAGCAGAATTTTGGCATTTGGTTCTGCACCGCTCTCAACTCCGAGCTGTGACCTCTGGGGAAACACAGTGGGAGGAGCTTGCCGTGGTCTCTCTTGGTATGTATCCTACTTTGGCTTGCTGCATTTTGTATACGAAAGTACGATGTAAAAACAAAAAACATTCTTACTCTGGTTTGCTGGGGTTTTTTCCTTAGTGCAAGAGCATTCTTACTGGCTCTAGTAAAAAGGTTCTCAAGTGTGTTGTAGGCAGAAGCAGGAAATTTGCTATCCTCATGGATCAAACAGAGTCGGTACTAATAATACAGCACAGGGAAAGGAAAAAAAAAAAGAAAAGAGAAAAAGAAATGTTTAACACTCAGCACTAGAGGAGAGTGAAAACAGAACACACTTTGAAGAATTTCCTCGCTGCAGCACAGCCCCACATAGGAGAGGCTCCACAGTCAGACTCAACATGTTTTGAAGTTTCTCTGTTTGTTTAATCTTAAGGTCAGGTTTTGGCACTGTGCTATGATTGACACAATATAAAAGAATGAAGGCCCAAACTAGGGAAGGGGGAAAAAAACCTTGGGAAAGTGTGAGACTTAGTAAATCAAACTGTCTAAGAAGTAGGGCAACTGAGGTCCTTTAAGGACTGGTGCAAAGTTGTATCTTAGACCAGAAGAGCAGTATCTAGAGATAGCTCTCTTTCTAATAACAAAATCTCATGGTCTAGCTGGGAGCTAAGAAATGATCTCCTTAAAGTCAATCCTCACTGCAGGGCCTGTGCAATGTGAGAAAACATTACTTTCCATAAAAAATAGAGAATAGAGCCAGAATGCTAAAAATCGCACAGTCAGTGTGAACTATCGTTCTGAAAGATTGCTACCACAATAATAATTTATTAATGTGGTTATATCACTGCAAATGCCTCTCTCTCAACTATGACTCTCTGAGGAGGATGTGAAAAACTGTAAAAATTCAAAATCTTCTCCATTTCTTGGTAACAGAGACTCCCTTTATTACCATTTTGGACTGTGCATAGTCTGACAACTTGTGAACAAGTTCTAAGGAAAACTCGGACTAAATAAAGAGTGCTTCCCTACAAAAGCATAGATGTACATTACAATTGGAGCCCAAGCCCATTGTGTAAGGTGAACAATCCACCCCTCGTGAGCACAAGGAATGAGCATCCCAGAAGGGCACTACCTCCCTGTAGAGGCATTGCAGAGCTCGCTCTAAGGTGGACTGCCAGGTACTCTCTCTTGTTTAAAAGCAGAGGGTGTGCGCAAAGGCAGGAATGGGCAGAGCAGATCAGATGGAAATTTCACTGTGTCCAGTGACAGCAGCCTACAGCAGGTGCCTAGGGAAGAATATATGAACAGCCAAAGTATGCTAATATTTCACCATAATGCAGACTAGCCCAAAGCTGTGCCATCTGAACCTGCTCTAGATAGCAGAGCAGGGCAGCTCACAATGTGTAAAGCACAGAAGACAAAATTTTATTCATTAAGCAACAGGCTGAATCATTATATACGAATAATGGCCCATATCCTAAACTGGAAATCAAATATCCAATATCAGCATTACCAAAAAGAAGAGCAAACCTCCCATTATCTTCAGGGTATACAGAATTTTATTCCAAGCCCTAAGTAAATAATGATAATAAAAAGTAAGCCTGCCTCATTTACAGCATTTAATATATCTTGTTTCACCAGTGCAAAGAATTCCAGCTTTAGCTAAAGGCTATTCTTTGTTAATAATTATTTTTTACTAGTGCATTACACACTACATGTAGCTAGTGCATTTGTAAACTATACTAAAAAGGCAGCACCGCAGATAAAATATAAAGGGATGGAATCTGTTAATATGTAGCTACTGTTTTGCAAGGAAACACTTTGAAGTAAGTACCATTAGGGTTTTTCGCTGCATGCAGAATGTTAAATTAAAAATTAAAAGTGAGGGTCAGTTTTGTTTGGTTTTGGTTTTTAAATGGGAGTAACTTAGCTTCTATTGCACCCACTATATTTCAAAGTTTAATAAAACAGGTTTTACATTTTATTTTAATCATTTATATGCTATTTTTACTCTAACCATATATTTCTGACCTTGTCACATCAGAAATAATTTTTTAAAATCAAAATATCATTACAGAATCCAGAAGCTGTAATGAAGCTGCTAAACTCTGAAGTCATTACTGACATGAATAAATTTACTATGAATTTACATCAGTGTGGCACTGGGATTTGGCCCAATGTGTACATGTGTGGAGCTTTATTCTACAATGCAAGCATTCAAAGAATCAATAATTTGTAAAAACCCAGATTCCAATTTCCAGACTGAAAAGGTTGGAATGAATTATAACCGTATTAGGACACTAAAAACCTTATTAATGTGGTTCCAGGCAGTAGCAGGTTCTTTTCTCAGCCAAGTCACAGAACAACCCTCACCTTTTTATGGCTCAATTGCAACGCAGCTGGGGATTTGCACACAATGAGGCTGTTTTCACCAACAGGGCGACAGCTTTCTACATCTCTGTTGTGTCAGCCTTGAGGTGATGACTAGCGGTGAGGAAATTATCTTAAGGTGGGTAGTTTTGATGGATTTCCTTTCAGCAAAACAAAACCATATGGCGACGCAGCTTTCGCTTAGGCAGAGGTACGCCAGGTAACGAGGGGAATGCCAGGAAATGGTGATGAAGAAACATCCCAGACACCTGGCCTATCTGTTTGCACTGCCCGAACCGACTGCTGCAGCAGCCTTGCAGGGGCCTGCTCGCTCTTCAGGAGGACAACGTGAGGCAGAGTTATTTAATGCTCCAATGATCCTCAGTGGAGAACGACTGGATAACAGCTGAGCACATCCCTCCAGGTCCAAAAAATGTCAGACTGAACCTTTTGAGCTCTTGGTGACTCAGAGAACAGCTAAATTCCCAGCTAGAACCTTTTTATGAAACTGTGTGTTTTGAAGGACAGGGCAGTCCCTGTCTCCACATGATCTCACTCACACTGCTATGACCAAAACATACTCCTTGAACTAATTTGCCAACACTACCATCAACAGAGAAAATGTGTGTCAATGGCAAGAACTGGAATAATTTCTATGAACTAAGAAAGCAATTTAATGTAGAGGTTATAACATTTTACATCATAAAATACACTTTATACTGTACAAATTAAATAAACCACCATTTTAAAGTTATAGACACATCAATGTTACACACCAGTCAGAAGTTTTAATCCACCATTAAAAAGTCTAGTAACTCATTTCAAATCCTAAATCTTCTAGTTTTTATCTGATGACTGCATGTAACCAAACTATAGAAACAATCTGTTTTGATATTGTCCCTTCACGTGATAGCTGCTTATGTCCGTTTGTCTTCAAATTTACACAACCTTTTCTTTCTGACAGGAGTCAATGGAGAGTATATTTCTAAGTGTATTTTGGCTTCTACTGAAGGTTATAGTATAGTCACTCCATGATAGGGTGATCATGGAAGATATATGTCTTATACACCTGCTTGAAAGGCTGAGTGAACATGATCTACCAGGAAGCTGATCCTCAGCCATAATTCTACTGAAATAAACAGATTGCAGTTGAAATTCATGCTAGCAGAGGATTTTTATTCTGCATTGTCTTCCCATTTCTGCCTAAAATGATCATATGCAAACTTTCTTCAACTTGTTTTTAAGGTATGAATGAACAAGATAGAAAGGAATGGTGTTTGTATGGCTGGGGGTTGTAATTTAGGCTCTAAAACATATTATGAAGTCCAGAGAAATACATACAATGCAGTCAGGGATGTATCAAAGAGGGGAGACTGTCAAAAGAGATGAGAGAGAGAGAGAGAGAGAAGGAGTCATTTAGTCACATAATCTACTGCAGTTGGATTACTACAAAGCTGGCAAAAGAGGTGGTAAAGAAATCTATATATAACAGAATATGAATTTACGTTCCTTACCTCACAGCTTAAAGTACAGCCCCACAGCTACTGCTTCAGGGGATTGAAGAAAGAGAAATAGCTGTGGTACCTATGAAACATTGCCTGCCTTTTTGGAGCAGCCAGCTGGAATTGGCTAAAACGCAGAATGTCACATCAAATCTCATACAGATGAGAGGTTTGCTTGCTTTCCAGTAGAGATAACAATCGTGATGAGCCAGCAGAACTTAGTCTGCAGCAATATGAAAGACTCAGCGTATGAACATTTACTAACTCTGAATAACAGGATGAGCCAACCTGTAAGTGCACCACACCTTTGTAGGGCCATGAATTTATTTATTCACATATTTTTACTTTATAAAACAACACTAAGAGCATGGCCTCTTTCTTCTCATCTTTTGTGCACCCAGTTCCTAGTCTGGGTCCTAACAACCACAGTTTCCAGAGAATATGGTGTGCTGGCACCATGACAGTTTTTTTTTTCTCTACAGCCTTGGAGAGCCTGAAAATTCCCCCTTTTTTTTTTCTGAAACAGCTCGCTGGAGTGCAAGCAAAATCCTCCACAGATGGGGGACAAGCTTGAGAAACAGCAGTACGAGAGGTAATATTTTATAAAGAAAATGATGAATGATTCCAAGAAAGAAATTAGGAAGCAGAAATCATCTCAGGCATACATGGAACAACATCATGATGTAATGGAAAATGGACTGTATTATGGCCAGTGGTTTGATAATGAAGGGAAAGCTGTGAAGCTCATTTGTGACAATGTAAAAAAATAAAAAAGACAGAGCGTGTTGATAATGAGCCTTGAATACTCTTTCTTTTCTTTTTCCCCCTATTTTGTCACCTTTGGTCTGCTTGGCATTCACCCAAATTAGAAGACTGACAGTCATTTCTCTTTAATAATCACTCTTGGAAACTCAAGAAGCACTCCCTTTTCAGCTCTGTCAACAGGGAATCATTAACACTGAAAAAATATATATATATATGCTTAATTGTTTTTACTGAAATAAACACTCTGGGTACCCCCTGCCGTTTAATGAACATGCACTGGGTTAACTACAAGGGCTGCTACCACTGCCATCTTTGATTACTTGCTAGTGGCAGATGAAAGCTTAAAACACACGTATTTTTTTGACAGTAAATATGATTTCACTTTTTTGGCTTCCACATCAACCCACCCTTTTCAAAGTAGGGCAGACTAGCAAAGGCTGTCAAAATAAGGCTAGCAAGTAAGTGGAGTAGCAGCTCTCTACAGAGTTTGATTATTCTTCTGTGAAAGAGTCTGTAAACAAAACCTTTAGGCTTTTGTCTACTAAACAGTGCTTAGAAATTCTTCCAGCCTAGCATTTTTAATATGTGGGAACATGACTGCAGTAGGATTCAAGAGCACGCAACATTTTTGAAAGGAAGACAATTTATTTTTGTAACTAAATGTGGTCTCAGAAACAAAAATGCAGGCGAAAGACCACTTTTTTAAAAGAAAATAAATGCTCTGTGTGCCTGGATCCTCTGAGCTGTCTGAAAGACGTCTTTCTTTCGCTTTGACTATACATACCAAGATAATAACAGGGCAAAAATTATTTTCAAGTATCAAAAGGTTTTAATATCAATTTTGAGTTTGGAAGTGAAATTTAATTGAATACATATATTCAGGTCTTATTTTTCACTTCCATGCTTTGTGCTGTGATAATAAGCCAGCTAGTCTGAGGCCCGATGTCCCTTCAACTAAAAATAAGTTCTTTGAGATGGCCGGAACCTTTGGAACAAGCTATGTGCATTACAGGGCACAAATACTCAAGTCTCTTCCCTTCCTGGGAAAATATTTGATCTAGGATTGGGGAATGCTTCTCTTCACCAGGTCAATCCACCAGTTTCTGATCACGGCCAGGAACTGGGTGCAAATTTATGCATGCCTCAAAGCAGAAACGGATGGGATATTTCTGTTGGACTTTCCCTCTCATATACCTAGCCCATGTCCATAAAAGGAAGTTAAACATTCCCTGAACCATCCTTTGACACTGCAGCCATACCCAAATCCATACCATTAAGCTCTTTTAGCCTCCAAGGAGGGTATCCACACCAATGCTGTCACATGGAGACAGTCTCTGGTTTGTGCAAAGTCCTGAACTAAGCTAGGGAAATGCCTGGGATGGCAATGGTGGATCCAGACCAAAGCAAGCCAAAGACCACTCTGACCGTGTAAAAGAACAGAAGATTTGAGTTCCATTGCCTGGGAACTTTCCCTGGCACATTCAAAGTTATTAGTATGGATGTAGCCATATGTGTCAAGGCGATTTAGACAGCAGCTGAGCCTGAAGTTTTTAACTGCTACCTTTGCCTAAATATCAGCCTTAGATGTCTAAAAGGGAAACCAGTTGCTTAACAGCACTTCTCAAATTTAGCTCCAAAAGGCTGAGTAGTTGCTATTGGTCCCTACAAGTTTTTTGCATAGGTTTTTGCTTCAGGTTGTAAAAGTTACTGCCAGTGTGATTTTGGTTTGCCTCCTATTATCTGAGATCTGCTGATCACTTTACCTCTAACATTAATGGCTATCTTTCAATCATCTTTTTAATATATTTTTTCCTTATTTATTAGACAATTAAGTGCTAGATATGCAATTACAGAAAGCAATGTATAATGAAATCTTTAAAAAGTACTTACATTTGGATTCTTAGAAGGGACAAGATCTTATAATCTGGTTAGCTCTTCTTCACTTCAAGGACTTGCTGAAAATTAGGGATTACTGCATCCTCCTAGTGTTAGTCATCAATCCTTATACACATCACTAGTGTTACACCCACCTAGTAGGGACAGTTTTAAGTGTCTCTCACAAAAATGTAAATATCAGCCAAACAATTTTTGCAGACTACAAAAGCTGGTGACAACGAGCCCCCTCCCCACCTCAGCTGTTTCTCTCAACCTTTTCAATGCCACCAGACTTTTGCTGACTTTGTATGAGAGTAATTCTAGAGACATCGGTATGATCAAACCCTCCTTGCATAATGCAGGAGGGACTAGAGCAATACATATGTGTTGCTTATGGCCATAGCAACACCTAAGTTTTAGTTGTCTTGCCACCTACTACAAATGACTTCAACTAGTGTGACTGGGCAGTGGATGACTCTATGGTTCACACCCACATACACATACACACATGAACCTCCCCGTTCCCCATCACTGGAAAAGAGTGACTTCTAGGATGAAACACAACTAACAATGCACACCTACGCTCTTGGACAGTGAAGATTAATATCATAGAAATCTTCTGGAGTAAATAAGTAAAAATTAAAGTATACAGTTATTGAAATACTCTTTAGTTGTAATATTATTTTGCAAACATCCTATGTATTTCCTTTTTAAATATGCAGGGAGAAAATCTCTTGGATTTTATTGAAAGGACTAGGATTTTCCTTTGAGATTTTCCACAAAAATGTTGATGCAGCATGATTCTGTGTGATCTGAAGAAAAGCTCACATTGTTGATTTCTGGTGTGATGTTACTATTAGAGCTGCTTGGAAATAGCTTTTCAATGTAAAGTGGAATTTTACATTTTGGTGATTTTTTAAAATTTGATTTCTCATTGGAAAATCAAAAGGACCCAAATTTTCCACTTTCAACTTATTTTCAGAGCAGTGTAAGAAAATGAAGACTGTACTTTACTCATAGACACTGAAATAGGCCTTAAAGATCTCATACTTTGAAATAACAATTAGAGAAAATTACTATTAGATTTTTGTGAGGGTATCAGGAGTTCACAGTTGGAATAATAATATCAAAATGGAGGCTGAAGCCAAAACCCTCCCTTGGCAAAAGGAAAGTAAACTGCAGTAGACTCTACCAGAGTCAGAAAAGCAGGTCTGCAGTTTTCAGGGCTCCTTGAAGCAGTGCAACATTCTGCAGTCTTCTTTCTGGATGGGGAGATCTGTAGAGTAAAAGAGACATTTTCAAGACTATCTTGTGGATAAGTGATACAATTATTTCAGCATCAATAAAATGAAAGTTTTTGCAACAGCTGCATCATGTTATTTGAATATTCTCTATATTCTTATTCAATTCAGGACAAAAACATTTTATTGGAACAAGCAGAGAAGAGTTACATGAACACTAAGCGGTTCCTTCCTATCTCCTAGTACGATGTGCATCTCAGGTACATTTCACATACAGTAGTTCTCATGTTCATTGTGGTAGAGCGTATTTATTTTGAAGATCCATTTCTTGGGCATATTATTAGAGATCTAAACTCTCATCTGAAATGTCCTTTGTCTTATTTTATTGCGACAGAACATGCCATGGATCTGAATCCTATTGCTAGCTGAGCCTCCTTTGCATTATGCAGATGTTTTAACCAGGTGTTTTGAAAAGAATTCCTTACTCTCTTATTCTGTATCTGCTTTGTGTTATTTAGACATAGCACAATTAAGAGTTACAAAGAGAGATGTTTTACATTTCCAGTTTGAAGTTGCAAGGCTTAGTATATAGAGACACTAACTGTAGGATCACGCAACCTTTGTCTTAATTGGGTAAACAGGGTGTTTGGAGTATCACACAGCAGGACCAGGCTAATTAAATCTTGTTCAGATTTCTCACTGGGGAGTTTATGCAACCACTGAACTCTAAGCCGTAGTGTTGCAGATCAGAAACCATCTAATTAAGGTAGATATTTTGGGGAACGATTGCCCTTCCTTTCCTAAAGAAATGTTGTAATCAACCTGTGGCATTTTGTTGAGATGGAGTAAAGACAATCTGATTGAAATGAGCTGTTTGAACAAAACTGCTGAAAATACAGATGTTTTCAAAAAAGCAAGTGAACTTTTAACTATTATGTCTTCAAGTGACAGCCTTTTGAATAAGTACTCTTAAAATTGTCATTTTGGGCTAAATGGCCATAGGTGAGTGAATTGCATCACTTCAGTTGTATTTCTCTATGCCTGTGCTAGGAGCCCTTAATCCCACACTTAGGCTGGAGAACTCCAGGTAGATTCACAATGGTATTATCACGCAGGGGCAGACATGTCTGTGCTAGATGTTCATGCAGGAGGACAGAGACAATGGCAGAGAGCAACTCCCTCCTACAAGAACAGAAATAGGAGACAAAGAGGGCCACTGAAGGCAAGACTGAGACAATGACCACTTCTAGCGATGTGTGGTTCTTCATTGCCTCACATATGTCCCTCTGCAGGTTTTTCCCAGCCTTTATTACTTCAGATAAGATAACTTAACACACAGGAGAAGGACCAAGAATATCAGACTGAAGGCCTTGACAAGAAACCCTCCTATGTTGAGACATTTAGGCTACAGCTAACTATGGAACTCATAAAAACATCCCAACTGCTCAGGTATGTGAGCATCCTCCAGCTGCATTTTGTGTGCATACCGGGAGAGACCAGCATGCTCACCATCCCATTCTGCTTCCCAGTTCTCCCTTTCTGTGTTTAAAATAATTTGTGCATGCTCCAGCAGGTTCTCCAGATGGCATGATCTGGGACTGCAGATACACAGTAGAAAGCACCTGCGGTGCAGTTTAGGTATATCTTTACAGACTGACTTGGCCCTTGCGGCCAAGCCACAGCTGACTAGAAGTGGGATCCCATGGGCCTAAACCGGGGTGCAGACCTTCCTGACCCTCAAGTGGACAATATCTTGATAATAAATCCGAATCAAAAGATATAATGATGAACAAAGACATAATCCCACCAATGTGAGGATGTCTCTCCCACTCCTGTGCTGAATGCTACACATGGATAGTAGAAACAAATTTAACTTACCAGCTAGAGTAACTCCCAAATAACTAGATATAAGATCTGAAAGAAACATCTGGATTTATAGGTCTTTCCTTTGCCAGGGCTCTGTGAGGCTCTGCCAGGCTTTCTCTTAGATCAGGCAGGTGGAAAAAAGCAGGACAAGAGGCCCTCCATTGCACATTTAAGCTGTCAAAGCTTAATATGGCACTCGAGGCTAAGTCATAGAGGCCAAGCTCACAGCACGTGAATTCCTTGCAGTATTCATTGGAATTATCCTCATGTCACAAATATGATAAATTTCTGTTTGCATATACTGAAAGTTGCTATTTTTTTCATTTCAGCAATAGAGACTAGAGATAGGATGCATATCTAAATACCTAGAACAGCTTCTCAGTTTTCACATTCAGATGCCTCCCCAAAGCATATTGCCACAAGACCTGCATGCACATTATTCTCCCTTCCCGCAGCCTGGTATCTAATTGGAAAAACCCTGAGTGCTTGGCTGGGGAGACAGCCATGGAGTAATCTAATAGATCCACTGGTCTGGATGCTTTGCAGGGCAGGACTCTGGGTCATATCATATGGCATGCATCTGCTCTAGAGTTTAGATGCATCCTAGAGATGCTTCAACTCAGTTCTCAAAGGGGCTTAATCATGATGACTCTCAGGTGACTCTTAGAATATAAATAAAAAGCCAAAATTTTAAGTCAAAGTTTCACAGGACTTATGAATGGCTAAGGGCCTGGGAATAAGAGTCACCCAGACAACATGGTTAGGTGTGGGGATGCTTAAGCTGTCCAACAGGACATACTGAAGTCCTGCCTCTCTCCAAGTTGAGGCATCTCTGTATAGGTCTGAGTTAGGTGCCAGTGTAGCATTAGCATTCACAGCCTGTGCTCTGGTGTCTGAATGTCCCTCTGGGAAGGAATTTCTATTCAGTCCTTCTATTTTAACACATGTCCTGAAAGAAATCTAGATGCCTAACGAGTTCTGGAAGCTGAGCTAAAATCCTTTACAGGTCTCACAGGCAATGAGTGGCAGAGGAAGTCCTTGAATCTGTCTTCTGTGAATTCAGGGAAGCATCTTAACTCACCTGTAGACACTTTACCTTTGCGCACTGAGGATGATGACCTAATTGGATGGCCAAGGGAATAGAGAACGGCTATTCTGTAGTGCAGGACCGGCGACCTTGTCCTCAGTTCCTTAGTGTTGCCATCTGTTTCTGGAGGCTCCTAAACAGAAGGGGAAAAAAGAAATAGGATAATTAGCCTATAGCAACTTCAGAACTATCAGTGATCAATTTTATGGCTGCAAGAGAACATCTGGAAAAGAGAAGACATCTCTTGCAGTGATTGCTGACCAGATCAAAAGTGATGATAGTACCAAATTCATGTAACAGAAATCAAAGGTTTTTAACAAAGGTGGATCTTCATCTGCACTTGAAGCGATCAGCAAATGTTAAGTAAATGTTTACTTGTAAATGAAAACATTAAAACAAACTTTTGTTTTTACGCATTTTTAATAACCACTAAAAGTTCAGATCTTCAGAGATTTGCCTTTGGCCTAGCTGAGATACCGCTATTTCCTCAAATACAAAATTGCTTAAGAAATGGTATCAGGTACAGACTATGGATACCTGATCCATAGCCCAGATGACTGATAGAGCAGTGTGGATACTATTTATTCTTTTGTAAAATCTTATTCACATGTAGATATATAACTTCATCAGTTAAACTCCAGGACTGTGGTCCTTGTAAACTTCTCCATTTCCTGAAAACACAGTAATTTTTATTAAGGTTATTGTTGTTGATCATGTTTTTGTTCTCCTTCATAATTTCTCAGTTCTTCTTATTCAAAGCAAACCTCAAGGCTTGTCTAAATAGGAGACCACAAGCCAAATTATGATCTCAGTCCAGTGTAAGTCTGCTTTATTTGCCTCTGGTAGACAGACTTCATGTTAATTTTGAGATAACTGTATGAGGGAATCTGAGCCAAAACTACAAATTAAACTCTTTTCTGAGAGATCTACAGTACCCTGTAACCCCCAAGTGCAGATTCACCTGGAAAAGTTGCTTTGCCTGGTGATCTCTTGTGCATTTAGATCATCATAAAAAACTGCTCTTTGCAAACCTAAGTCTAGCTAATGCATAGTCTGGTAGTTGAGGGAAGATTTTCCTCTGTGTATTTTACTTTCAGAACACATCTGTCTGCCCTTGAATTAGTTTGCTCTCTGAACCATAATCTCTGTTTTATCTGGAGAATACCTGAAATGTCCTTCAGTTTTAGCAGTGTATCCTGAATCCAGCAGAGATTTCTTAATACACAGAACAGATGAGAATCTGTTTCTACCCATTTATTATACCTGGAGCATACCTCAACAATCCCTTGACATTTCCTGTTTTGCTGACTCAAAGTAGTAACAGAGAACAGCAAAAGAAATACAAGTAATTTGAGCTATTCTGGGACTCCAGAGCCTTAAAGCAAGAAGTTCCTCCAGCTAGGAAAAAAATGTGAACTTTGAATTTGTTGTCCACTACTGCTGGCAACAGAGTTACAGTATGAAAAATAATTGCCTGTAGGGGTGTTAGGTATGTGTTCAACAACTGGGGATCACACATGGTTAATGTGAAATTCATGGAAAACCTGTATTTTTTCATTTTTCCAGAATTTACAGAAACATTTTTGTAAGTTACTGCATTTTTAAATGCCATTCTGAGAGTGTGCCTACACTTCCCAACAAGTTTTCCAATTTAATTTTGAATATATTTCAAAATTTCTTTTTAACAGAGATAAAAAAAATCCAGTAACAATAAATATAGATGAACTCTGAAAAATGCGCTGAGCTTGTATAAGTAGAATCCATTGCTATGAAAGTTAGAAAGGGTGAGGAACAGGATTAGATGAGGTAGGGAGCTCTGACTGCTGGTAAAAAAAGCAGTATGCAAAGAGACCAAAGGACAATTTTGCAATAAAAAATAAATATGCAAGCAGCTGCTATCAACACCGATAGAAATTAAATGCCAGCCTAAGTGGGATTTTCAAAGGCACTCGGCACTGGTTTAATTTACTTTCTGCTGCAGTGGATGGGACTTTTGCTGGTGAGGTTAGCTGAAGCCACGCTTCTGAAAACGCCACCCTGAAATCACTCCTACCTCTCCTGCTCCTTGATCCTGGAAAATATTCGTATCATCTTTACAATAAAAACTTCAGGATGGAAAATGTTCCTTTGCTGTGTGACTTTGCAGCAGCAACCATGCTGATACAAGAGTGGTTTTTTTCAGAACTTGGCCTCACGGGTCATTCCCTCTCTGCCCCTCCAGCAGACGCATTTAACTTTGTTTCAGCTCAATCCTGTGAGCACAGAGCTCCTTGGGCTGAGACTCCAGACCGGTAGAGAGTTGTTCATCTCTGACAGCACAAGATGTGTGCAGCTGAGCTGAAACCGTGAACTGAGTTTCATTTTCTCTTTGCTCTGCCCCTCTAAGCTCATTCTGACCTGACCCCGTCCCCCCAGGGTGCCAGGCAGCCTCTGCCTTCTCCTCTCTTCGGCCACGTGGTGGTCCATCAGAGATGCAACTCTTGGGCAAAGCCAGCTGCTCCCCAGTTACTCGAGACACCTGGTAGACGTCCCAGTGGACGGGAAGAGAGGTGGGCTGTCGAAGGAGGCATGCTAGCAGAGATGTGGGCAGGTTTACAACCATATAACCTTTTCTTTTTTTTGGTGGGAATGGGCACTATTAGGATTTTGACTTTCCCACCAAGCCTTCCTCTCCCAAACCAAGTGCAACCAGACTGCGCACCTCATCCCATCCCCATGTATAATTACTAGTGTGGGTTGTTACCACTCAGCACACCCCTCCGTGTGGGAAAACAGCTGGGGGGTGCCAGAGATGAGGACACATGAGAAGCAGGAGCACTGAGTGAAATCCTTGATTATGTTACTGTATGCTGTAGAAGGGCTTGATTGAAATGAGCATCAGCTGCATGGAGTGCCGGGGGAGTAGCTTGGCCACCTTGAACGGTTGTGGCAATAGACATACTGTTTCCCAGATCGTGGGAGCTCTCTGAAGCAGAATGCCATCCGGCCTTGCTCTCCACAAAACAGCAGCCCTCAGTCCATTCATCTCCTGATCTCCTCATGAACTTCAGCTTTAATTTCCCTCTAAGCGGGATTATGCCACGGCGACACAAGCAGGCGTTCAGCTCTCCGCTCCACAGCAGACAGTCGCGGTGAGGGTAAGAGCTCTTTTCCTCTGAAACGACGAGGGGGAAGAGTCTTGTGTTTTTCATTCCCTGCCTGAATTTAAGAATGGCAGAAAGCCAAGGAATAGCACGGTGTGTGCACCCATGCAAACTGCAGCTGAGGGATATAATTTTCTAATCTTCAGAGCAGCCCTTCACACAAGCCTAGGAGACTGTAGCCCAGCAGCTGGTAACAGTGTTTCTCAAATACTCACCAGCATAAAACCACATTTACATTTAAGCTCAATCTCACAGAAATGGTACTAATACAGAGCTTTCCATTTTTACTCATTTTTATAAAGAAGAATCACACACATTCTGATTCTGATAATGTGAATTCTTTTTTTCACACCCGCACCTCTGAAACTGCGGTTAGCAACAGCGTGATTTCACATTCAAAACTTCTCTCTTATGGTTTCCTTTTACCATCTATATAATGAATTAGTCCTTTTTTCTCCATTTTCTAAGAGAAGAAAGCATTCTTAAGGAAAGCTTAAAATTAAAACCAAAAACCTCCCTTCCTCTTTCCTACTCCCCAAATCTAATAGCGAAAATTTATTCTGTTTTAGTGCAACAGGTCAATACTGTGATGATGTCACTAGGCATGTTCATGATGTTGCATAAAATTAGAGCTACATTACTAATGCTAATCTTAAGAAGAAACAGTTATAAAATTGTCACAGACTTGTCATATAGGGTGGATCCTGGAAAAATTTTTAAAAATTTCAATATCCCCTTGAGTGAAAACCAAAAAATACCCCGATTTAAACCTGTGACTGATTCATATTTGGAAAATAAGCAACTTCTGTCCACAGGGGTCTCATGACTTTCATGCTGCAGTAGCTTCCTGGATGTAGGCTGCTGAAAATGTGGCCCACCTAGTATAAAGAGTTAAGGTGAAGGAATAACTGCACCAAGAATTCAACTGCACCATTACAGAATACATGCATATGCTTAAAGTCCAAGTTTCTTAAGGTTAATGCATTAAAGATCAGAGCTGGGCACAAAAGGGAATCAATGGAGAGGTATCAAATATAGTAAGTTACCAGGGCTGAAAGTTACAAATTGACTCTGACTTGTGCAAGTAGTCCACACCATATACCTTTCTATTCTAATGTTTCAGCGAATTGCTTGAGTAAATAAATTAATTGCATCATCATGAGGAAACACACATGGAATTTGCTTTACCACAACGCAGAATGTAACTCAGTAGGTGACCCAAATGGATGAGCAACAGAGCTGTGGGGAGCTTCAGCGGCGTTCTTGGAGAGCCACCATATTTGCTGCAACAGTAATTAGACAGGAGCTGGCAAGAGCTGGTGGTGGTGCAGTTTTAAATAAAACTTGGTATTTATTAAAATGCTTTGGAGAACGGCTGATACTCTTTCCTCAGTATTCTTCATTGTTCCAACAGCCCTGAAAGAAGAGTTGCAAAAACTCCGAAAAAGTTCCCATAGCAACAGCAAGGAGACGGGACCATTTTTCTCCTAGCCCTGGGTGAACAGCAACGACATGCAATTGTGGTAGATGGTCCCTTCCTGTGCTGAGCAGTTCTATTTTGTTTTGCAGTTTCACACAGAAGGGTAATATTTTCACTGCCCCCCCCAAAAGAGATGACTGCCTTTTCTGTTAAAATTATTTTTTATATATATATTATATTATTATCTACTTCTAAGGAGGACAAAGAAGCTCTTTTTATCCTCAGAAACAAGAACGATAAAACAACAGCCTGTATGCATGCACATCGTAGACTGCATATAAGGCCAGCAATGAAGCTTGATGACCACCTCCTCATGGAAACCGCCTCAAATCTGCACCTAAGCAGGTGGGGTCCACCCACCCGTGAGCCCCAGTTTTGCTCCCAGCCCTTGGAATATTCCCAAGGGGCTTCGTGCCTCTGCGGGACTCTGGGGTACCCTACAGACCTCTCATTGCTGCTGTGGTCAGCAGTGTGCGACATCCCCAGGGGACTCCCAGCGCGTGGACTTATGCTTTTATACAGAAATGGGAAATGATGGGCCAGGCTACGAGGTGAAATGAAAAGGCCCACTTAGACCTCCCTAGATTAAGATAAGCCTACCCAATCTTTTGTAGTTGCCTTCAGGAATGTAATGGCTAGTCACAGAATCTGCAAAAGTCATCAGAACAGTCCTGAGGTTAGCACACTTCTCGGGGTATCATGAAAGTTTTACTTACAACAGGCTTTTATGCATGAGTGTAGCGATACTTTCTAATGCAGATATAACAACAAAAAACAGAGAACCGGCAATTTGTGTATCCATACTTCAAGAAAGTGTTTCAGAACACCGGCCTCTATTACTTCAAGATCTCCCAGTACATGTAAACAAACTACTTGCTTCTTAATAGGAAAACTGACTAAAAATACAAATGTATGTATTACAATTTACATGATCTCTATGCGCTGCCTCTACACTCAGGCTTTAGAGGTGTCTTCAGCGCTCTAACACAATGAAATATTTTCTATTTCATTTTCACTGTTATCCAATAAGATCATTGATTTTATCAACTTTTTAATTAACTAAGCACAGTTTCTGCTTACTTGATATTTCAGTTTTTGCAGCTCTTCTCTCATCCAGTACTTCCAACCAATTCTGTACATCAAAAGGACTTTTTTTGTTGGGGCTACCAGCACTTCAGAACTGTGCTCACAACACCCGTATGAATTCCTACACATGCAAATGTAGGAAATCGTTGGTCCCAGTATGTGTGTATTACAACGGTGTACCAGACTGGCGTATACTAGCCTATTTTGACTAGGGGCTATAACTATGCCTACACAAAGTCTCTTGCCCACACAGGTTGTTTTTTTTTCCATCATGCTAACCGGTATAACTGGTAGATCAGGCCCTGCCCCAAGTGCACAGGAGATGGCAAAGTAGTAAGAGACTCCTGTGCTCTGGGGGTTTCCCTTTCACGAGCACTCCCCCCCGCCCCCCCCATTGCCCTGGCCAGGGCAGCTGCCCTGCATCCCCAGTGGGAAAGGCCAACAGCAGAGGCCGGTGCCTGCTGGAACCGCCTGACCATAGCACAGTTTTGCAAGCGTTTGGGGGTTTGTCCAGAATTTCTTACCAACAAGGACAAAAGAATAAAGATTTCGATCAAAAACTGATTTTTTAAAAAAAGACAATTTTCTGCCTTCAGAAACTGAAGTTTTTTGAAAAATGCCCTTTGCTTTAAAACTCTAAAAAATTAAACATGACAAGTATTTTGTGGATTTTTTTAAAAATCCATTTTTTTTCTTTAAAAAGCTCTGAAGAATTTTCAGCCATGTGAAAGAGTTTATTCCAAGAGACTCCTTCCTCTACGAAGGTGCTGGCTTGCCAGTTTATACTGCTGAAATTTGAGCAGTGTAGAAGCAACAAAATGTACTTATAGAGAAGCCTTTGAAAGAAAGTTCTAGCACCTATGACTACCAGGGAACTATTGATAATAAAATATCCTTTTATACAAAGTTAGGGAAACATTTGCTCTCATATACAGCAACCTCATTAGTAAATAGAGTCACAGTGGTACGCTTTATATAAAAACAAGCCAGACTCATATTCTTTCTCCTTGATTTTAAAAACCAATGTTATAGATTAGAAATGATTAAAAAATGAAGAAGTCAATGTATTAACTGAAAAATTTCAGGGAAGCTGACAAGAGTCAAACCAGGCTGCACAGCCCTCTGCCTCCTCCTCCGTTGTATTTCGGCGTCCTCAAACAAGGGTGCTGAGAAGAGCTCAAGCGTTGCCACCCCCTCCCCCCAAAATAATTGAGCATGCCCTCAGCTCCCATAAAGTCAGCCTGCACAATCCCGAGGGAGGTAGAAATTCCCATAAAAGGATCATTCCAAATCCCCAGGATAAGTTTATTTGGCACGCTATTCAAGCAAAAGGAGCCTTGCAATTGTTTTCCTTGACCTTTTAACCTGCTTTTCTTATCCCAACAGAGGTCAAAGGACAAGAACCAGGCTCCCCTCCCCCAGGCTCTCCCTGCCCCGGCCCCTGAGCACACGGAGGCTCTAAGGGAAGAGTTTAACCCAGGCAGCCAGAAACAGATGTCTGCAGTGTGAGGGCTGGGGGAGGGAAGGGAAAGGAAGTGTAGGAAAGGTGACTTGGAGCTGGTATTTATTTAATTGATCATTAAGCCTGGAAAGGAGAGAAAAATCGAAGAAAGTTTTCCTCCAGGCAAAGAAAGTAATGGGGATTAGGGCACTTTGTGTATCGATGCTGATATAATAGTATTTTTTCTCTGCTAGTTTCAGTGGGTCAAATCTTAGCAATGCTTCAAGAGATTACATCTGACTCCGCGCGGCTCTCCAGGAGGCGGAGGAGAGGGAAAGCGCCTGCGAGGGGATTTCATCACATTTGCCTTCCCCCTGGCGAAGCCAGAAAAAAATCCTGCGCTCTGTTTACATTCTGAAGCACCCTCAGTTCCAGCTGCAAAACTGGAAAACTGCAAAACGGCGGAGCTGCAAAACCCCCAAGGCGGAGGAAGACGAGGAAAGCTGCTCCGAAAAAGGGGGCGATCCCCACAGGGGCGAGAGGCGGCCGTCCCTGCCCACCCTGAGGGCTTGCTGCTGGGGCGGCCATGATGATGACCCCTCACACCACCCTCTGGTCCGGGCGAGGCCTGCCCGAGGACGGGGCGGGGGCCTTGCGCACACCTTCCCCGGCGTCGGTGAACAAAATGGCAGCTGATGTGGCCGAAGAGGGGGGGGCTCCCAAGCACTGAGGGAGCCCCAAAAGCTGCCAGGGCTGTTTGCCGGTACAAGAAGCCGGTGTGGTGCCTCGGGGGACAGCCGGCTCCCGGGGCTGTGTGAGGAGCAGGCCGCGGGGGGGGCACAATTCACCTGGCTCGGCCCTGCCGCCGGGGCAGCGACCCACAAACGGCGGCCCGGTTGCCCACACCGCGTTTCAGCTCGCCGGTGGAAGGCGCGGGCAGTGCTCCTCTCTTCGAAGGTCGTCGGTAACCGGCCGTGCGCGGCGGGAGCCCGCGCTGACCTCGCCACAAAGAGCGGGCTTCGCTCCGCCGCCCCCCTCCCCCGCCCGCCGGCCGGGAGCACGTGACCCCGCCGGGCGGGGGAGGGGCCGCCCCGTGCAGCCTCGTCGAGAGGCGAACGGGTTTGGGGTTGGGGTTTTTTATTTAATTTTTTTTTTTTTTTTTTTTTTTTTTTTTAAACCAGACTGACTAAATTTACCGTTTCCTTTTGCGGCCGGGGTGGGCGATGGTAAAACGCGTTGTCGGGAAGCCGAGGACGGGCCACCCCTGCCCTGCCCGGCGGCGGCGACATTAAAAAACAAAACCACCTTGAAAAAGAGGAGCCCGAAGGCGCCGAGGTCCCTGAGGCGGGAGGTGGCCGCCATTTTCCTTGCCCGCCCAGACACAGGGTTTCCCCGCAACCTGCCGCTCCTGGCTCCTCTGTCAGGCGGGTTTGTGGGCGGCAGGGACGGTTTTACAAAAATAAAGGGAGAAGAGGGACAAGGGGGTGGCCTGTAATCCCCTCCGCCCGTGTGAGGCCGGGTTCCGCGGGCACCCCTGGGGCTTCCTCACAGCCTGAGCCTCTTCTCCCGCCATGGCGTGGGCCTGCCTGTCGTGGGTCAAGCCTGTATTCAGGTTTTCCTGTTAAATATTCAGGCAATTCGGGCTGAGGGGTAGTTAGTGTGCTGGAGTGCCACTGTCAATCTCCTTGCTTTGGTTCAGAACCAAACCGCAACAGAAGAAACACGTGTTTCTGTAACCAGCAGCTCTTTCTGTGTCCCAGTAACCTATCGCTTACACCGTGGGTGCTGCAAAAGTGGCTTGAAGTATGTGTTTTGAAGCCAAGAAAGCTATACATTCAATAGGTTACATGTTAGAGTATTGCCTTCTAAATTTTCAAGCAGAATAAGGAGGTGGGGAAAAAGGAGAGTGCTCTAGAAACCTTGACTTATGGCGTGGGAGGCAGAATGTGAATGCCCCTCCAGTGCAGATGGCAACGGTGCATCGATACCGCACCGCTTTGTGTGCTGAGAATGGGGAAAATCCCTCACAGGACAGCTTCACCTGAATTATTTGGGGATTTTAGGCAGTGGGAGTCTAAAAGCATTTGCATCAGCTGAGGTCCCATCCTTCCCTCACCAGATCACGGCAAGGACTGTAGCCCCTCATCCTCTGAGGTGACCCCTCTGACACACAGCTGTCTCCCCCTCCTTATGTGCAGTACCAAAATCTGTGAACCCCGCTCCAGCTTCTCCGCACCATGATCTTCCACGTCAGCCCAGAAGGAGCCGGCAGAAGAAACGCTGCGCTGAGCTGCTCATCATCACGGAACCTCCCGGGAGTGATACGGCTCCAGTGCCCTCTGCAACCTCAGTCAAAACGACAAAAAAAGGGGATATAATTTCTTTGTGATACCAGTGCATAACCTCTTGTCTTTCCTGAAATTTTTCCTAAATATTCACTAAACTGAAAGAAAAAAAAAAAGCCAAAGACTGTCAAATGCTGCCTGGAGTGGAACACATTCAAGGAGGTCTCTCCAGGGACCCTGGGACAGATTATACAGTGAAGTCAATGAGGGTATGAATCTGCACTGCAAGAGTGCGCTGTGAAACTCATTCCAAGGGTAAAAGTCAGACTGATGTGAGTGATGTGGTATTTCATGGGGATGTAAAATTAGGATACACGTAGAGGGCCAATTTCTCTGCTGACCTAATCTAATGCCATTCCAGTAATCTCAGAAAATTGCACTGATTAATACAAGAAGTGACTCTCATCCTGGAACGATGAGAGCAGTATTTCAGCAAAAGCAAGTAAAGGAGACTGTAAAGTTCAGGCTTGGTGTAAACTGATGTTCACTTAAAACAATAATCATGTCCTAAATTCACATAGGATCGGTTCAGCCCATGAGAAGTTATCACTGTGATTTGAAAGCTTTTGGAATTAGCTTTGAGTGTTAGAGTGGCACCAGTGGAAAAATGTTAACATCTACCCCTTTTCTTACTAATTTAAACTTGCTATGCAGCTTAAACCCTGCCTCACATCACCGGTGAATTTGGCAAGTTAGCTTTTGTTGGGCTGTTTTAACACATTTCAAGAGTCCTAAATATGATTCTAGTGTATCAACTCTTTTTAAGAAGAAAGTAAGGAAAAGCAAAGCTTTTTTGTGTGCTTGAGAAAACTGAAATGGCTGTCATGAGTCTAGCATTCATATTATACATTCTGATAAACCATCTTTTGTGGAAATAATTATTAAAACATATTTTTATTTTTATAGACTGTTTGATTTCTTTTGCTGCTGGAGGTATGTTGCCCAGTCTGTTGTCTGAAAGAAACTCATGACAAAATGGGCAAACTGACAGGAAAATAAGACCTAATGATGGAGAAAATCCAAATGGAAAGCCTGCTGCAATTTGACAAGGATCCACCAGAATCACTGGACACATTACAAACACCACTAATGCTTGCAATCTCAACCAAAGTCATAAAATACTTTTTTTAAAGGGCTATTGAAAATTCATTGTATAGCTAAACAAAATACAATTATTCTATCCTGCATTGTTTGGGATTTTATTACTCGGTTTGCCTCACTAATGCATATGCTGTCTTGTTTATCTAAGCTAGAATATCAATAAGCTTCAGTTTTTGCCCAGGATTTTTTCTGAGCAGTTACTGTGTAATGGAATGAAGTGGGGAGGCCAGAACCACAGGGTCCTAGGCGTTCTCTCCCTGCTTAAGTAAAATAAAGTACTCTCAGTAGGCTATCAGGAAAACTAAAAAGAAAAATATGCAACTGCATCAGTCACGGTTATAGATCAAATTGTGTTTGTTTGTAGGCATGTGTGTGTAAGTGTGCACTGGTGTTAACGTGTTCAGTTCTGTAAAGAACTTTCCTGCTACACCATAACAGGGAAGAGATTCACAGCTGGTACTGGAAGTTGCCTGATAGCAAAAACCAGAAGCCTTCCCAGTAGCTGATCACTGCTTTTAAAAATATATCAGTTGCTATTCCTTTTAAATAAGAAATGTTTTTTATCACAGGGAAAATACAGGTTCTCAGATTTGCTGGGCTTGGTTGCATAAAGTCCATAGTGTCCTTGGTGGACCTTTATTCCAAGGGAAGGTAAGCAATGTCATTGTTATTTTCCCTTTGGGTTTTGTTGTGTTGATGTGAGTATCCATAAATAGTTTAAGATCCCATTTATTCTGTAACGTTCTGGGTATTTACAGTGGGATATGCTGAATCATCAGATCCTTTGGTCGCCTTGCCATCTTCCTTTTCCCAAATAACTGCTTGTTTCAAGGCTGTCCTACCCCATCAATCCCTTTTCCCCCTTACTCCACATGAGAGAGGTTTTGATTCTATTTCACCACAGGCTGTCTATTGCAACTCATCACTTGCATTGACACTGAAGCAGAGTATTGAAAAGTTGGGGTGCATCTGGCTCTTGGTGTGAAAACTACACAATGTGCAGCAGTGCCTGACTTCTAACCTTATACTGAAATCTCACATACAAAAGGTAGAGCTAATATTTCTGTTTAGGACTGAAATTAAACCCTGCTGGTTTTCAACGAGCATTCCTCATCTCTTCTTTTCAAAGTCATAAGGATTGTTGACCTACTTTTCAGGTGGAAAAAAGAGACATGGAGGCAGCAAGCTGTTTTGTAATATACTGTGAAATGATTTCTCTCCACAAGTACATAAACAGTTATTTACATTCAAATATGACTGGCCTTCCAAATCTGAGTATCTTCTTTGATTCCTCAGATGTTGCTTTCTAAAGTGAGTGGTCACAGATTTAGGGGAATGCAGCATTTGCTTCTTTAAAACAAATCTTTAGCATGTGTGGTTTTTCCTGCTTATTTGAAAGCAGATTTGTTGTTATTTTTCTGGACTCATATTTTGGGGGGTTCAGACGAGGGCTAGGCTACATATGTGATCTTTCAGCCTTCAGGACAAGACGAATTTAACTGTAGTGCATTTATGAGGCCTGTGGGTGCGATCAAGAAGCAGGTTTTCAGAATCAATTAACGACGGCGTGGTGTGCTGGAAAGGGAGGCAGAGGATCTGAACGGAGTCTCTGCATGGCTGATACAGTTTGGAAAGGGTCTCTGCTGCAGAGGATCAGCAGCCTGTCATTTGCCACCTCCCACTTCAGTTTCACCCCATCAGTAGAGAAGTCTGAGTCTGGAACGCAAAAGCTACTTTCTCAGATTTCCCTCTGACATCCAGTACTGAATGTACCTTCTGTGTCTGAACTGAAAATTTAATCACCTTTTTTATTCTTCTGATTTCACCCTCCCTGTTTCGTTCCTTACATAAAGCAGAAAACACAGGCAAGGAAAAGCAGCCAGAAGGTCCCTCAGTCTAGAGGGGGCTGGGATGTTCAAGACAATTACTGTGGGAGACTGCGTAGCTATGCAATAGCAAAGCCAAAGAAGGAGCCCTGGGGAATTACATCAGCTTTTTTTTTTTCCTCTCCTAAGGGGAAAAATCCTGAATAGGGTTATAAGCTGTCTAACTCTAATCAGCACTGTCCTAGTTCACAGCAAAGCATGCAGAATGAACCAAGAGCAGAGCATGCAGAGCTTCTGCAACGCACTTTTTTCAAAAACCAAGGCACATAATTTCCTGTGAAGCCCTAAAGAATGGAAGGGATAATATGAAACGCAGGCTTTTTCCTGGTAATCCTCTCTGTGCATACTCTGTTTCACCTTCAATCTCCCTTTGTCTCCTTGCTGTCATTCATGACTCAGCATCGCCTTTCATAAAACCCCTGTCCCTCTCTCTAACGTGCTGACAGCCTCGCGCTCCTCTTTGCAGGACTGCAGATCTGCTTCCTTTGTCTGCCCACAAAACCTGACTCGTCTCTTCCTGGACACTGGCTTTTGCCACTCACTTTCTGACAGTACAGAATACCACACTGGGTCAAAAAAAAAAAAAAAAAAAAAAAAAAAAAAAAAACACTCAAGGACATTAATGTTGTAGGATTACTCAGCTAATTGCAACGCCAACTGAGCAGCAGGTTTCAGCCACACTAGGAGCTGGTACCTTCCAGCCGTGTCTCCCAGGGCCCTGCAAGAGGACTGCTTGCTGAATGGCACTTCGGCCCATGCTAAAAGCTCAGTCCTGCTCCCTGTGGCATTGTGCCACCTGTACAGCTGGACATGAAAGCCAAAAACCCCTTCATCTCTCCTGCTATGCGTTGGCAGCACCCACTGCTAGTGTTTTCTTTTGCTTCCACATCACTTGGAGCGCCGTCTCCACAGGGCAGACATTTTGCTTTGCTTTGTGATTATCTAGCACCCCCCCCTCACCAACCCCAACCTGTGACAATACGAAAGATTTAAGCAGTTGCCAGCCTAATGGTTCTGACACGCAGACAAAATGAAATAACTCGGAGTGGAGCTGGCAACCAGGAAACTTCAGAAACAAATTGATCTGGCAAGGAGTTTTCATTATGCTTCAGGGAACAGGTTGATCTGACAAAAATAGAAGTTGGCAAATAGATTTCCTCTTGGAAAACGGCACACCGAGGTGGTGCAGTGAGATGAGGGGTGGTGTCTGAACTGGCTCCAGGAGTTGAGGTTGGCTGGCTTGGTGGAAACGGGGAGATCGAGCCCTTTTTGGAACACAGATTTTGTCATTTGCTTGTTTCATAAAGCACCGTGCAGGCTTGTGGCTTTCTCCCGCAGCTCCTGTCGCAGTCGGGAGGCTCTGCCAGTGCACATCAGCCCTGACTTTCCGCAACTCGTTCTGCTCTCGCTCAACATCATCACGGTGTCTGTGTCCTTCCGACCTCTCCTCCCTCTGTCTCCCAGCCCTCTGCTCCGTCTCAGCTTCCCTCCTGAATGTGGCCAGGGAGGGTGAGGAGCCCTGGAGGAGATTTAGCCCAAATCGCCCAATTGTGGTAGCTGCTGTTATATGTACCATATGTTTTTATACCTGTAAAGCATCCAGATGTTTAATGCTGGGAGAGAAGCAGCTGTTTATAACCTGGTATGTAAGCCTCTAGTATTGCTGATGGGGACACCAGGCCTCCAAAATGGTTAAAAGATTTTCACTGCGCAGAAACATGTTTTGCCATCAGTATCAAACATGCAAACCATTCATTCTCTTAAAAAAAAAAGAATCCCCTTACATTTCTAGTAATTAAAAAGAAATTCTCTGTCTCCCCCTGTGAATATAATCTTCTAAAAAGTAGCCTGTTCCTTCTGTAAATTCTTCCTGTCAGCTCTCTCCTGTTTTGTTTTTTTTTAACGATTCATCTTTCAGCTACTCACTGTTGCCTTATATGGTCTCCTTATACGTCTGGGCTTTTTCTTAATGAATGGTATTCTCCGTATCCTGTTTTGATGCTTGGTAAGAATAATTACTATTTTATAACAGTATAGGCATGAAGTGTTTTAAAAAAAATTTTAGCCAGTATGTTGTTTTCCACAGAGTAAGTACCATCAACTAAATGATTTAGCTAAGTTGTATAAAAAGGATAAAACTGGGTCCCAAAAGTTGATCAGAAGTCCTTGGATATACTTTGGGAAAAATGCTAAATACTTAAGTCATGGCACATGCAGACATTTTCCTACATATCTAAAGGTGGAAAAAATAGGAAATAAAAACATTATTACAGAAATATTACCTTGTTTATCTTTTACTATGGTCATAATGATGTATCTCGGTTAACATTAATGCACTACAATAACAATTAGTGCACATCACAGTCAATGCATTGCTGCAGGTCCCTTATTCATAATTTGGGAAACCCTGTGGGCCCTTATACTTTCCTGCTAGGATAAGAATATACTTTTCCAGGAGAATAAGCATTCACAAGGATGACAGAAGAGTAGTATAGTAGATCAAACACAGACTATATATAGGAGCTCTTGCAATTTTTGCGTTTTTTCCTTTTCTTACTTTCTGACAATTTCATGGTTTCCTGCTGGCAATCCATCTGTTGCACTTTAAGTTAAGGTAACGTATAAATCTTGCAGTAGTTATAAAAGCATTACAAGGGAAAGGTTTATTTTTGATTTTTTTACGTTATAAAGCAGTTTGGAAAATACACAGATAAAAATGCCTAACAGATAATGATGACAAGCTGTTATAATAATAAACACAAACACATTATTCTACCAGGAAAACTTCACAAACGTATTTCAGTTGTGTGCAACTGTTAGTAGTGAGTAATCCAGGTCAATGACATCTAGATTTTTTGGTGCTATAATTAGTATGTAATCCAATCATGGTTCTGAACACTTTAAGCTGTTTCTTTCAATTCACATTATCTTTCACTAGTGGACATGGCTATTGTATTTTTGCCCAAACCATAGTTTCTAGAATTCCTCATGAATTTGGGATTGATGAATCTAAATAGTTTTGTATGATCTGAGAGAAAATATGCCACATTTTTCTTTTGTTTAAAAATGCCATCTTATTCTTGGGTTTAGTCTTTAGTTCAAATCAAGCTGAATTACTTCTAACCAGTGCATTGATTATATTTAAAAGTTTTGTCATAGAGAATTTTCTAGGTCTCGGGATACTTAATGTATTACATGCCACAGTTTAACTCAAGGTTTATTAGTTAGCCTGTGAAAACAGATCAAGTTAGCCTAAAAAACTGTTGGTTCAACATTGGATTTGATGGGTAACCGAAGAACAATTATATACTTGCACTCTGTCGAGTCTTAAGCTAGGCTAAAGTTACATATCTCATGAAAAATACCTTATGACCTTACAAACATAAATTACTATGGGTGATGAGGACTGCAATATGATTTAGAGTTTGAAAGACATTGCAAAAGCTTGATGAAAAGACATTTTATAAGGTAGATTTGCCTTATCTTCTGTCGTCTTTAAAGCCAATCTGAAGAATCACTGAATCAAAAAAAGGAACTCTTCATTTTCTCTCTCTTTCTTCCATTTGTTCTTCCTTTCTCCCTTCCCCGTCCCCTTGCCATTTCCCTTTCCTGTTTCCTATTTCCATTTTCCGTCACTGAAAGTGAAAAAACCTGCTTTTTATGTAAAGAAGTATATCCTTCTTCCTCTGTGACCTGACTCAAGACCAGTAAAGGATTATCTGAGTTAGTTTCTGTAGTATTAGTGGATACAATATAGTATTAGTGGATGGAAGGTGAACAGATGAGGGGAATGAGCAGAGTGAAGCCATTCCTGCAGTGAACTCCACCAGCTGAGAACTGGGCGAGTTGCTGGGGGCTCTTTCCATTCTTAAACCACCTTTCCTGAGAGAAAAGAAAGCATGTGAGGTTTAAACAGATACGTGTATTTTAAAATAATTGACCTTGACTATTTTCTGTATTCCAATTGTTCATTACCCAGATCTTTCTGAGGTAAAAAGGAAGTGTTTCATTGCTATACTATCTCTTTTAGAATTTTTTACAGCCTATTATTTGCAATATCACTATCATTTTCTTATTGCTGGGGAAAAACATTTCAGTTTCCTTTGCCCCCAAATTTTAAAAGTATATTTTTCAGAAGCATGAATTTCTGTTCAGTCATAAGGGAAAAAAAGCCTGAAATGTTATGCTTTCATGAAAATGTGAAGAAAAAAAATTTTTTTTTTTCATTTTGATTCTCCTGAAATTTCTCAGGCAAATCTCATTGTGTGATTACTGCTACTAACAAAGGATTGAAGTGGTATGAAAAGAATAAAGCAGGAGGGGAGGGAAGGAAGAGGAGGTGGTTGATTATGGATGTGAAAGCTTTATTTACACACACATGAACAATCAGCAGCTTTGAAAAAAGAATGCAGAAAAAAGCACACACACACATTTTTTACATTTCTGTATGCATAATGGCCCTCTGAAAGAATCAACCAATTTGGTAATTTTACTCCACAGAGGATTTGTTATGCTTGTAAAGAGGCAGTATTTTGAATGACGCTATTTTTTCTTTTTCTTTATGCTTAATGCTCATGAGATTAAGTTGACAGAAGGGGGATTTTTTTTCCTGTAGTCATCCAGCGCTCAGCATGATGAAAGGCTGGTTTTGAGGGAAGACACGGAGCAGTTAGTTACCTTGTTTTCCGCAGAGCATCAACAGGTCAGACAAAAGATAGGTTAAACGTGGTTCCACCGACAGATCTCAGAAGCAGCTTGTAACGGGGAGACGCAGGTGAGCAGAGGTAGAAGTAGAGCAACACGTTGTGCTGCTCTTGTGCTGTCGGGAGCAGGTCAGCCCTCACCACCCCACTGCTGCCTCCTGATCATCCTGCGCCCGCGGATTTGGAGGTTGACCCTCCAGGTGGTGGCTCTGGTGGCGGTGGATTCTGTCATATTTAGCACAAAGCAGCCTCCCCTCGGGTCTTGGAGGTGCTGTGGGCTAAAGTGGAGTCCTCCAGGGGTTGGTCCCCGCTATGCACTTTGTCCTGCGAGTTGGGTGACAGCTGGCAATTGGCAGAAAAGACCATGGTGTAGTGAATTATGATCAATGAATTTTGCCACATTGTCTGAATCACTCAGCAAAGAGAGTTGAATACTGGGCAATGAGAATCCATATAACAGCATGTTAAAATCGTTAATAAGAGATGATGAAGATGAGGATTATGTCTGTGCTTTTTTTTTTTTCCTGAAGAAGCTTCCTTGGTTTTGCCAGTATTGATGCTGCTTTGTCACTGATGGTGGTAGGGTGGCTGATGTAGGCTGATGCAGGGTTTTAATCACTACAGTAGTCAAGGCTGGCAGTATGTCTATGCCAGCAGCACAACTGCGATAAAGAAGCCTAGCATAGGCACTATTTAATGTCAGTCGATAAAAACGTTTTCAGCTTGCTTATTAAATGCAAGCTGAAGGAAGAAGATGACTGAGATTAGGTGTTAAAAACCCCCTATCACTAGTCTCTTTTTGCCCCACTTCGCTGGGGAAAAAACCTTGGAAAGACTTCCAAAGAAGCCCTTCGTGAATATATGCAGGTGTGTGTGGGGGGGTATGGGGGATGAAGCCGGGGGAGCTTCCAGCAGCTTCTCACAGGAGCCGGCCCTGCGGACCCTCACCCCATACCAAAACCCCGCCACACAAACCCAAAACAGAGGGTCAGGCCTGAGCGGGCCCAGGAGCTTGAATTTTGGAAATTTCTGCTAGGGAAGGGGAAAGGCTGGAGGAACCAGAATATGTGTGTGTGTGCTCTGAGCTGTGCTCCTCAATGCGAGATTTCTCAGAGCCAGGCTTCCCTCTGTTCTGCCGATCTGTCTGCTTTCACCTTGATTTGTAGTGAGGGCTGGGAGATCTATACAAGCGTAGCAAGGTGCAGGTAGGTGTTGTGTAGGGCACAGCGCTACCAGTAACGAGGCGCTGTTAATTTGGTGGGTGTCTGCGTAAGGCTAGACAGGCATCTTTTTCTGCCGCTTGCCTGTGGCAGGGTCTTGACGTAGGTCCGAGGCAGCCCCTGACCTGTGCTCCCAAGTCGCAGGACCCCGTTTCGGAGTGTCAAAGGGCAGGCCGTAATTCTTTTGTGCCCAACACCTTGCTAGGCTTCTAGGTAATCCCAGGGCACACCGGGATGTTATTTTTTTGATGGCTGAGCGCTAGAGTTTTTTTTCTTGGCCTCAGTTCCTGCGAGCAACGAGACCAAAGGCCTCTCACTGGGCTGCGCTGGCTCCCTGGTTTTCCTCTCAGTGTTTGTTTAGAGCGGGTGAAACTGGAAATACCCATCACAATTTCAGTGAAATTTAGGTGTATTCACGTCGCTGCTTTAGTTATTGTCAAATAGACAACATATTTACTAATTGCTGCAACAGTTTGCATGGTTAGGAAGTACGTGGTTAAAACAAAATGAGTTAATATTTGCCTTTGTTTAAAAATGCAGTGTTGCTATTGGGATGCAGTTGGAGTTGCATGCATCTCCAGAGGGAATCTAACCTTTTATTTAAAAATGCTTTCTACACAATATTTTAAGTCCTCTCTATTGATCTATCTAGAATGTTAAAAAATAATATAATGCTGTGCTAGATACAGGAAGTAATCTTTATTTTGAAATTCGTTATATTATGGTGAAGACACATGGTACTCTAGCGGTATGTAGCAGAAGAAAATACGTATTATGCAAAATATGCTGTGAAGGGTGGACGCTAAGAATACTAAACGTTTTCTACTGTAATTCCTGTCATGACAAAACATCTCTCTTGCTGATGAGGTTTGGATAAATATTTAAAACTGAAACATCTTCCATGGAAAGATGCGGATTCAGTGGCATGAAAATAGTCTATGGACTTGCGAGACTGTTGAATTTCATGTGGAAGAAAATCCAACACATGCCAAAATAATCTGAATATTTTGCCTCGACTTTCAAAATGAAACTTTTAACTTTTTATTTCAAGCGGATTTCCTGCCTAGAACTCTGCTTTCATTAAAAAAATGCTCAAAATTGAAATGATGTGTGCAAAACTGACAGGATTTTCAGTTCAGTGACAACTGCTTTTTCTGTCCTCGTTGCTTTCTCCTCCCCCAGCAGATTTTTCAGAATTGCCATCAACTAAAAATATCCATCATACTTGTAGGTTTGTGTCTGACTACTCCACAGATCTTTCCCGTTGCACTGTGTGCTGGTTTGGGGTAGGATAGAGTTAATTAGGTGCTTAGTGGATGGCTAGGGTTAAAGCACAGCACTCTGTGTCAATTCCATAGCTATCCCACACTTCTTAAACACTGATTTTCAAATTTTTCATGATTGCCAGTCATCTGCCTTTCTTACCTCCATCACAGTGAGGTACGTTTTCTCTATACCTTACATCAAGTGTCAGAGTCAGAGAAAACTCTGTGGGAGAAAATTATTTCCATCAGTTTGTTTACATTTTTCACTACCTTCCCTGGAATTAGGGTTTTAGACACTGCCCACTGTGAACTGTGCTATTTCTTGGCAAATTTCCCCACATGTTTCATAATATCAGCAAAGCTGGGATGGTGGCTCTAAAATATCAGAGGTCCCCTTCCAGTCAGTGCTTGAAACACAGGAAACTTTTTTCATAGCTCAGGGACCACTTTCCTGCTCCTTTCCATCCCCCAGCGTGGTGCTTGCAGGGGTCTGTTACAGGGATGGGGGGCAATGGTAGAGCTTGGAGGTGCTGGAAGCCCAGGTCTCCATTTCTACGCAGGAGGTATAAATATTGCAGCTAAATGGCTCGTCAGAGTTGAGTGCACGTCTGCTGCAGGTCCCCCACATGGCTGTGCCACGCAGCAGAGCCATTTTGCAATCAAAAGCAGTTTAAGCAAGGGTTGGAGCCGTCAGCAAATCTACAGTGTGGCAGGGGCCTCCCTGTCACCGTCGGCCTCAGGTGTTATTTCACTCTCCATCTCGCCTGTTGGTAGGATGAGCTGATTGAACAGTGCGTTGTACCTAAGCAGAATGGCCTCACTTGACAGCTAATTACTTTAGATCAGAGGGAAGGTGATGTAAAAATGCAGGAAAAGGGTTCTTCATACATGCATTAAACACCACAAAAGGTGATACATTACAACTTCATGATGTGAAAGGCCCAGGACCTTCTCACTGTAAAGCAGTGCTGGTTCACTGATTTCAGGAGGAAAATGCTTATTTTCACCTCTCTGGTATTTCATCACTAACAGAGACTTGAAGTGGCAGTCTAGATCCCAAACTTCACACTCCAGTGAGAACAAATTTCAATCACAAACGTAGAAGAGGGGTTGATGAATCACCATGTAAGGGCGAACACCCAGCAGGAGGACGGACTTGCTCTGGATGGGGGGATGACTGTAGTTCATTCACTGTTGTGTGCTGCAATTCTGATGTGGGGCCATTCCCTGAATCAGAAAATTGGCTTTTCACATCAACACAAGCCAGGTTACAACAGCTTTTTCCTCTCAGACATGTCTCCTATGCGGAGAACCAAGAAATGGCTGTGTCAGTCCTGGTGTGTTTGGAGATTCCTTCAGAAAAAGTGCTTTTTGAAGCTGACTTGTGCTGCCCGGGCACGCTGGGGCCGCTGTGTCAGACCAGAGGGACTGGTGCACGGGTCTGTGGGAGCTCCCAGGAGAGGCACTCAACATGTGCCCTGTCCCCGCTGTCAGCTCTGGCACCCATCTCCAAGCCCAAAATGCTGTGGAGACCTGGGTAACCCTTCTCTAAGCCAGCTGGGAGCACTACACAGCCTCTGAAACACGCGGCTGCCTGTGATCCTAGGAAGAATTTTGCCAGCGGACACCCACCCATACCCGAACTCTCCAACTGGCCGCCTCTTCGCATCCATGTGCACAACCTTCAGTCACGCCTTCAGACTGCAGCATCAACCTGCCCAAACGTGTCCTTATCACAAAAACATCAAGGCACCATGCAGGAGCGTCGGGGGCTCCCCGTGGTGGGTCAGGGCAGGGTCTGGCACCCAGGGCCCATCTCACCCCCCCCAGGAGCCGGGGGCACCGGGGCAGCCCAGCCCTGGGCATCGGGCACCTCCATGGGGACGGGGATGGGACAGGGCTGGGATGGGACCTGCGGAGCTGGAGACCGGCCCTGCTGTGGTCTTGCTGGGGCAGGGGCTGATGGCCCCGGGGGGCTGACGTGGGGTCTGGGGTCCTGGGCAGGGTGGGGGGAGCCCCGGGGGGCTGGTGATGCCCTCAGGGAGAGGACAGAAAGCAGGCAGGTGGGCAGACGCCGTTGTCTCCTGTAGGTGATTTAGTGGTAGGCTTATAGTAGCAGGTAGAGCAAATAGCAAGTCTCAGAAGGCTTTTAATACGTAACAGCTTATTTAGTCTTTTTAGTTAAATCATTTATTTATGTGAACTGAAATTTGGCCCTTTAACTGTAATGTGTAGGTCTGGTACGTGATCCGCTGTGTGGAGTATCTGACTCTCCAGGCAGAGCTGTTTATATTCCAGGATTTTCTAGGTTTCTCTAAGCTGTTTCTAATGTATCTTTGTTAGATGGATTATGCATTTTATTTCTCATTCCTAACAGTGAAATACAAACCTCGTACTTAGGCATTTCCCACAAAGCAAAACCCCTCTGCAACTGAGGAGTGTTGAACGCTGATTTACTGTTCATGTGTGAACAAATAAATTCCCCAGAAATCTGTTGTTTGGAGCGCAGGGCGCACAGCTTGGCTCTGCAGCTGTGTGGCGTGCAGATGAGGTCATCCCTGCACAGAGCCAGCTCTGTCTGCAGGCCTGCTGCCGAAAAAAGCCCCAGACGGCCTGGAAGAGGAAGGGAAAGCATGCACAGAGGGTTGAAGACAGTGGTTTTCGTTATGATAAAATTCTGACTCACAACTGCAAGCCATGGGATTTGTAGCGTGGTCCTCAGCAGTGACATTTCCAAAGCAGTTCCTCACCTGCCTGAAGAGGGAGGGAGCAGCAGTATACACGTCTCTTAGACGGAAAAAATAGATCAAAGCAAATTGTTTCAATGTGTACATTAGGAAAATGCATATGAAAATGCAAATAGAAATAGATTGTCATTACTTTTACTCTGTAATGGGCTATCCGGTCCAGTTCTAGAAATAGAATAGTTTTTTGGTGACACTTTTTTGAGTGGTACTTAAAGAAGATCCACAAGAACCTGCTGCAGGACCTAGGCTAATGTCCGAGACTTTAAAAACTTTGCATCTTTTGACACAAAGCAATATGTCAACATATGAACATACAGACGTTAATGTCTTAGTGTAAAGATGTTAACACATTTAACATTTTGTGCAACTTTATGCAGCCTTTCTACACATTATAGTCATATAATTGTGATAAACATTTTTATCTGCCCAGAAGCTTTGGGAACAAGCTCACTGAACTGTGATTTAGTGAATTTTTGAACTCTCTTAATGCAGACTATGATAAATTATTAGTAAAAAATGAAATACTTTTATGATGTTAGTGCTACTGGCAGTCTGGGAAGCTTCAGTTTCTTGGGCATGCCAACTGAAAAAGAGATGAGAGATTTTCTCTCTGTCTCTTCCTTTTCATTCTTAAGCCCAAAACACAAAGGAAAATTACTGGTAAAGCTGAATAAAAATAGTGTCCATGGAGCCCAAAGAATAATAATAATTAAAAAAAAAATTAGTAATGTGCTCTATCGCAAATGAAAAATATCAGTACATGAGAAAACCTACTGAAATAGATTTAGACATGCCACAGTAAAGGAAAAACTGAAGAAAAAATAAGATGCCAAATAATCTGCCAGTGCATCAAGGCACATCACACAAAGCACTGTGGGTGAGGCTGGCGTTAAGGAAGGATTGTGTGTGTTGCTGTCAATAAAACATTCTAAATTATGCTGCAAACTCTTCCCCTGTTTATCAGGGGAGAGAAAAAATAATTTAAACCAATAAGAAGAGTTATATAGGAATTCTGACCTCAGACCCATTCAATTTTACAGAACAGAAGTCTGTTAAAGGAGGCTATGTTACATTAGAAAAAAATTTGATATGTCAGGTTTAACCCAGTTGCTATAAAGACTGGGATCCCTTGGCACACAGAACGCTACGGCTGTAGCATGCAGAAGAAGAGATATTTCCAGGGTATCATGGTTCCCAGGACTTTACATTTCAGCAATCACCAAAGAACAAAATATCATCAGTTGTGAATGATGTTTTGTCCAGTAATGCAATTGGAAGAAAATCCACCGCTTCCTGGAAATATATTTGTCTTTGTGAAAATGTTGGTTTCTTTTATGCAGGATGGATAACCGATCATAACAAAAGCAACTGGAATAGCTGATAGCTTGATGGCTGTAGCACTTATATATAATATGAAAACTTATGGTTCTTCACTTCTCATTATTCTGGGCTTGCCTTTCTTGCTTCTGTACAAAAAATTATAAGTCTCCTTTTTGTTGCATGATGGAGCGAAAATGCTTTCTAACACCGTTATTTTACCTGAAAGTTTTCTTTTTGCAGTGGCCCACTTATCACTTTTTAATTACACAAATCACATCCTATTTGTTCTCTCATTAAAATATTAAAACCATCTTATTATAAGGAAAAAAGATGGGTAAATAAATTTTACATTTTCATGGTCAAACATTTTTCTCCATCTGAACTGTTGCCTCCCATGTTTATTCACAATAATACATGAGGTTGCTTATTGGAGAGTTAGGAGTCTGCAGAGCTGTGGAGAATAAGCGTGTTTAATTTAGATTACAGCTCTGTGTACATTAATCCTGGATCTGTGCACTGTCAGACTAGACAGCAAATATAAATTAATCTGGATGAGATATGAGCACACCATCATATTTTTGCTAAATTATCCAACACAAGCAACATGGTGTTTATGGCACAGTTAGGCTTTGTTCTGACTCAGGGAAGGCAAAAGACATCTGATCCATCATTAATCTGCCAGGACAAATTTATTTCTTAAAAAAAACCCAACCCAAACACACTGAACAGATATGAACTTTGACTTCAGCAAAGCCTGTGATGTGGTCTAACCATAGCATCCTTCTAGACAAACTGGTGAAAGACGAACTGGCTAAGTGGAGAAGAAGGTGGGTGGAAGATTGGTTATACCATCAGGCCAAAAAGGTAGAGCTAGTGATATGAAGTCCAACTGGCTCCTGGTTCCTAATGGTGTCTCACAGGCGTTGATGCTGGCACCACTGTTGTTTGATGTCTTTGTTAGTGAACTGCATGATGGGAACTGGTTTGCAGATAATTCCAAACTGGGGGGAGTGGCTGGTACACGGGAAGGCGGGGGATGCCATTCAGAGAGACCTTGGAAGGCTGGAGAAATGGTCTGAGAGGAACCGAATGAAGTTCAACAAAGCCAAGCAGAAAATCCTGCGTCTGGAATGGAGTTAAACCCATGTACCAGTACTGGCTGGGGACTGACTGGCTGGAAAGCAGCTTTGCAAAAGAAGACCTGGTGGTCTTGGTGGATGGCAAGTTGAACGTGAGTCAGCAGTCTGACTTCGCAGCAAAGGTGACCAACCCCATCTTGGGCTGAAGGAGCTTAGCCAGCAGGTCAAGCGATTTTTTTCCCCTCTGTTCAGCACTTGTGAAACTGTACTTGGAGAACTGTGACCTGGTTTGGGCTTGCCAGTACAAGAAAGACGGTGACATACTGGAGCGAGTCCAGTGAAGGGAGCAGACAGGGCAGACAGGGGGCTGGATCAGCTGTTCTAGCTGGCTCTGCTTGGAACGGGGGCTTGGACCAGGCGACCTCCAACCTGCAGGAGTCTACAGTTCTGTCTTGCAGAGTTTGCACCAGTTGAATGCTTCAGGTCACACGTGTGCAAACTCTTAAACTGGATTTGCTGTGGCATGGAACCATGGCCTCATTTTCTTTAGCTGTGCTGCTATGACTTGTTTTCCCAGGGTTTTAGAGGAAGTGGAAATCCAATGCATTCATGCATGTCAGCTCTGCCAGTTGTACAGGCTGGAGGATTTATTGCAACCTGAAGAATGTGCTGCCTTTCATTTCTGAGCTAAGGACCAAATATGCATGAAGATGTGCATGCGTATTTCCCGGGCAGTGAAAACCAAGTATGTATCTGGGATTAAAGGGAGTTCAGGAAGACTTATCAACACTCTCTACGAGGCAAGCTAAGAAAAATACTTAAAAATGACAGAGAAAATCTAGATACTGTAATTTCCTCTGTTGTTACGTTTTAGTTACAGTGCATTATCTTAGAAATTGTTATGGATTTTTGAAAATGTTATATTGGGCATGAATATGGTGTACAAAATGCACAACCTGTCCATACATGGCTGTAGTTTTACAGGGGGTGGTTAACTGTTAACCATTGAAATTCTTTCAAAATTAGGCAAGGGAGTGTTTCCCACAGTGACCTATAGGATGTAACTAACTGAACTGGTGAATATTTCCAATTTTGTTGCTGTATTTTGCTGCAGGATGATGAAAGGAGCATCTGCATTGTCTTTCCCATATGCTGACTTGGGGAGAGTTTTCCCTGTCAGGTGGATGTATTCTCTGAGTGTAGATGGGGGTTGATTTTGATAATATGAAAATTCAATTTCCTTTTTCATCTTGTATATTTAGTTGTCATGCATTGCTTACAGTATGTTTCTTCTTGCTTACTCCTGTTTGTGCAGTACTGGGCTTGCCCTCAGGAAGTGGCAGTATGTCAGAGATCGGTAACAATAAAAGGTAGATTTACCAACACAAATCAGCCAGATATGCATTCAGGAATTTTTAGAGCTACTCAGAGCTCAACAAAATTCCTCATTTTTACAGCATTCTTTCTTCTTTTAATAATTCTGTCAGTAGAAAAAAAATGGAACCCTATCTTTTCTTTAAACATCATGCAAAATTTATGTTTTGCTAACAGAAGATTAAAATTGAGATGTGAATCTGGACTTTGAAATCTGGATCCGAGCATACTTTATTCTGTGATGAGTCTACATGCACTTATAGGAAACTGTTTAGGAAAATAGGCCCATTTTCATTTTCCCAAGACTGAAAACTTCACAGTATTGAAGCATTCCTGAAGGACACTTACATCCTAACAAGGATAAGAACATTTATTTTCTTTGCAACACATTTCTTGTGAGTATTCAAGTTCAAGATTTTTAATTATTTGCTCAGTGGAGTATTGCTCACTGAATGTTCTTTTGGTATACAAATATTCAGAATTACTCAAGGGAAAAGGAGTATTACATGAAATATCATGATGGAATTCCTTGAAATGTTTTGACTACTGCTTGAGGTATTTTTAGAAATAATCAGAGAATCATCTGATTTGGAAAAGCTTCCTCCTGAGCCAAGCAGCCCATGTTCCCGTGCTGTGGCCGAGCTGGATAATTCTGTGCAATGGAGGAAACGTGGGCCGACACTTGCCAGTGAGTTTCCTGTGATTATCCCAGCTGTGCGGAGCTGTGGTCACTGCACACGCTGTCGTAGGAAAAGCCTTTGTATGTAATGATAGAACAATATGCTGCGTGCTTAGCAAAGAGGAGTCTGTCCACTCTGACCCATTAAATGCCTCACAGCCCCAGTCCTTTACGGATCCACTCCCATAAGCCTGACTCCTAGTGTAAAGATTTAAATGGGGAAAGTCGTCCCCTTGCTTTCTAATTCCACTGCAAATTCATCTAAGTATTCATTTGGTTTCCATCACACTACTAAATGAGTGGGAATGAAATGCTGTGAGAAGAGGAGGAGGACACAAATCTATTTTTGGTCTTAAGGAAGTTTATTAATTTAATCTGATATGGTTCCTCCTGACAAACACATACTGGCTACCATTTTGCATTACCTCATCAAAGCATAAAGATGTTTACAAATGGGCAGAATCATTAACGATTTGCCAGCTGGCTAGCTAGTCTGCTTAGACTTTAACTGTAGAAGCTCCATTTTTGTGTGTGTCTCTATTATGTATATTAGAAAAGGTATATTGATATTAACTATAATAGACAGCAATTTTAGCTTATTTTAGTCTTACAAGGTGTGTGCAGAACTCTCATGCCTGAGAATATGGCTGGGGTGGAGTTCTGCTGATACACAGAAGTGTTTACTATAGGAAACAAAAAGAAAGGTAGCTTAAAATATTTATCATTTACCCACTGACATGGAGGTTGTTCCTAGATCAGGGATCAGTTAAAAAGTCTTAGGAGACATGATATATTTTCTAAATCATGAGGTGGTTTTAATCTGCATGGACAACACCACCCTGATCAGCTCTTATGTGCCGAGTAGATACGGCTTTGCCGGCCTGGCAGCAATGTGTCCGTGCTTATTCCGTGCAGGAATTTGAGCTACAGCACTTTACCAGTAACCTCACACACTATGCAGGGATCATTACGCTGCTTCTGAATTACCTAGGGCTTCACAGCAGTCAATTGACGAGTTCGTACTAGATGCATTTGGTCTCCACTGTGGTAAAGCTGCTGGAATGACATCAGTGATTATTTCCTAGTAATCTGTTGAAAGTGCACACTGGAAGGGGAAATGTTTATTGCAAGTACAGCTCAAGTAAGGAACTGTTTTTGGAAGATATTCAAACTTGGAGAACTGGCTTCAGAATAAGTGTGCAGAGAGACTGATTAATCTTCTGACACTGGAGAGCATTAAATAGCTCTATGAATTAATAGTTTCTTTGAGCTGAGACTGTTTATTGCTTTGGAAAAAAAAAATTCTCTTTCAGCAGCAGGAGAGTTTTGAGTCCTAACACCTTTTTTTTTCCTGGGTTGGATTGTTTGTTTTTAACTTGGACTGTTTCTGTCTGAACTGACTCATCTGGAAGTTGAGTTGTGAGGTTGCTTTGTACCTTGGAGATTTTGTTGTGAGAAGAAATTTATGTTGTAACAAGGAAATGTGTGGAGACAGGGAAACACAATGAAATCCTGAGTGTTCTTTTGGTGGATTTAATGATGAGTTTTCTTTAAGGAACCAGACAATAAGATAATCTTGGGATAGACAAACTCTTAACTTACTTTTTTTAACTCAGTTTGTTTTGATTTGATTGATTTTGGATGAGTGCCCCTTTGCTGGAGGCTTTCATATTGTTTAGACTTGGCTTTCATAACTGACTTGGGAAGGTTTTTTTCCCTCAGAGTATACATTATGTATATATTTGGGCTAACTTCTTTCCGTGTATTTATCTTCTTTTTTAACTGTTGATTTTTCAGTCTTCAGAATGACATTAGAGGACCTGTAGGTGTATGTGTTTGTGTGCATGTATATGGGGTCTATGTTTGTCATTCTTACAAAGCATCATCATTTATAAATAGGGTTCATGTGAACCAGTACTGTAATTTGCACGTTGCGCTGTGGCAAACCAAGTTAGGTCTTTTTCTGCTACACTGTCCACAAAATTTCACATTGTTTTGGGTCTAGCATAAACAATTTCCATTGTACTTATCAGTACTTGATTTAGTTTCATCTTTGAATATATCCTCATCTCAATGTATTGATACAGGGCTTGCAGTGCTAGTTCTTGCCTTGCTCAGTGCAGTTCATTTATTTGCAGGAACAGTATGGAGAAATGGGCATAGCTAAAGACAGCTGGGAAACAACAGCTCCCCCGTGCAGTATTAGATGGATTAATGATCCATTTGGTGTAAGATCCAGATTTTGGCAGCAACAAAAATGGAATGAATTAAAAAAAAGAGTAAGTGCTTCCCTTCAGCCCTGATAAGAACAACGAAGCCTTTTGGTGTCATCCTGTGAGTTGCTCTTACAGACAACTTAGGTACTGAAAGCAGGTGAGGATACCCAGGTAAACTATCATGAAGGCAGAAGTGCAAGGAACAGCGAGAGAAAGGAGAAGAGACCAAGAGACCAGAACAAGAGCGGGGAGGAGTTGAAGGACACTTTCAGCTGTTGGGCCAGTGCCTCGTTTGTTGCAAGTATTAGATAGCGTATTATGAATGAGACAGGGAACTGAGGAAAGGTAAAGATTACTAATTTTGGCAGGGCAAGTAAATGTCATCACGGAGACCTGATTTTTAATATATTCAGGACACTACTCTGAACATGTCTGTTGAATCTGGTTTCATTCTTTGACAAGTCTGTTTGGTACACGTCTTCGGTCATACTATTGATACTATCCAGCTTGAAATTTTTTGTAAGTGATTTCATGAAATTTGGTCTTGAAGAGACAGCGTAGGGTGGAAAAGCTTTACTGTAGAGTTATCAACATATCATCGCAAATATAGAGTGATGCTTCAAATGAGGTCTTGCCAGGGTTTGCTCTGGACTACGTTCTTTTAAACAGAAGTTCATTGATAACGTGTGATGAAACAATTCACTTACTTAAAATGTGGAACCTTGTTAGGGTAAATTTTAAGTTTAGAGGGAAGATCAGAATTCAAACTGTGTTTGGAAAATAGGAGATATGGCCCAAATCATTGCAATGGAATTTGATAAGGAAAACTCCTCGGTGCTCTATTTAGGGCGATGAAATTAAATCACAGTAAAAAAAGGGAAATAATTGATGATATAGCAGCCAAAACACAAAGAATTGCCACAAATTCAGAGTCTCTTAGAGAGTCTGGAGAAGAGGGACTTAGTTGGCACAAAACGAGTTGTACCTGGCTGCAGGTGTCCTGTGGGGAAATGCTCTCAGCATGCAAGTTCTCATGCTCCTGCAAGCAAGAAGCTGGAGTTAGTTTAGAAATGGAGTAGAAAAGTTTAGAAACTGGGATGTGTGGGTGTAGCAGGAGAGGTCTACAGAGACCATAGCTCTCCCCATGGTTAGAAATTTCCCTTCCATGCAAACATTATGATTTCATGCATCCTTTTCAGGTGTCCCCAAATGCCAAGGCACTCTTTGCTAGCCCCGGTGACTGGAAGAAGCAGGGACACTTTCATGATGTTGCCTTTACAGCACACAGTTCACTGCAATGGTGGGCACAGCTTTATGAGCAACTTCTTCACCTCCATATAACCAGACCAATGTGTGTCTCCAGGTTCATGTCTGTTCTCTGAAAAAGGGGAAGGAAAAGCAGAGTGGTTGTCATGAGAACAGTGAATTGAGCTTTTTATTTGCTATTCTTTTCCTTGGGATCAGGGAAGGACCATCAATGAAAGTATGATGGGGAGAACTATAGGACACTGTGGAAGGGATTGCCATTCATTTCCCAAGGGCATCCTGGGCAATTTCGTTCATGGAAGAAAACTGCAAACAAGATGGATTTTCCTGGTTGCCTTTATGTAAATTGTAAGTCACAGACAGAGTACCAAGCTATGGCTTAATGCCTGCCAAAGTCATCTAACAATTTTCTTTCTACAGTGGTCCTTCCCAGTAAGCTGGGCAAATGCTATTAGACCTGTTCTGAGAGATACATGTTAGGCTGCAAATCCATCTGTGAAACTGGGTGAATAGTTGAGAAACTAAAAAGTCCTATCTGTCTTGACTAAAAAACCTAAAAGACTTAATTTAAAATTAGGTTAGAGCATGTCTGCAAGAATTTCAGTGACAGCAGTTTGGACAGAGAAAATGGTAGGATTTGCTTGCAGGCTTATGGCCAAAATTTACACTTTTCTGGAATTCTCCGAAAGTATAAAGAAAATGTATGCACATACTTGGAAATATGCATAACATAGACAACTGAACACCTCTTGGCTCCCTTCTCCTAAATGAGACAATGTAGTCGGGGGAAAAAAAAGACATAAGTTTTTCTTCTTGTGTGGATATTATTTACAGAGTTGTTGCTCCCCAGTGGAGTTATAAACAAAATGAATAGACGTAAAGGGTTCTTTTGTTATTTCTCGTAACTGCAGAAGCAGAAGAATTTCTGTATTTAGGAAGAGAGAGTTATCTTCACTGGAGTTCAGCTGTTACATTCACCCATCTAAATTTACAGCTCCCTTTTTCGTTCACTCTGTACTTAGGATTTTATGAGAGAGTATTCTCTCACATTTCTCCTAACACCCTCCTGCACACAGACTTTCACAGACTGTCTGACTTAGTAGTATAGCACTAGACAAGAATGGGGCTTAACAGTAGCGCTGACATTGTGTTATCTTCAAAATGTGGTCTTTCTATCTTCCACTTGAGATATTAATAAACTTCAAAAGCTACTTTCAATCTGAAATAAAAAGCTCCAGGGATATCCTTAACTATGTTGACACTGCTGCTGCATCTTGATGATAATCTTATCATGCAAAGGTGGAAAAAAAAACTGATCTATAAAACATGTGCGGCACAAGCCACTGCAATTTCAAATTACAGATGTCTGGGTATTGACCCATGGATCATTTCAATTACTTGCTTCTGTAGATATGCATGATCCACCACCAGCCTACCACAATTTGGTTCAGATAGTGGATAGGCAAGCAGAAAGAAATGTTTCCTTTAAACTGTTGACATGCTGTCTGATAAGTAAATGCTTAAATGATGTCATGTTGACTTGCTGTGATGTGATGGAAAGTAACAGTATGAACCGTGTATGCAATAGAAAAAAAGACAAGGTCATTTTCTGTGATATCGTCATGCCCTCAGCAGGAAGTGTTGGTGCAGCAGAGTTGAGTCGTCAGTACTGGAGTTCATCCATCAACAGTCTGGAGGGAAAAAGGGGACAGGCATTGAAGGTGGCTAATTTGCAGAATTTGTGCTCCTAGATTTCTGTGAGGCAGTGGATGAATTCAATAGAAAGAAGAACTACTGTGTGTTTAAATAATTAAACACACTTTGGGAAGTAATTAGTCTTTTTTTGGAAATTGTAAGTGACAGCTCTTGCCTTAATGCAAGGCTATGTTTTAAGCCATGGTGCAAATGTGATGTGATGGAAATGCAAATGAAGACAAAATAAGCAATTCTCTTTTAAAATTTTAATTCAAGTTGTGTATCTATTTTAGGAGAAGTTCAAACACTTTTTCATTTGTTTTCAAATGGCCTATGCACTGACGTGATTTAGGGTTAAAAGTCCCATAGCTCCATCCATCGTAGTTAAAGGTCCAGGCTGGTGCTGACAATAGTTTATCTTTAAATGCTGATAAAAATTGCAGTGGCCATTCCTACCACCGCTGATCGGAGTTAACCCCTGTTCCACATGTCAGTTGCCCCTAATTAAGTAAATGTCTGGCGAAGGTTCAGTAAGCTTTGTAATGACAGAAAAGACCTAGTCAGTGGCAATACAAAAGATAGTACAGGCTTGGCTTCAGAGTGTTGGGAAAAAAAAACCTTGCACAGTTTCAATGAAAAGTACAGAGCAATGTGATAGATATATATATAGAACAACACTTACACATACATATATAAATATACGCCCTCTGCTTGTATACATTGGTATAATGAAACCCCTTATGTCTTCCTCCTTTCAGTTCAGCTAAGCCAGTTGCTGAAATGGGGCTGTTTCCAAGTGCAGACAGGGCTGAGGCATGCATTATTGACTAAAACACTCCATTCTGGTCTCCTGGGGCATATAAGCATTTCAAAACCATTCATAATAACGGAGCCCAATCCTATGCTGCAGGGCAAATGACTTTGCATCAAATGGCCAGCACAAAGCAGCCAGCCATGGCGCATCGTATTACCTCCAACTGCTCCTCCCCCATGCTGTTTGGGTAGGAAGTGTGGTCCAACATTTTTTATGCAGAATCCAACTGTGGAAAACTTGGCACATCTATATCCCGAGCTATGTTAAGTGCTCCTTAGCCATAGTGAAAGATTTAGTCAAAAAAATGCATGATTTCAGCTCAGAGAAGTGTCTAAAAACAGCTCATGTACTTGTTTAGATTTCCTATTGAGTTGCCCTCCCCCAAAACAGAGGTTTATAGGAAATCCTAGTAAAGCCATAATTGTAATCATAAACAAATGGCTCTCTAAAATGCTGACCTCCTTCTCTAGAGCTCTCCTAAATGTTAATGGCAGGGCTAGAGATCTATATTAGGCACTGTGACAGCAGGAAGAAATCTGGCAGTCTTACAGTGTCATTTCGTGGAAAATACATTGGAGCTGCTTCTGGAATAAATTTACATGAGAGCAAAGAGGAATTAAATAGAGACGAAAGCACAGATTTGCTTGCGATGATGTGGATGAGGATGGCAATTGCACAGAATGTTTAGTTGCATGTCTCCCTTCTGTTATTGTGCTTCTGAGTGATCAGCAGATGTCACTGGTGATGGGTGACATGAAGCCTGTCTCTGTTCTTCGGATCAAAAAAGAACTGTCACAGCATTTTTATTCCTTGGTGGCTTGGGAGTGAGACAGCTAAATGCCAGAAGTTTCACTGCAAATGACCACGTATATCCAGCTAATAACATGTGCTTGTGTAGCTAATGTGCTGGAAGATTGATACCTCATGATCGCATCTTCCTGTACTAAAATTGTCCCCAGAACATTTAAGCAGACTACATGCAAATATGCATATAAACATACATACAAACATACGCATATATATGTAGATATATGCTTATATATAAATGTCCAGGTACTGGGTTGGTGGTGAAACAGAGATACTGCGTGTGCGTCTCAGCATGGCGTCTTACTGCTGTTTACAAGCTTCTCCTTCTGCTGTCTTAGGTCCTCTGAAACACTCCAGACCGGCACAACCATGGAGACCTCTACCTACAGACTAGAAAAAAGATAACTTTTTACTTCTAGGATCAAACTGAGATAAAATTGCTGTCTCAAAAAAATAATTGTATTTGTTTCCTGATAAAAAGCCAAGTATTCAGTTACACAGTTGATTAAAGCAAATCTGAAAATACCTGGGGAACACCAAAGCACCTTCTTGTATTAGGGAATAAAAACTCCCACCAGTCTGTTTTGGAAGAAACTAGAAGCCAAGTAAACAAAAAGACTATGTCGAAGAAAGGGACAAACATAACAGTGAGTACTTTCCAGAAATCACAGAAAGCCAAATAACCAGAGGCTTTGTGTCAGAGGGATGTGAGTAAAAGAACCATCTTTGCAAACAAATGGAAGCTTTTCATACCAACCCTCATCGAGATACATAACCGCTTTGCTGCTTATATGAAATAGAAGGAAACACCTAAATTATGGCTGGCATTAAATTCCTGTTTCCGAAAAGTTTTGTAAATTGCAATGTGAAAGGACTCAAAGTATTACCATCTTGTGTAACACTCTTTGCAAAGCATTAAGCATTATCTCAGTTTTAAACATTTTGCAGTACTTTAAAACCTCAGGCCAAAATGTTTTTCTTTGATCAGTCTGCAGTGATGTGTATAAGATGACAGACTTCACAGAGACAGCTCTCAGTGCACTGGTTCAGAAACACTTACAAAGATCTTGGCTTATTACTGTGTTTGTTTATTGCTGGATTCACTAACAGGTCTGTAGCTGAGCTGAGATAGACCAGCATAAAAATTCCACAAAACAGGAGAGGTGCTGCTATACAGATGATTTTTGAATCTGTGGCAAGTGCTGGTTACATACAAAACCCGCAAATTCAGGGCTTCTCAGGGTTAGAGAAAAAAAAAACAAACCTGGAGATGATGACTGGTTTGTAATTCTGCAGTGAAGCCATGAACACACGCTGTTCCCGAGGCTTGGACTGTGGATCAATAACCTCTGGGTCTGAAAAATAATCACCATACAGAATTTGAGTTTAATCACATTAAGTCTTAGAAAGCATAGACAAATACTTTTTTTACTAATGCCTTTGAGACTGCAGCCTGCTTTGTTTGGAAACAATTTCGTTACTAGAGACAAGCAAGAAAGTGAAGGCAAAAATCTGAAATTAACTGTGCCTTAAATCAGTGCTCTAAATAGGGAAGAGTCTATTATTACTGATAATGCTTTTACAGAGATCCAGCCAGGGAAAATCTATGTGCATATAACACAGCTGTACTGAAGTCCTTTCAAGGAGAGGATAGATTGTTTTTTGGGGCAGAAAGCTTAGAAAATGCAATGATCTAAGTCACAGCAATTATAGACCATTCTAGACCCTCTGTTCAAATTTTAACGTTAAGGCTAGCAGGTCCAAAGATAAATATTTCTGAGCCCTTGGAGGCAGAGATGAAGAGAAATCTTATCTATTCACTGGAAGCTGCCACTACAAGTTTGGATGTCGGATTTTTTTAAGCTGTTGCAGCCATTTTTCATAGGACTTTAGCACCTTGCTTCAACATAGTAACTTAGGGATAAAAAAAGAAGTTCCATTATGGCAATGTAAGAAGCGACACTTCACTAGTGCATTTTTACAGTAGTATTGAGTGAAGAGGAAAAGCACAATACCCTAAAATCAGTAGATGCTTCTAAAATTACACATAAGTGCTATCAAATCTACAACACATGATAGTGCAACAGGTCAGCTTAACAAAGCTTTTAACCAACAGGCAACCTGCTTTTCAGGATATGTTGCTTTTGGTGGAAAGACTGTTTCGCTGCCTTTGGGTTCTGCAGCGGTGGTATGTGGGCTTTCTATCATAATGGAAAGAAAACAAAATCTTATGTTACATTATGTTATGTTATGCTGTGTTTTGGGGCATTGCATCAGGTCGTTGTAAAAATCCAGACATTTAAATAAGCAGAATTCAAGGACGGTAAAACAGCTTAGACTGTCTTAACGTGAATACACAGACACACATGCACACTGTACAGAGGTGTGCAGTTCCCTGTCAACTCAAATAAATGTCCAGGCTATTCTAAGTTTGGGGAAATGTAAATTCTCATTAAAAAAAAAAAAAAGTAGCGTGAGGAGCACCTACAAACCAGTCAGGCTCTGAATAAACGAAAATGAAGTTACAGGTTTATGTGTGGTTTTCCAGAAGTCCCTTGTCACCAAGAACATAACCTTCACTTTAGTTAGGACTCTTATAGTTTTTCATGTAGAATCATGGAATTGTTCAGGTTGGAAGCAATCTCTGGAGTTTATCTGGTCCCACTCCCTCTTCAAAGCACTATCAATATTGTCCTTTTTTTTCCCAAACCGGAGAGTTCAGCATTACTTTTCTCAAATTCATTCCTAGCAGCTCTAAAACTTTATTTCTGTTACTTTTTTTCCAGCATGTAGTACTGATAGGATGTCTAAATGGCATCATCTGTATGTGCTGTTCCTCAGCTTAGCCTTATATTTATTTGTGTCTGCTCTCTAAACCTGGACCCTTCTTGAGGTCTGAGAGTGGAAGATACGAAAAATCTAGTAGTTCTCTCATATATTCTCACCTGAAATTTATTCTTTTGGAGGAGAAGGGCATCTGGGGAGTAGGCATGGATGGGCTGCTTCTTGGAACACAATGAATAATTTATTTACCTTTGTGATTCATGTATCTTAAGAGAAAGCCCTAAGGGATGATGCAGGTCTTGGCCTTTCTTTGAGAACCTTACTCCTTCTACTTCACCTGTTGCTCCCAAAACCCACTAATGCTTTGAGAACCTTTCTTACTATTACTCCCCCATCAAAAGACATCACAAATAAGCAGTGGAGAGCTCTTTTCTGTCAAAAATGTGCATAGAAATTGGTGTAGCTTTATTATTCTGACTAAGACTCTTATACCATACTCATTACTATAGTATGTGAATGCTACCCAGTAGCAGTTTAAAGAACATGACTAACGGCTGTCACACACTCATCTACTCCTTGGGTGGGGCAGAAAAGCACTTCTGGTAAAATTTCTGGTGTTTTTTTAACACATATGTTATGCATTACTGTTAGTGAGGGCAAGGTCAAAGAAATGTGCCTTGTGTTGGGGAGGCGCTGAGGGTTGTGAATGTTCTTAGTTTCATAGGAATCCACTCCAAAACTGTAGATCAGCTCCTGAAATGATCTTTGCCCTCCTTGTAGAGCACAGCTACTAAATATATTTTTACAAATAATTGGTTACTTTGTGAGGTTCACTGGCTTTTACAGGGGTCTGCTTAGTAATTTTCAAGAGAGTCAGAGCAGGAACTAGTGGATTGCTTCCACCTTTACAGAGACAGCACTTTTCTCTGGGAACAGGGGAGTAGTTCTTGCCAGTGAGCAGGGGAACGGTGAACAATACAGGCTTTGCCACAGGAATATGAAGCTGTCAAATATGTGGGGTCACGGCCAGATCTGCTGAAAACTTAACCAGTGGGACAAATCTGGAGTTGGGTGCCTCTGCTACAGATAGTTCTTCTATGGCAAGGAAGCAAATATTGAATCATTATCCTGAAACTTCAGGTGATTTCTTTCTGGTTGTCTGCAACTTGGAGAATCCTTACAATAACAACCATGAAGACAGCTGATTCCAAATACTCTGGGAAGCTAAGATAGACAGAGGAGATAAAGTTTTATGTGTTTGTGGTGGTATAAGCGGTAGAAGACGCATTCCAGCGCTTTGTTTTAGATGGATTTCCATAGGCACTGGTGTTTTATGCTTGGATATATTGTGTATTATGCTTGGATATATTACGTATTGCTGTAATTGAGAAACACTGAGTTGCTGCGATCCACCAGAAAGAGCTAGAGTTTTCTTGCCAACCTGATACAAGAGTCTTGTTTGAGCATGGCATTACCACAGCCTTTGTTATTGGTGAGAATTACTTAAATATAAATGTCTAAATGCTGTAAGTCTTAGCCTGAGGTAATCATTTAGATTCTTTTTATATAATCTATGAAGAGAGAAAGACACCTCCACACAGTGATTTATCTGACCTGTAGCTGGAATGAATTGCTCTCAGGAGGTAAGAATCTCTCACTATGGATTATATAAAGGGACCCAGAGTGACATTCTCATCTTTAAACATCTGTCATTCCTGTGCCTGCGCTAGGGCAGATGAATCCCACCTATATTTGTTCACTGACTGACTAATGAAGACCCAAAAAATCTTCAGAATGTTCTTTTATTTTTTGTTCACTGGTAATTTCTTCCGTACTGAGGCTCATCTTCACCTACGTGTTTCACCCATGAAGCACTTCATCTTACCCTACACAACAGGGCATGACTGTATGTGTGAAAGATAGCTCTCTGTGTCATTACAGATTATTGGCATTTACATTATTATAATCTAAATAGTTCATGTAATAGGTAGTAAAGAAAAACTCATCATATGGTACACCAAAATAATAAATGCCAGATGAAAGTGAGGTTTCCCCATCAGGTTTTGGTGGAATTACTCCAGAAAGACTCAAAACATTTTAGTAAATTACCTTTTGCTCCTGTCATCTCTTTTAACAAATGTCTCATAATCTCCATAAGACCATGTAACTCACAGTCAAATGCTGCAGATATGCCCCAGATGAGAAACCATCTTCTGTGTTCTCTCTGTAGATAGAGGATCATCTGTGCTGCTAAAAAGGCTCCATTCTGTGTTCTGGCATGATTTCAGGCATTCCAAGTTTAGATTATGAGCATCAATTAGATGAGGTTGTAGTTGGCCTTTGTTTAGTTACGCTACAAGCTTGCTAAGGAATGGTAGGGCAGGTTGGAGGGGAGAGAGCTGGCGTCCAGAAGTGGGTTCTCAAGGATTGAAGTATGTGGTTTGGAGTTATTCCAAGCTGTCTTTCACAGGTTAGGAAATGCATAGATTCAGTTAAACCTTAGAGCTAGGCCTTCTTATGGTGAATCAATGCTGTGAAATTTAGTAATACCATAAATTTCAGTGGATGTGTATAGAAAGGCTATTGTTTGCTAGCAAGTGTGAACATTTCAGTGCTGCAAAGCTAACATGACTGTTCTCTTTGGGTATGAAACAGGCTTTTAAAAATCTGTTATGCTTCTTTTTGTCTGTGTCAGGTGTTTCAAGTACTGTCAGCATTTCATCCTTCTTCCTGCATAGGGTATCAGAGAACCAAAAAGTACGTGGTCAGTATCGAGGAGCCATCTTTTTAATTAGCCAAACTGTGAGTGTTCAGTGGTCAGTGACAAGGAGGCAAGATCTCCTTCACCCCCATCCCATAGATGAAGTAATGTTGACTTTTACCATTGTTTACATGGAATTTGTTGGAGGGCAAGAATTTTGGTCAAGGGAAGAACCTGATCCTTTTTGAGATCTGAAATCTGGAAGGTGTGCACACTGTAGTGTAGATAATGAAGATTATAATACTTTGGTCTTTAATCCAGGTGATGTTTGGGCTACAGATAACCTTTCAAAGTCTTACAGACAATGAGTTCTTTCATTTGTATTTCCTTGCAAAGCCTTTATGACCTTTCTGATAAACTTAATGAAATCTTCAAAAGTGATACATCTGAGTTATTGCGCAGTAGACACTGGCAATGTAGAATCATAGAATAGTTTGGGTTGGAAGGGACATTTGAAGTTCATCTAGTCCGACCCCCCTGCAGTGAGCAGGGACATATTCAACTCGATCAGGTTGCTCAGAGCCCCGTCCAACCTGACCTTGAATGTTTCCAGGGATGGGGCATCTACCACCTCTCCGGGCAACCTGTGCCAGGGTTTTACCACCCTCATCGTAAAAAATTTCTTCCTTATATCTACTCTAAATCTACCTTCTTTTAGTTTAAAACCATTACCCCTTGTCCTATCACAACAGGTCCTACTAAAAAGTCTGTCCCCATCTTTTTTATAAGCCCTCTTTAAGTACTGAAAGGCTGCAATCTGGTGTCCCTGGAGCCTTCTCTTCTCCAGGCTGAACAACCCCAACTCTCTCAGCCTGTCCTCATAGGAGAGGGGTTCCAGCCCTCTGATCATTTTTGTGGCCCTCCTGTGGACCTGCTCCAACAGATCCATGTCTTTCTTGTACTGGGGACCGCAGAGATGGATGGAATACTCCAGGTGGGGTCTCACCAGAGCAGAGTAGAGGGGGAGAATCCCCTCCCTCGACCTGCTGGCCACACTTCTTTCGATGCAGCCCAGGATACGGTTGGCTTTCTGGGCTGCGAGCACACATTGCTGGCTTGTGTCCAGCTTTTCACCCACCAGTACCCCCAAGTCCTTCTCGGCAAGGCTACCCTCAATCCCTTCATCCCCCAGCCTGTATTGATACAGGGGGTTGTCCCAACCCAGGTGCAGGACCTTGCACTTGGCCTTGTTGAACCTCATGAGGTTCACATGGGCCCACTTGTGGAGCTTGTCCAGATTGCTCTTGACGGCATCCCATCCCTTAGTCATGTCAGCTGCACCACTCAGCTTTGTGTCATCTGCAAACTTGCTGAGGGTGCACTCAGTCCTGCTGTGTATGTCATGGACAAAGATATTAAACAATACTGGTCCCAGTACAGACCCCTAAAGGATGTCACTTGATCTCCATTTAGACATTGAGCCGTTGACCACTACCCTCTGGATGCGACCATCCAACCAATTCCTCATCCAGTGAACAATGCATCCATCAAATCCATCTCTCTCCAATTTAGAGAGAAGAATATTGTGCTATGAGACTTTTGAGATATAATACAGTGGCCCATAAAGTACCATGAACTTTTTGAAAACTAATCTTGCTTTCATTATTGTGAAATTAGTTGCACTGCTTAGAGCAGTGCAAAAACCTAAAATGGCATTAAATCTCATGTTGAAGCTGTTATTCTAGCCATGGGAGGGTCATGGCTATGAGGTGATTCAATTCCTGCCGTCCCTTCTACTTGAACAGTCATACTTTGTCATCATGATAGCAGAAATTTGCAGAAGTGGTGATGCCACTTAATTCAAGCTGAGGAGTTTTGTAATTTATTTTAATTTAATTGACTTCCAGAGGTGAACTTCCCTGTTTTGTTGCTGTTTGTTTGTGTCTGCCCCCCTATTCCATCCGTCCCTGGGAAATCTTTACTAAGGACTCACCTATAGGACTGTGAAAATGTCTGACAGAACCTGAAATCGTTATTACCCAGATCACATTTATGAACAGTAAACTGTTCAGGAAAGCTCATTTCTGCTGGTGCTGTCACTTCACAGTGGAAGTTTAAAAATAACTGTGAACTGATAACATGAATGTATACATTTTTTTATTTCCCCCCCGTGAGGTCTGTTTCCTTACATTTTGAACCAAATTAGTTTCTATTGATATTGTTGCCTTTATTTGTATGAGGCACTTTGCTGCACAAACCAGTAGCAATTATTTCACGTTTGCTTTGATCATAAATCTTGTTAGGCAGTTTAACTGCTATGTGTATTCAGATGGGGTTTGCTTTAAAAGAGAATGAAAGATTTTCAGGTTCTTAACAAAATGCTATGAAGCCAGTCATGTTTGAGACTTATCAGCTGATTTTACTGTTCTAAATATAAATGATCTTTTGTGTTCCTTGCTTTTTAGTATTTTCAGGCAAAGGTGGTGGTTTATTTGCCGATAAATTTAGGATAATCTCATGTCATAGGGTGTTGGCTGGCTAAAGGTTTTGATAATGGAATATTGAGCTTTTCAATTCTAGATTATTTAACTATTATAATTTACCAGAGTAATTACAGACAATCTGCTAAGTGGCCTTACAAACTGTTTGACAACCTCAGTTTATGGTAAATGAGTGCCAGCCTTGCTCAAGAGAGATGAGCTTTTCCTCCAAACTTTCTGATTGATATTTTGCTATAACATGTAGTATTCTTTCTTTCTTCTGATGAGAGAAATGCTTGAGTTAGCTGGGGTGAGTGGGAATGAGAAAGTGTAAGGGGAAAGCAAGACTAATGAAATGAGTTAAGTTCAGAAATTGGTGATTCTTTTTCTCTGCAGCAGCATGCTCCATTGTACAAGTCCTTTTTAAGTTTTGAGGCTTCTCTTGTTAGGTGACAATTTCAGTTCCATTTTTTCCATCAGTGTGTAACTGTTGTGGGACATACTGGTTGCTTCACAAGAAATGAGTTTGCAGAGACCCGAGTCCTTTAGCTAATGACTTTGGAGCCAGTTTCAGTTGCATGTAATGACTTAACACATTTCATTTTCTCTGTTGCAGTTTCTTGAAAATGAGTAAAGAGTTCTGAGGGACAACCTCAAGAGATGTCCCTAAATGACCCAAACCAAATGAGTATGAAAACCAAATTACGCTTTTGTTGTCAAAGATGAGTATTTCAGACCATGTTCTGAGGCACTGACCCTAGTGCTGTTTCTTTCTGTTTTCTCTTGTGACAGGTCAAGAAATCCATTTTCCACTGTTACCTCTTACCATATTTTTCATGAGCTGTGCAACTGCAGCATTACCTTAACTACTGTCAAATCTTGCCGTGATCCTAAGTGATCCTGCATGAAGTATACCAAGCCTGAAAAACATCTTAGAACATCCTTTTGAACAAGGGAATAGATATATACAATTTCTAGGCACACATTTAGTACTTCTTTATGTCTCTCCAGCCCAAGTCAAGAGCTGGAGGTCTGAAGGCTGAGAGCTCAAAATATATGCATTTGTCTGCTTAAGCAATATATTTCCCTTGTTTTGGATTTTACAATTTAGAACAGACAATGTAACTGTTATAAAGAAAATAGAGAAGTGTGCATCTTACAGAGATTTAACAGTTGCTATAGGCTTCTAACTTTTCAGATCAAACGAAAAAATATGTCTAAATTACTGAAAATTCAACAGTCAGTATTTAGGCATCTGCGATATTTTAAATATTAATCAATAAGATATATAAGTAATATTATTTCCGCCTGAGAACCATGTATTCGCCAATGTCATACTGCAGCAAAGGGATCATCAGTTCAGTCAGCACTTCTTTGCAATGTGATTTTCAGCCTCAGAAGGAAACAGACCTGCAGCTGTGAGCACAGTCAAAAGAGTCATGGGACCAAATTTTCATCCAGATTCTGTAGATAACTTGCAGGATTTGTACAAATATTTCCATCTCTTTTCCTCACAGGTAACCTCTTTATTTGCACAATATGAATATGATACAAGGCTCCACAGAAAAGCCCAGATGTCACAAATGTGAAACTACATGGAACACTGAACAAGGAGAGGAAAAGCAAAAGCAAGAAAACATAGATAAAAGGCCCAGGGCTACATGCAGGATTCTGAAGGGCATTTTTAAACGCTGTGTCTGGAAAGTTCAACAGGCAGAGGGATAACACATGGTATGATAAACTCTTCTGAAAATTCAGTTCTTATGATGCCAAAAAGGAAAGAGAAATCTTTGGAAAATTTGGCTCCATGTAGCCCAACCCTGAAGGAAACAGAACCTCATGGTAGCCATCATGATGTTTTCTGAAAGTTGCCTTGTAGATCAGTTTTTTGGCTGACCCCAAGATGGGAGGTGTTTCCTACTATCTTCCTGAACATAACACTCCTTGGAAATTTTTTAACTGAAGTTCTTTTGGGAAATAGCAATTCCTTGAGCCTAAAATGTGCCCCAGCTTTGCCTCTGTTTTATGAACGGTGCGGCAGGTTCTTCACAAAGCCTTGTCTGGATTTATGGCAGATAGTGCTGGGGTCAGGGACTGGGTGCTTTCTGGACAGATCTGCTGGTCAGGCTGCTCCACCACCACCGTGAGCTCAGGGCTGTCTTAAATCCAGATTTTCCCTTCAACCACTTCTGGTGTGTAAGATCCATCTTCCAGAACTGCCAGGAGTAGAAAGCAAGAGCCCTTGCTTAGTACAGACTTCTGCATTCATTTTTCTACGTACCATGAAGATGTGCTCACTTTTTGTTTTTCCTTAAACAACAGTAGGAACTTTTCAAAGAAGGTATTCCCCACCCTTTTGTTGTCTTTTTCACAATCAAGAAATAGAGTGAAATATAAATATTGTAAAACATGCAGCACAACTCTGAGTGGAAACAGACTTTCAGAAAAGCTAAAAACAATGACAGGAAGAGTGTGAATTTGCTCATCTATGAAATTTATTTTTCCCTGAATATATTTTTTTAAAGCTCAGGATTCTGATTTCCTGTTTCCAGCACAGAAAAAAGCAGTAGCTTTGATTGACCTCATTGGCCTTGGTAAACTGGACAGCTTTCTGACCAAGTTGAAAAAATACATCAGAAGCAGATTAAGCTTATTTAGAGTCTGGGACAAAGAAATCTGCTGAAACTTCTCACTGTATGCTGACAGAGAGATATGTTCTTCTGTGTGGAAACCCCAACCCCCTCTATTGATTGGATTCTGCTCTCATTTGTGGATAAGGGGACTCGAACTGTTGAAGTCAGTTGGTGTCAATCACTGGAGAATTGGGCCCTCTGGATGAACAGATTTAGAGAAATTAAAAAAAAAAAAAAAGCGCGTTGGTTACTTACGATCAGCCAGTACAGCTGTGGCAAAAGTCTGTTGTTTATATTTACACCTTTCAAAAAGGAGACTGTGTTTAGTGGTGTGTTGCTACAGCAGCATTTGGCTGCTTATTGCAAGATATAATTAGAGATTTTACAATTTGATGTGCCAAGCAGTGCATCCTCTCCACAAAAGTTTTAAGTTGATAATCACTTTTATTCCTGGAATTTGATTCACAGGAATAGTGAAAAAGCCCAAATACCATTTAGAAAGAACCTATCTAATCTTCCTTCAGGTTGGTATTCACAACTGTGAATTAATTGGAAGAATAAAGGGTAGAACTTTAACTGTACTCCAGGTCCTATCTTGGTCCTTAAATCTGTATGGGTAATGCAGTCTGCAAGTCACGCGCCTTTCTCCAGTTGAAGTCAGTGCTGCAAACAGTCATTGGTTGGAGCATAATTAAAATTGGACTCTCAGAGGATGAGCTTTTTTCTTACTAGGGTTCTGTAATTATGCATTAACTGGTTATCTGTTGTGCTTGGGGCAGTAAAAGCACAACAGAATTTATTTCTCTTCCCTGTATTTTTGTGTGAAGCCAAGGGAAATTTTTGAAGCAGACCTCCTATTCAAAGATCCATAAATCCATGCTGTGTTTTCATATGTGACATACTGTATGGCTCCATGTACACTATGAAAATTATCCAAATAAGAGCAGTCAAGCCATTCCAGTAATCTGGAAATATCCCTCAAGAGAGGAGGGAAGGTATTTCTTCTCCTACTATATTTTACCATTGTAATGGACATCTAAAAGTATAATAAAATAAATGGCTGACTTCTCTGTATTTTTTTAGCCTGACAGTCAATAAATTTACCAGCAGTTGGCAGCTCAAAATATTGTAACATGAATGGTATTTTGGATCGCGCCGAGGCTCAGCGGTGTTCTAGATGGAGCCGTAGCCCCGTTGGACCTGGTCCCACAAAGTCTACGGCATGTCATCCTTGTCCGCCCTCCCCGCCATACCCACAGGGCTCTGATGACGTTATTGCTGGGCTTCACACAAGCTAAAGCTCATAAAGCTGAAATTTTGCTTCATATGAAGGCAGTAGTCACAGTCAATGAGTTTAACAGATGCAATGGGCCCTCTTGGTGCAGTCAGGGAGCCTAAGGAATCAGATTTTTTTCCAAGATAGAAAGCAACAAAGTGTTACATAAAACAACTTTTTTTTTTTTTTTTTTTTTTTTTTCTTCTTTTTTTTTTTTCTGTTTTGCAGGATGGAATTTTAGAGCATACACAGAGGGCTGGAAGTTTCATCTGAGATGTTTATTTTAGGATGCTATCCCAAGCTCCATGGATTGAAAGGAGATGGACAGAGATGGGAGGTGGGAAACAGGCTGCACTAATATGGTGTAAAGCAAAAACACAAAGGCAAAAGGCTCATGACTGTTTTTAAATAATCAACACTGATATAATGTTTTTTAATTAGAGTAATATTATAATTCATTATAATAACAAAAATCAACAGGAAAGGAGAAAGAAAAATCAGTAGCTCTGTAGAGGTTAGAGTAGGTCCTTGTCACATGAATGTGTATATGGTGTCAGAATCATTTTAAAAGGCGCCTTTTGAAGCCCAAACAGAAGAGCAAACTGTGGCATAGTTTTTGTGTTTGCCATTTTGCTTTGGGAGATTGAACTGTCAAAGTGGTACTGCAACAAGAACAGATACTGCTAAGCTGAAATTCTTTTCTTCCTAACTGGTGCATCACTTTAATGCCTCTCATATGACATCTCATTCCTATGGGACTTTGAGTAGGAATGATGTAGGAGTACTGTTATGTATACCCTATATGAAATAACTCTGCAAATAATGTATTTAGCAGAAGAAATAAAACCACGTGCATAGATCACAGTGCAAGCTATCATCTCAGCAACCAAGAGCATTCAACTTGTGATTAGCATTTGGGCAAAATATTTCATTTGAAAAAAACACTTCAGCTACTGAAAGTGAAGTGTTAAATTGCCTAAAAATCTTTAGATGCTCCAGTGAATAGTTTTGGCCTAAAAACCTGAAAAACAAAAGAAAGCAGTTCAAAGCTTTGGTACTGAAAAAAGTCAGTTTTAAACTAAGTTATACTGAAAACAAAAATAATAATTAGCAACAGCACTCTGGTTGTTCAGTTGATCTTAAAGAAACTACAATTTCTGGTTCACCAAGCTAATTCTGTCTTGAAGGAATGATATTTCACTGTTTCTGCCCAAAGTCTACTTACTTTGTCTCTGCACCACTCCACACTAGAGAAAAAGGAAGAAACTGAGGGTTACGGAAGATCTTTATTCAGCTCTTCTCAAGCACACTCCCCTCACCCACAGAATAATCAGAATGTAGGTGAAACAAAAGCAGCAATCTCCCTTCCTTTTCCCAGAAACAAAGCTGCTGCAGTCCCTTAGTAAGTACAAGAAACAAATTTATGCAGAAGTCTTGGTATAAAGCAGGTACTATACTGTAAAGATAGAGTTACATATTTTGGTTTTCCCCTGTGTGAATAAACTTTTTCCCTCCTGGTGTGGGTATGGTTTTACTGTACAGCTGCATTTATTTACATGTGTTTCTGGAACTGCGAAAAATTCTTTGCCTAGATTTATAGGTTGGTATGTATACAGTGGTTTGGCTTCTCCTAACGTTTTCTTCCCCAAACAAACCCAGTTCCTCTTGGTACATGAGGTGTATGTGGCAGTGCTGCCACACGGATTTTGTAGCCTAACCTGTACTGCAACATTTCTTCCCCCTCTTCCTCTCGCCTCCTACCAGCTGGAAACTGTGGGTAGGCACAGGACCTGCACAGAAGCAGATAAATCACTGCATTGTTTTCTCAGGTCCAGGTAATTAGTGGTGGTGGTTTGGAAGCAGGAGGACTACCTACAGTCTTCCAGATAGACTTTGTGTTTACAGAACAGAAGCAAACCATCGGCTGCATACGATGTTGTGTTAAGAAATGTACCTGTGGGGAGGGAGAGAGGAAGCAAAGCTGACAAGAAGATTGATCAGATTCTTGTTTTTAAAGAAATGTTCGCTATAGCAGGGTCTGGAGCAGCTTTTTGCTATTCAGTGGACATGGTCAAAATGCACATAGCTTTGTGGGCATGGGTGCAGTTTCTTTAAAACTATGATAAAAGGCAACTCTGGAAAGAAGCCATACTTAGCCATGAAACGGAGGGGTTTGTGCATAGGTGAATGCAGTGCATTTTCTCTCTTCTGTATGTTCCTTTTCCAATTTCAGACAAAAGCGATTCCTCCTGTGGCTTTTGCTGTCAGCAATAGATGGGAAAGCCCTCACCCAAACCTTTGGCTTTGCTTAGGTGAAAGTTCCTCCTGCTTCATCTCTTAGATGAAAGATACCTCTTACAGCTTTTTTTCTGAATCAAAGGGAACAGTCTCTCTCCCTCTCTCTCCCACTCTCCCCCCGCCCCCCCCAGTTTCGAAGCTGACAAGAGGTGGATAAGACTGTAAGTTATTTAAAATAGCAATTGGCTTATTTTCAGGTTATTGGTGAAAAGGATAAAGCAGATATACACCACACATTCTTAACTTTAAACACAGTAGCCTGAGCCATTGAATGGAGACCCATTTCTGGCTTCATCCTCATTTGAGAGAATCCTAATTAGGTAGGTAGTAGCTATTGAGAAACAGTGGCCTGAATTTACTGAGGGTATAATTCTGAATTTGGCTCTGGCTTTGCATTTGTCTGAATAAGATTAGTCTGAGAAATTCAGAGCTTTCTGTTCTTGAGGTTTTCTTTCAGCAGCTTACAAATGTCACCATTTATGACACTGGCAACATTTGGAATCTATAAAGCTATTGCTCCAGAAATTATTTTTATAATGTACAACCATTCAGTTTCAGACAGTGTAAATCAAAAAGAAAAACATTTGAGTAAATTCTAACTCTACCTTGAATAAAAAAGTCCATATTTTTTTGTTTTGCCAAATTCTGGGAGCTAAATTTTAGTCCAAGCAATTTTATTTTCAGCTAACCCTCTCTGCCTGCAATTAGTCTGAACAGTTTTCAAACAGATTTGAAATTATCCCAGATCCATTTCTTTTGATTTAAGTTTAACTGTTTGTCTAGTGGACTATAGGGCTCAGTTTCCGATGGGCTGACCTCCATTTATCATGTGAATTCCTTGATCTTCTTGCAAATGTCAAACTGTATAAGAATGCTTTAAGAGAAACAAATGATCCAGCCAGTTAAACTTGCTCAGAAAAGTAAAATATCAGCCAGAATTGTTTCTCCTAGAATATGAGGGTGGCTGGAATACTCTGGGGCAACACTGCAGAGGAGCATTTAAAACGAGCAAGAACAAAATTTTAAAGTGAAATGGGAACCCTGTGGTTTGATCATCACCCAGTGAAAATAAAAACAAAATACTTAATCTGACTTTAAAATATATGAAGTGAATCAGCCTCTGTAAGTAACCTTGCTGAGCAGAGCTGTTAAATTACTGAGCACTCACTTAATGGTCCATCACATGTTGTTTAATAGACTCCCCCAAAGAACCAAACCAGTGAGCGGGAGGGATGAGCCATGTGCATGGGATGTTCCTGTAGTTCTTCATTGAGCTGTGTCAGAACCAGGGGTGCAAAATTTCATGTTTTGAGCTATCACTATTTAACATTCACACTGCTGTAGGACCAAAAGTTAAAAACCTCATGTTAATTGCTCCCAGAGAACTCCACAAATAGTTCTTAAAAGATTGTCCCTGCTAAAAAAGTAAGACAGTAAGACTGATGAACATTTTATAATAAGTAATTAAAGGCTTTGCCACCCTTGAAGTATTTAGTAAAATCAGCTGATCCAAATTCTGGATTTTAATTTTCAAGCTGACAGTATAGTATTCCTACTTATTTGCGTAGATAGATTGGTTTCTTTCCCATTCTCTCTTCTGTCATTATTGACTTTATGTCTTTAGACTGTAGGAGCATCTCCTTGCCCATTTTGCTGAGCATGAAGGTAGATTTTTTCTTCAATAAGTGAAGATAGGCATTGCAGATTGATTGTAAGAACTAGTCTGTTTTGTAGGACAAAGGAAATCCGAAGAAGAGTATAATTTGTAATGGAAGAGAATTGTGCTCTCTTTGAACGGTATGTTTTGCATTTCATGTTCTCTTTATGGCCTTTCTCAAAGCACTAATAGAAGTTTCTTTCAGACTGAAGGGGTGTTTAACCTTGGCATTAGCAGTAAATTGCTGAGCTCCTGTGTAATCTTTCCCATTCACTGACTTGAATGGCCAAATGAGTATAATGCTGAACTAGGAATGCAATAGTGAGAGTGCATTTTAGATAGTCCTCTTTGATGGAGCAGTGGTACAATAGGAAAAAACCTAGAAGATAAAAAAATCCTTTGGCAGTTCAAGTTGGAAAATAAAAAATTAATATCTATCTTGCAAACTTTAATCATCTATAATGTAGATGTCTGCATCTGAGCTAATTATCCAACTCTCTGCTAGTCAGGGGAAATCTGGTTAACATGGTCAACTGAGCGATTAATCTGACCGAATGTAGGTGGCTGCTACAGGAATGAGATAAAAGCCATCTAATCTATGAAGATTGATTACATTGACAACGTCTCTTAGCCTAGATGTAGGCATTATAAACATCCATATTTAGTCATGCAAAATCACCTTTTTTGTGAGATCTTATTGGACAGTTTCTGGAAAATTTGAAATTAACACCGCTTTAGCAAAAGTTTCTGCTTATCTTCCTTTCTTGCAGTTTTATAAGCAGTAAATGTGCACATGAAAATCCAAATTTCTACCCATGTGAAAACCCTCCCTTCCAGGGAACCATTGCATTGGCTTCTGATTATCACAAACTGATTAAATGTCTGCCTGTGTGTTTCTCACAGTTCTAGGCAAAGCACTGAGCAAAACGGATCAACAGCAAATAATCACCATCCAGCTAAGACTATTCCTTTAGCTGCCTTGTTGGCAATTAATCCTCAAAACATGAGATCTTCGCTTGGTTTGGGTACCCTCTCAGACACAATGGGAGTGGGATGTAGCAAAGCTTTGGTCCTCTTTCAAGCCCAGTCAGAGAAGTCCTATGTGTGTTATTACCGACACACTGAAATGGAAATACTGGAACAAATTTCTTTCACTCTTCTGGTGAATATTGTGATATGCTGGTAGTGTTGTAGGGTTCTCAACCTGCCAGTGAAAAGCCACCGATGCCTGTAGGAGTCTGTTTTAAGTAGGTGGGAGCATGGCCTTCCTCTTATGAGATGCAGAGCCCACCAGAGCCCTCAGCTGGAGCAGGAGGGTGCCTGACCCCTTCCTCATGCTCTCCTGGCACTGCAGAAGGATGCTGCAGCTTCCTAGCCAGCTAGACAGAGGTATGAAAAGAAAGCATATACATGCATACAGTCTGCATCACCCTTTCCCCCTCCCCCCAATTATTTAAACAATAACATTTTAAAACAAATGTATTTTACAGTTTAATCTATTGCAATAGGTCAATGTAGTACATACAGCATTAAGATGAAAAAGACATCTGAAATTAAGACTTTCAAATGGAAAATTATTTAAGCAAAGATTATGTTACAGTAACAGGTATGAAGTCTTTAATATGATTCTGTCTAGGACAAAGGGCTGCCTGTAGTAGATATATCTCCTTTTTTCTCCAAATTCAGCAGAAGAGGTATGTTGGAGCAAGTCCACAGGAGGGCCATGAAGATGATCAGAGGGCTGGAGCACCTCTTCTATGAAGACAGGCTGAGGGAGTTGGGGTTGTTCAGCCTGGAGAAGAGAAGGCTCTGGAGACACCTTACAAGCAGCCTTCCAGTACCTAAAGGGGGCCTACAGGAAAGATGGGGAGGGACTTTTTACAAGGTCATGTAGTGATAGGACAAGGGGTAACCTGGCAGTGTTCAAGACCAGGTTGGATGGGGCTTTGAGCAACCTGGTCTGGTGGAAGGTGTCCCTGCCCATGGCAGGGGGGTGGGAACTAGGTGATCTTTAAGGTCCCTTCCAACCCAAACCATTCTGTGATTCTATGATTCTATGTTCCAACCACAGGTTAGAATAGCACTGCTATTCTTGCAGTGTGGATTTTAATTTGGACAGTGTGGCTTCAGCCCCAGGCTCCCCGTCAGCTGCTATTCCAGCTTAAGTCCCAAGTTACCTTGCTACTTTAGCCCGAATTAGTCAAATTGGTTGAGGCAGCCCAAAAAGAGAACATACCTTTTTTTGTGAAATAAATGACCTCATTCTGAACCAACTAAAAGTCACTGAATACCACCAAGATGTTCTCAGTTTTATTTTAGTCTGTAAATCCAGCTTGGACAATTGTAGCCTTTTTCTCTTGCTCTTTTTTTTCTTCTATAGGTGGATGACAAAGCAAAATGGAAACTCCCACTAGCCACTTCAAAAGTGTGCTAGTAAGAAAATCTATTAAATGCTCTTCTTATCTTATTCCTTCGGAATCAGATATGTTCCTGGGAATTACTGTGCTGCTGTGTGTACAGCAGAAGTTCAATCGCAGGAACTGGAAGATTGTAACAGGTAATGCTATACCAGAATTAGAAAGGCAAAAATTGGGGTGAAGTTAGAATTCAGCATAATAATATCTATTGTTATGAAGGTCACTTAGCTCTCATCTTAAGTCAGAAACCACACAAAGAAGAGTTTTTATGTTGGTTTATAGGATTGCATTCCAGTGAGGAGTGATTAAAACGTGAATTCAGCCAGCCTACGGTGGTCTTGCCAAATGGAGTAATTCCCCACTGTCGTGGTTTAACCCCAGCTGGCAACTAAGCACAAATCCAAAACATAGCCCCATGCTAGCTACTATGAAGAAAATTAACTCTATCCCAGCCAAAACCAGCACACCCCCACCCCTGCTTTTATCTGCATTTTCCCATGCCCGCCCTTGTTTGAACAGGAGAAATTACGTGATTGCATGAAGATGCAGATCAGGGATCAGATCTGATCTGGCTGAGAAGCTTTTGGTGGGGGAATGGGTTAAGTCTTGATTCTCAGCCAGATCTGACTTGCTGCAGCTCACTGCATCACTGGATGAATGATGGTGCTGACACAGAGCAGGGGCTCAATTCTATAGCTTGGGTTTAGGAGAAGAGTGAGAAACTCTTTCTTTTGGTAGGTGGTCAACTGTTGATTGGCTTAAGCTAACCACAAAACCATACTTTCAGAATAAGACTCAAGGGCTGAAGAGGCAAAACCATCCTTCATTTATGGTACGTGCTTTTGGCACATACTTTTCACAGGGTTAGTTGAGAAGACATGGAAAAGAAGTAACTGCTTCATCCTCTGTTAACTGGGGATCCCCCATTGCTGGGTCTGAGGCCACTGCTGATCCAGAGGTCATTGCTGCATAGGGTAGCAACAAATGAAGCCTGATGTGAAAGCCTCAGTCTTTTAAGTGAAATTTAAAAATCTAAAATCTATTAATTAACTAGATTCCTTCTCCAGAGAAAATCACACTCAATGTACAGATACATAGAAACCTGTTACTGGGTTGTGCTGGTGGGATAGGAAAGAAAGAGTCATTTACAGTATGGAAGCAAACATGATGCTAATTTCCATTTTCCTTCCTTTTTATTTACTATTTCTTTTGGGGTTGGGGAAAGGAAAGAAGTTCTGCAAACATCTTCCAGTCCCTTCAAAAACCCCATCCCACCATCCCACCTGTCATTTACCTAAGGAAAACCACAATGAAATGTCTGTGCTGTGTGCTGCTTGTAGCCTGGGTAAAACAATCATCCGTAGCTCGTTTGAGATGACGGTGTCTGTGGGTCCCACCCAGTAAGAGTAGATGTAAGGCCAAAGATCTTACAAATTTTTGGAAGATAGGTGGCTGGGTAGAGTAGAGAGCTCTTCTCATTCTGTTTGAGAGAAAAGCTGCAGCATGGGCTTTTATAAGGCATCAGAGAAGCTGGTGTCTGCTGTGAGGCTGGTTTCTGAATGCCACCGCTTGAGGAGAAGCTGCAGTTGAGGCTTGTCCTCAGCAACCTGACACAAATCCGTGGGAAGGCAGCTTTCACTGATTTCTCATAACTGCTTCTCAATACAACAGCTTTTCTAGTTAAGTGGCTTCTTTTGATGGGTGGAATAAATGTTACCGCAACTTTTACCCATGCTTACAGTGAAAATCTATATAGATTGTGAATTTTGGTTTGACCTAAGTTCCTCAAATGACCCTGGGTTCTGTAATGGCCTTAAAGAATATTTAGATGCAGGGCTAGGCTTACATCTGAACAATTTGACCTTTTTTCTTTCTTTTTTTTTCTTTTGACATGTTTGTCTAAAGGATCTGTCCTTCAACTAACCAGAAGCAATGATATTCCCCTTTGCTCTCTGTCCCTTATCTTTCAATATAAATACATTACCCAGAAGAAAGTTACTCCCCAGTTGCAGCAGAGAGCCGTGAGCTCCAGCGTGCTGGGTGTTCATCTCAAGTCTGTTTTTTTGGTATTGCTGGCAAATCTGGTGGACTCTGCTATTTTCACCACAATGTGAATAGGAGACACAAGGTGAGCTTGAAGATCCCAGTCTAAGCTGTGCCAGCACATGCTGCAGCACACCTGGGGAAGCCAGGGCTTACAATTCGTGCCAGTGATACCTGTTCACAAGTACCGGCTATCTGCTTTACTGAAAGATGATGCCCTACAAAATTGTGTTTCCTTCCTCCTCCCTGTCTGTGTGTATGTCCATAGTTGTGCTAATTTATGGGTATGCATGTTTAATAACATTTTCTTTTGGCCCTCTGGGGATTGTATATATATTTTCTTTTTTTTCTCTTTTTCTCTTTTTTTTCCTCCCCTAGCAATTCAGGCTCTTGGCGGGGTTTAAAGCACCTGCCTGGGAGCGGGACCTGTCCTGCTGGGAGGGAGGTGGGAGGCTGATGCTGCAGTGGCCTTTAGCTGGGTGGCTTTTGCCATCGGGCACGGGATGCTCCGCTGGCCAGGCACTGCCTGTGGGAGACTGTCTTCAGAGAAGAAAAGCACCTATGACACTTTCAACTTGTCAGGTTTTACATTTTCATTGACCAACTCTCAATTTTCCATCTAATTTTCTGATGAGACTGAACAAACACATTTTGGTAGAAATATCAGTTGGAAAGGTAGAGCAATTTGGTGCCTAAGATAAAATTGCATTTGTTTCCACATGCCTTCCTCAGAAAGTCTTAACTCAATTTACAGCTAGGAATTAATGATACTTAAAAGCATCTCAGTAGATCTAAAAAATGCTACAAATTCCTAACAACACTTATTGACCAATATTGCCATTTAATCCCTGCCAGAATTGATCCTTTGAAGTTCAGTGAGATACTATTTTTGTTGTAAGTATCTCCACATACAGAGACCAGGATTTTTTCCCTGAAGGAGGTAGGAGGCATTCCTGCTGATGCTGAAGTATCAAAAAATATAGAAAACCTTGTCTTTCTGGGGAATGATTCTATGCCTTGTGGCTCAGTGAGTCCATGTACAGAAGAAGTAGTTGTTTTTCCTTGCTGTTTTCAACTCTCTGCTCTTGTGGCTGTAACTGCAGCCTGAACGAGGTTCCTTAGCTCAGTACTGCTAATGTCTTACCGACAATTCCAAACAATTAAGAAATGTCCTGATTTACAGGGGGAAAAAAACCCTGTTGCTGTGAGAATAATTAATTGCTGCTATGAAAAAATATATTTATTAATAAGGATAACTTCACATATTAGTTACCTAATTTTAGACTATTTGTCTTTTCTGGGATATGATATATTTATAAATGTAATTGAAACACATAGCACACAATATCAGAAGTCATTCGTATGCTGGTTAGAAGCTGGAGTACAGCATGAAAAAAGTAGGTTTTGTACATGAGCAAGAAAATCTCTCAATTTGTTTTTCCTCTTGGTTATGAAACGTTCATCACTTGATACAGAATTTTCTTAGGAGTGTATTGTGCAAAATTGTTGGTGATTCTTCAACTCAATTTGTAGTCTACAGGGGCTGGAAAAAATTTCTAATGAGAGAGAAATTTAGCTCCATTCAGAGAGAAACATTGAAAAGGGCTGTTCAAAGTTTTGGTAGCTGGAGTGTTATTCCTTTAGGCATTTCTGTTAATAAAATATACTCATATTGCATTCCTTTCATATCCAGGGCAGCCTGGAACTCTCCTCTCAGAGATGCTGCTCTGTCAAATGCTTCTTTAGTCCTTACCGCGGACCTGTCTTCATGTTGATTATCCTGCTCAGAGCTTTAATACCAAGGCATATAGCCCAGCTGTGATCATCTAGAAGCTGTGCCATTTCTTTTGACTTGGAAACCATCAGTGCCACTTGAAATATTTCAGCTGAATTCAGTGGCTATTGGAGCAGATTCTAAATATCCAGCAAAGCCCAAAGTCATCTTCGCTGAGATATGTTCATATGGGCTGAATGCTTACTAAAGCATTAAGCAATAACACAAATAATCAGCAGAGAATAAGGGCAGATGCACAGGCAATTAGGACCAGTCTTATAAATGTATTAATGTAATTTGCAGATTATACCAATTTGTGAGAAATAGAAGTACTAGTGATAAAAAAAGAAGTATGTTAAAATACAACTGGTTCCCAGAGAAAATTACTAATAATAAAGGCCTCAGGGGAAAATATACAGAGAGAAAATAGATCAAGGATTTAACTTAAAAAAAAAGTACATAGACAAAGAGGGAAACAGTTCAGGTAGTAAAAGCTCAGATGAAGGGAGCCCAAGATGCTGCTTTGAAAAGAACTGGAGGTAACAGAGAGATCTAGAGGTGACACTGAGCAGCAGAGGAGACATGACTTTACCTCTCATTTATGTATTATGTGGTATGGCAATAAAAGAGATGAGAACTACCTTTAGGCTATCTGAAGATATGAGGGAAAAGTGAAAGTCCCTCTCCCTGTGTGACAAGACAGAAACTATTTCATTAAGCTCTGAGCATCTTGTTACCAAAAATACATTACCAGAATGTGATTGGAAGAGAAAGAGAGAAAACCAGGAAAAATAATGAACAAAGAGAACTGAGCATACCAAGCTTGGCTGAATCATAATTAAATGAGTTTCATAATAATCTGTACTGAAAAGGGTTAAGCGCTGAGAAGGAATGTGATGAGAAGCAATGACATGAAATTAAAGAAAGAAAAATTAGATGTACTATTATGAATAATTTGAACTGAACAGACTGAGCAATTGTGGGTAAAAGAGAGATTTTGGCCAAAGACACCAGGGAAAACCCTCATTTTTACACATTTTTAATGTCCACAGAACAGACGGAGTCAGGCTTTTAATGTCTCACTTAAAAGATGCATGCAGATGGTGTTTTTTCATGCATTTGAAAAATGAATTTCTACATTTTGATTATGTTGTCATTAGCAGTAGCCTTACTCGGTAATTAGGAAGCTGGTTCCTAGCATGTGTGAGAGAGAGATATATTGAGAAAGGAGGATGTTATCTCTTTGTTTCCACAGGGATATAATTAAATGCAACCAACAACATCATCAAAACAGTAGAAGAAATTCAAACAATAACTATGCTAACTGGAAATGGCTTATTGTTCGGTGAAAAACAGCTGATCTTCATCAGAAAAGGCCGCATTATTTGCCAGTACTTACTCTGGCCAAGAAAGAAAAGGCAATTCCACGAGAAAAGGGTTTTCCCTGTAGTAAATGCTGACTCTTTCTTAGGTAAGTAACTTTGAATTAAGATTGATTTAGAAATAAAGCTATACGTAATGGAGTATTCCAAGTGAGTTTTTCTTTTATTCCTAGGTAACTTTTCAAAACAGAGGAGAAAAAGCCAAATACTGTGAAACCTGCTGTGTGGCATCAGAGGGGAAAGCAAGAGCGAGAGCAGTGCTGCGAGAATATTTCCTCTCTGGAAAGCAGCTGCTGCTTCAGGAACAGCATGTTTAAGTGTCAGCGAAGAACAGGGCCTGCCTGCTGCCCACTCTTTCCACCGAACAACCTTTTGGGTTCTCAGAAAAGAAAAAAAGCAAAGCAAAACCCAACCCCGAACTGCTAGGCTCTCTTGGAAAATGAAACAATGAGTTTCTCTCCATGACACATTTGTTCCAAGCCACGGACTGTGCACGCGTGATTTTTGTTATTGTCGTTCTCGGCTTTAGGACTACACACTTTCTATGGTAGGTGAGCATCTGTATCTTTTACCGCATGTGTTAAATAGGCAGTTATACTGCTAAAAGTTTCAAATGTACCAAAACATGTCCAGGGCTTTGTCCACCAAGCTTCATTTGTCCAGGGGAGCTCCTGGTTTGGGATCGTGGAGTGCCACAGCTCCTGCTCGTACCTCTCTGGAGCTGTTATTCTTGGTGCCTGGAGGATGAGTCTCCAGGCCAGATACCGAGCACGCCCGCAGAGACTGGTGCTATAAACAAGAACCCGTTGAAGCATGCAAGTCTCTGTCTTCGCTACCTCTTCCTGAATTACTGTGATCCCTTCCGTACATCCTCATTGCTTTCTAGTTATCTTCCTTTCAATATATGAAAGAGCTGCTGACAAGGATCTCTGTACTTCGTGCCCTAACCTTTTTACCTCTCAATTCACCAAATGCCTTTAGTACTTTTTCAATCTTTTTCATCGAATTCAAAAACCTGTCTTCACATTGTCTAGGCTATCTGTAACATGATACGCACATCTCTCTTTTAATTTGCTTGAAAATTCTATTTCTTTCTGACTTTCCAGTTTCATCTTCGTACTTTCACCCTGCTCCTCCCTGCATCTGCTTTTTCCACTTTTAGTTTCAGACTTTCTTTCTCATCAAAACCTATTTTTTTTGTACTGATCAGTGGGACACCATCTCTTCCCCTTAAAGTCTTTCCTTTAATTGATCCCTTGTGTAGTTAACTGAGAGTTTTCTATGCTTCTCCAGTTACAGCTATTTGTATTGTGGGCTCCTTACAAACCCCATTCTCGGGGGAAGGAACTGGCTTTTCCTCCATTTCTGGGTTTAATACTGATTTGGCTGCAACTAACTTAGGGGAAGAGGTCTTTGGCAGGCTGAAGTTCGTCCAGAGGGAGAAAAAAGGATCGGACTGCGCCTAAGTATAAACAGAATGGTGGAATTTCCCAGCATTTTTCATGGGCTACTGGTTGGACCAAGAGCTAAATGTTTGAAGGAAATCTAATAATATTGTCCACTCACCAAGACCGTGTGCATCAGCCAGATGCACATTGGTTGCTTTTTTGAAAAGCCTCAAGTAATTGTGCTGGAGAAGAGCTTTGTTTTAGTTTGAACTTTTAACACCGTGGGGTTGGGAAGCAGAAGTCATCTTCTATAAAATTGGCTGATTGCTTTCCTTCGCTGAGGAAATCAATGGTATTTTAAAAGTAAACTGTGCTGAACATAGGTGTTGCAGCATGAATCTCTTTTTTTCACTCGAGTTGCCACAGCAACATAAAATTTCGTTTCCCCCACATTAGCTTCCCTAAAATATACTTCACAAATTGTCTTTGAAAAAAAAAAGCCTTATATCATGCTGACAAATTGTGCTGTTTGCTCTCTTAGTATTTGGTCTTCTGTGGAGTTAGGATTATTAGAGCAAAGCTACCTGATGCGAAGAGAACGCAGCTTTTACAAATTCAACCTTAAGTAAAGGGATGGAAATAAAAAGCCAAAGCTGAATTAGTTACTGTCTCTAGAGAGGCTGGGGGCCTAGCAAAACCTCTGAATAGTCTGGTGGTACTCCTCAGGGTCCGGCGTAACTGTGGGTTAGACAGTCTGCCTATTCCCAGCATTCAGAAGACAAGCAATGGCCTATTGGATATATTATTAGGGGATATGCAGTGGCTTTAAGAAGGGTTTCTTTCATGCTTTTCTCTCACACTTTTGCAAGAGTGGTAGCAGCTCCAGCAGGCTTTGAATTAAATATCGAGTGCGTATACATTATCCTATGGGAGAAAAAATATTGAAAAGATCCAGGTGAAAAGGAATTTGTCTTATCCATCCTTTGTTGAAGGAGTTATTAGGCTTAGAGTAATTGTTAGAATAATTTTAATTTGTAAGGTTTCAGAATAGATGTGTAAATCATATAGTTCCAATTTGATGAAAAATAAAAAATCCACGTCTGTCAATAGTGTCACGTTTACCAACACCACTCTTTCTGGTGCCCCTTGTCATGGGGTGCATCTTGAGAGGTGGGAATAATTTTGCACCTTGCCAGCTGATGTGTGCAGATTTTGCTGTGATGGCTGCACTCCACAGCGTTAGGGTTTAACTGCAATCACATATGTTCATGTACATGAAAAGGGCAATGATTTTTCAGTATTTAAATGGGGGTATGGACTATGCTGACTGTTGGTCCTCAGCGAACTTTTCTGCACACCCCTTTTGGGGAAAGTGTTTTGGTAAGGAGCTCCTTCACTTTTTATGGGTTGGGTGGGAATGACGATGGAATATACGGAAAGGTGGGTGACCAAGGGAAGGGTTTGCAAAAGTAACCATCTTCTTCTGTGAGAAGCTTGTAACAGCTTCTGGTTGTGTCTATTTTTGAAACACAGAAGTTGTAAATAAAGCGTAGCTTAGCCTCGAAAAAGGCAGATCTGCTGACTTAGAACAATAACAAAAACCACAAAACAAACCTAATCACCTATATAGAAAACTTGGTAAATAAAATTGACCTTCTCCACTACCGCCGTCATTTCTGCTCACCTTCTTACCATGCTGTACATGCGTTTCTCTAGCAGTAGTAAGGACAGGGGAGGAAAGGTTGATTTTATTCTCTCTGGTGATAAATAGAACACTTAATAGATGACAAATTGTGGAATACTGAATCTCTAGAGACCTAATCAAAGGTGAATCAAGTCAGCCCCCAGTGAGCATGGGATAAAATGCCAGCTGGTGCGTGGCCTTTCCATTCCAGCTGGTATTTTATTCTTTGTAATAGATTGTGACCAGTTTTAATGCAGCTAATACTTGCACTTAAATAAATAAAAAAACTCCCAACAACACCAAACCACGGGGTTTAGTGTAATGAATGCTGTTCCTCATGGAAAAGTACTATAAGCTCGAGTAGAAGTGGAAATGATAATCATTTAGCTATCCTAAAGAACTGAAGAGAGAATTACAGCATCGATTTTGCATCTGTATTTCTGTGGGTCCTTTATGCCTGTGCCATAATGAGTTAATTTTGATGGAATCCAGCATGGCAGCAAGATTCTATAGTTGGGATAGAAAAATTCTATTAAGCAACTCTTTTCTATCTTTTTTCCTCAAGGGGAATAAATTTCAAGAGATCTATCATTTTTTCATAGAGTCTTACTATATCATTTTGGCTTAGATAAGTTATAGAGAAATTGGTGTAATGTTGGATAATATGTCTTGTGTGGTTAAAAAACCCCTAAGTGCAAGCGCACACACTTGCATATATGCATACTCAATCTTTCAGTATAACACTCGCCTAACAATGCTTTTCTCTTGGGATTTTATTGTAATTTATGAAAATGAATGTGTTACATGTGTAACATCTGTAAAGGAATAAAAACTATCATTTATTGTGAAAGCAGATAAACAGTCCTGTGGAAATAAAAGCTGTTGTTGTGCCAGTTTCAAGCACAATAGAAACGAAGAAAGCTTTTCTTTAAAATCCGTTGGAAAAAAACAGTGTCAGCCCTTAGCAAGACATTTTCCTAGCTCCTTTCATCACTGACTGACTTACAGTTAGCTTCTCTAAGAAGCATTAGATTTTTGACGAAATCTTTCCAGCTTTTCTTTTTTACACCATGGTAAATTATTTCAGAACAGCTTCTTTACATGTAACAGTACAGTTATCTGCTCTGTTCTAAAAGTACTGTAAATCTGAGGTACTGATTTTGCATTCCCTGAAACCATCTCTAAGCCACATAGAACCTCACAGAAATTAATAGGTTTGACCTAGAATTTCAGAAGCCAACAGTGGAAAATGAATATCATTAGAAAGTCTTGAAAAACACATATCTCATTTCAGAACAATAAAAACATTTTATTGTTTCGGAGCTGGCTAGAAAGGGAAAGAATTATGAATATATTCTAGTAATTTTGGGGACCTTTTGTGTTGTCCAACATTTAAAACTGTTTTATTCTCTTAATAAGAAACAAATTTCCAAATGCACTTGCAAAAAAAGCTTTGCATATGACTATTCATTCAAATAGATCCCTTACTGACAACCTTCCCTCTTCCATCTGAAGGTGGGCTCTCTTGTTGCTTTTTTCTTAAATGCTAATAATGTGATTTGCAATGCTCACCACAAACAGGACGCAAAGTGAAATCCTGGCCCCTTTAAACTCAATATCAGAAAATCCCACTGACATATCTAGGTGGTATAAACAGAAAAGCTAATATAAATGGCAAAGCTAGTTCTTACAGAAGACCAGATAAAAACTAGTGTTTTTACATCTAGTGAAAGAGTACAATGAGGATCACCTAGTGCTTTCACAAATGTTAATTTGTTATTTTTCACAAGCTGCATTTGGGGTCACTGGATCCAGTTCTTCTGGCCAACACCACAAAAGACACACTTCTCAGAGATGCCATCTTCGAAGAGGTGAAATCAGATAAATTGAACTCAAAGAGAGAATGCTAGATAAAACACTAATGCTGCTACTAAATGATGGTCTCAGAATAACAAAATTTTTTCCTATTCTAGGAAAATAATTTCTGACTTTCCTTCATGTGTCATGTCCATAGGGCAAATACATAAACTTCTGACAGCGCAGCATGTGGGACTTTGCAGGCGTTTCGAGTGTACAGCTTGACAGGCTAAAGTGACTTTTGGCAGCATCTTGGAGGGGAAACTAAAAAAAGAAATGCAGTAGGTTGCCTTAAGTAGTCCCTGGCTTATTACAATATTCTTTAAAACCATATTAAAGTGATGCAATGATATGCTATTGGACACAGTTTCTTGTTGTCTGATGTCATCTTAAAATTTCTCAGGGGAAACAAAGACGCTGAGTGAGATGGTGAGACAGAGATGGAGCACCATGTGTTTTTACAATGTGGCATCCATTATACATGAGTAAAATAGCAGTCGCTCAGCTGCAATCATGGTAGGCATGAGTGCTTCTCTTATATACTCATATTTCATTTATTCATTTCATCTTTCATTCCAAGACCCTGAGCCTCCACACATTTTTCTGCAAGTATAACTATGCACCTGAATAGTTACGGTGACTTCAGTAGGGATTACTCACATGAAGAAATTTAAGCATGAGAACGGAGTGTTTACAGGACTGAGGCCAAAAGCTGTAGATAGCTGAGCTGGGAAAATTGGCAATAGTATAGTAATGTAAACATTTAAATGCAGAAACAGAAATGCAGACTACAGCATTCCTTTCTATATCCCTTGGGCAATTCCTGACTTCCTTTGCCTTTTTCATGCTGCAAACAGAATGCTGGATGAAAGTTTTGGTCCTGGTTCATGGATAGGGGGAAAAATACTCCCGCTGCTTGCAATGACACTTCAATGAGTTCTGGTCTTTTTTCTTTAGATAAATTGTGTATCTATTCAAAATACACTTTTTCTAAGGAAGCAAGTTTGCATAGCACATTTACTGTAAGACTGAAGGTTAGCCTGTTGTTTTGTGTTCCTTTTCTCTCTCACCACCAGTCAAAAAGTACATTAAAAAACATACGAGAAGCCCAGTATATCACACTGCACAACTCACCTGACAACCAGCTGATCACAGACTGGATGCTATGTGCCACTGTGTTCACTTTCCTTTCCCTGTGTCGATTCACATTAACAAATAATAATGATGTTAGCAAGATTGTCCTTACCCTAAGTTATGGGATAACTGTTCATTAAAAGAGACGTGGAATATTTCTTCATGTTTTTATTAAATCTTGAAGCCTCCAATGCTGTTAAGCAAACTACAGATGCTCAGTAAGCAGTGTTTGCAAAGCTGGAATTTCCTCTACTGCACTACAGTTCTGGGTTTTTTTGCCCACATTGGAAGAGTGGGAACCTCTGGAAGCACCAGAGTTTTACATTGTTTCAGTCAGCTTAATTGCTGGAACATGCGTTTGGTTTCAGATCAATTGCTATAAGGAGTAAATGTCACAAGAAAATTGATATACATGACAATTTATTTCCTTAGACATCTGTAAAATACTACACGCTTTGCAGATTGAGTTGTAACATTTGGCTCACATTAGGACTGGAAAGCCAAGGTGTAACAAGCATTGGTTCAGTTGTTCAATAATAATTTTTTCCATGCAATGAATCCTCCTTATCTTTCATTAACTGCCAATCAGGTCCTCCAGCTGCCATGTGCCAAAATATATTCTTAGTTATTAGCATTAAAGCTACTGTTAAAACTCAGATTAAGACGTGAAGGAAAATGCCCTTTCCCAGAAAAAGACGTTTTTGCTTCTTTCTGCTGGAAAAACTATTTGAGAAAGTGTACTCACCGTTCAAAGGTATGTGAAGTGCTATGAGACTGATGAGACTAAAGCTCCCTACACACAAGGCTGCTACGCACAGTCTAGAGCAACATGAAGTGCTTATGCTTATCCTATAGAAACAGTGGAGAGTTCGACACATGATGTATATCTATGAATCTGTTCAATACTCCAGCAGAAGTGCTTATTTAACATAATTTGATAGGACTTCGTGCTAAAGAAAGGCTTACCGTCTAATTGTTTTCCAATAAGGTTCAAGTGGTTTTAACTTTGGCAAAATGCTTCCCTTATCGGTGAAGGAAGAGGAGTCTGCGTTCAAAGAACAAGATGCAGATCATATATGAAGACATTTCCATCTCCCCTACCTTCTGTTTGCTGCAGATGTTTCTCTCTCCCCTGTATCAGACATAGACATTAGCATCAACCATAGGAAGCTAGACACGTAGCAGTGGTCTGCTCTGAGGTGTTAATTACTACAGCCTGGGGTACGTGTTCAGTCGAGGCCCCAGCAGGAGCGAGGTCTGGCTGAAACTGGAGCTCCTGAGATGTTTGACCTGCAGCATCCCTCAGAGGGGAGACGCCAGAAGCGTGAAGTAGTAAGACTAAGAGATGTGTGGATGGTTCCTGGTATCTCTGCTGTGCTGAAGTGCCTGTGTTTCCCACTCTTTGACCTGCCCTGAAAAACAAGGTGTACAAGGCTGCTGAAGCTAGGACAGAACTGCTTCTTTCTGAAAGGCAGGAAGGGTTAAGATTAAACCCTATGGAAGAGTCCAGGTTCACAGCGCAGCAAAGGAAACCTCACTTTAAGTAAGGCTTGGGGCAACCATGCAAGATGAAAGTAAGGTTGAGCAAACCTTTTCTTCTGGTCAATTCTGTTTCTCCAAAGTATAATAATTAAAATTGGCATTCCTGTGACTCTGGGAGGATAAATTTTTTTAAAGCACAAAGTTCTGTTTTATCGTTGTATTGAATTAACTGACTCCATTTTTTGAAACACAGAAAGAGGGATGCAATTACTTTGGGTGTCAAAAATAAGTTAGTGGTGATATTAGTAGATGTTTTTGTTAAGAATTTCTCTGATAGTTCTGTTGTCTGTTGTGAGTACCGAGTTACAAAGAGGAGGGGCAGAGAGGGAGAAACTTACATTTGGGTGTCCCTTATAAATCTTAAATACGATTCTCTTCATGATGATTTTCCTGTTGAACAAACTGCCTCATTCATCAGAGCTCTGTGGGGGAAGTAGGAAGGGAAAATCATTAAACAAACACAAGAGAGGATCAGAATCAATGACAGCTCACAAGAAGAAAATGATTGCTCACTGCTTTTATGCCTGAAGTTTCTAGCTTCCTTTGACTTATGGAAATTTGGACCAAAATCCCATTGTTTGAATGTTGCACACTATTTCATGGAGCTTCTGCACCCCTTCTGCTTCCTTTGTGTTGGATCTTTGAAAACTGGGAAGGATCGGGAGATGCAACATTTTAGAAAGGCTTGGAAAATTTTTATATCTGCCGTTATAGGCTTGTTCTGAATGAGTTATTTCCACAATGTGGCTCTTTGAGGAGTGCAGAACATAAATAGCACTGCCTTGTGCATCAGTAGTCGTTTTAAATGCCAAGACCAAAGTTCAGCTTGTCAAGGTCTTTACTGGGCAGCTGATTACATCATTAAAGTGCTCAGTGCGAAGCCAGGACCTCTGTCTCTTTCTTCACTGTAGATGTAACTGATTTAGAACATTGTTATGCCAAGATTACCCAAATGCTTTTAGTTTGGAATATGAGTTTTAGTAGGTAAATAAGGGGGAAATGATTCAAAAGTACTGGTTGCTGAAATGTGAAGCTTCAGTAGAGGGAAGGGGTGGGATTCATGCTGCTAGACATTAAATATCTGCAATATAGATGTCACCATCTGAGCTGATCTGCCTTGTATCTCTTTCAAGTCAGCTGGGAGAAAGAGGCTTTCTTAGGGCTCAGCATCTATGTTAGCATGAGGAAAGTCGAACTGTTGAAGTATCTGCTTCTCTCCATTGATTATTGAAAGACCTCAGGTTAACCAGTTCAGTCAATGCTATAGACGTCTTTTTTGGCCAAATGAATACCACCCGAGGCATCAATAATAAAAGGATCTTTACATTTCAAAAGCAAAAAGTGACAAAGCAGTGACTAATAAAACAAGACTCAATTCTATTCAGCAAGCATGAACCAACAGTCCAGACTACAGTTTTAAGTAGGAGCAAATACTACAAGCAAGGATAAATTAAGCAGCTTAAAAAATTTTAAAGGGATTCACTAAAGAGAAAAGGTGGAGCTCATTCTGAATAAAATAGTTAAGTATTTTTAAAAATGGAAAGTAAATCTTGCAAAGAGATTCCAAATTACATGTCTGTTTTTGCCAGAATTCAGGAAAAAAAAAAGGTTTGTGTTGTATGACAATGTTAGTTTAATGTAAAAAAAGAACTTTCTAGTTGAACTCACAAGGGTGAAAGAGTAAATCTACATTCAAGCTGTGTTAAAAAGCAAAGCCACTTCCCAAGTGCAGAAAAAACTCATACATTTTTTAGCTACAGGTAGAAAACTTGGAGATTATAAAACAAAAAGCAGTAAGAAAAACTCCAAGAAATCTTCATAGACCCTAGTTTAACTTCACCAAATAAGTCAAAGCAGAAGAGGTGACTCCCTCATTTTCCCTTTACATCTGATTTTTTTTGAGACTCTTGCTATGTCTCCACCTTGGAGTTGGGAGGCTGCTGGGACCATGGGCATTCAGGAACACCCATCCGAGGGAATCACTGTTCCGTATAGCATGGCACCAGGTACGGCTTGTCTTGTTCTGACTCTTACGCTGAAGGAGAATCACCCCTCATGATGGAATTCACACACTTTCAACAAACCGTGGAGTGGGAAGCAGCCATTGCCTTGATATACACGATTGCTCCCATACATCAAGGCACGATTTTTGGAGCTCTTTGTGTCAGGGACTTGCTTGTTATGCTTCTGTCTTAAGAATTTACAGAGGGCTGCAATTCTAAGATTATCGAGCACTTCACAACCTTTGGTTATCATAAAACCGATCTAGCAGATGACAAATGGAGGAACGGTGGGCTAAGTGTCTTGCCCACGATCACAGCGGGTTGTGGTGAGCAAAGCAATTGAGCCTGCCTGTCCTGAGCACCAGGCACCATTTTAGCCTGGAACCCAGCCTCTCGTCTTTTAAGAGCTTCCGTAATACAACATAGAATACCACGAACAATAATAAATGTTTGGAGTTATACTATTATTAAAAAAAAAAAAGAATGTAAACACTGCCAGGTGATAAGTGAAGACTGTCATTTCTCTCTCAGCAAGGAAACAGACTGTTTTAAAATGTGGCACTCTTGCACATAGCCACATGTGTGTGCAGTTCCTGTGCAAAAGGGGAAAAGATTTTCTCAGTCAATCCTCTTTGCCATTCTGCTCTGTAGGAAATACAAAGGCTCACTTAAGTGTCTGTTTGCTCAGGCACTGTCTTTAGGGAAAGGGTACAGGATTCTTCAGTACAGAATAAAACCAAAAGGTATCCCAGGGGAATCTTATGATGAATAATGGTAATAAATTAGTACCAGTAAATCAATGGCAATGCAGGCAGATAAACACAATATAATTCACAGTGTAGCACTTGAAATGAATACCACATGGATTATTCAGTGATTAGTTGTGAAAAACACAGATTTTTGAAGTATCGCTTCTCTTGGGGACTAGTTGTGAACAGGAAAAAAGAGTTAGATCTGTCAGGTATGCTCAACATGACTCCACCATTCAGCCACCTCCAGATGTAAGGTGTCCCAGAAAATGTAACGGAAATCAAAGCTTCAGCTTAATTTAAGGAGTCACAAACTGGAGTGTTTGGGAAAGCAACAGTGAATTTGCAAATGAAGAGACAGTGTAATGTTACAGATATGTTATCTGGGTTGAATATGTGCGGTAATATGTGCAGTACTTATCCTTGTCTTATTAAGAGATTTGGTCAAAAGTGAATCCACACTGTAAAGGTTGAACTTTGTTCAGATTAACACCAATTTCAAACAATATTGAACATATTTTCCCCAACATATAGTAGGGCAAAAGGATAAGAGAAAGCTTCATTTTGTATAATGGGAATATGTTTAACAGATTTCACTTATTATCTTGACAGTCTTGGTGAAATTGAGGAATCTTAATAAATGGGGTTTGCATAGACCTTAAGGGCCAAATTCTGCAGCCATTTAGGCTGTTTCATATTCACAGAATTCAATAGGGTTGTGTCAGAGTAATTGAAAGATGACTTGGTCTTAGGTATTTAAACTGTGATGCAAGGTGTATTCAGGAAAAACTAAGGATAATTTTTTGTCCTTAATTCTCAAAGCAAGTTTTCTATTATAGAAGTCAGCCTCAGTTCAGGATGTGCTGCTGAACTTTAACATATCGGATATGTTAAATATTTCAAGTATTGAAAACTCTATGTATTTAAACTTATTATTTTTCAGAACTGCCATTTAGCATGGCATCATCATCATAAATTCATGTTTATAGCTGAGATAGGAGATGACTTAGAAGGTGTATAATTAGTACAGGTTGCCTGCTAATGTGGAAAGTACAAAGCATGGAAGGAATTCCACACAAGACGTAACAATGAACGCCAGGAAAAAAAAAAAAGGACTAAAAGAGTAGATTCATTCTGAAGTGTAAGAAAGATCCTTCAACGCACCCTTAAGACATGCAGCCCAGATGCTTCTGGCCTTCTCACTTCACCAGCCCTGGGCATCAGTTTGAACCTGTAGGTATATACAAGTACGCACATACCCATATATACACAAATGGACACACACTCATACAAACACATGCACACACAGAATTTTGAACATTGCTAAATACTGCACTTACTTACTTTTACCCCAAATAAGTAAAGCCCCAACCGGAGCATCATGATGCCAGCTCCTGTCCTGCCGCCAGTACACTTTTTTTCTGAGCCTACACACTATGTATTTACTCTGGGGTGTTTTGAGAACAGCCTAACAACTGTCTCGATGCTACCTCTGATCAGGAACTCCCACAGGGAATTAAGTTCCTGGGCCCTTTTGCTGTTCCTTCGCCCATTTATGTGACATAAAGAAAAAAACTTCTGCTGATGACAACCCTGTGAATTTAAGAAGACTGCTGTGCAGTCAGTCAGGTTAGTAGAAGTCTGTCCTCAGCTTTTGCAGAAGTTGGCAGTTTGTGAAATTAATACTACATCTGGTCACCTCAAAGCTACAAGCTGGTTCTGCAGCACTTCAAGAGAAGGAATTCCACATTTTCATGCTCACATATCCCTAAATCCCATGCCTAGCACAGAAAAAGTCCCTAAAATGTTTCTTAAAATAGAAAAAAAAGGAAAGATGAACTGTAGTAAAATGCAGTAAAACACCGTGTGTTGCTGCATTAGCAGTGGTGGGTACTTTTCTTTGGTTGTTGTGTTCTGTTAAGATTTTCTTCCACATGTCTGTGCTTCATAGCAGGCTATAACTACAGTAAGACTATAACAGAATTATCACGTGAATTGTCTTCAATTTTTGTCTAGCTAGAAACTCTGCCAAAATATTATATGGCCAAGAACTGTCTAGACTAGAAACAACAGTCCCATCTATCCCAAGTTCCAGAAGAAAATTGCTAGTCATGTTAAGCTTATGAAGAACACTTCTGAGACTTCATCCGCAAATCTTGAAGTCTTGCATGGTGAGAAGCTAGTGAGTATAGCAGGTAAATTAACAAAATAATATCACTTCTCTATGCAACGAAACCTATTTAAGCTGCGAGATCAGTGTGATGCAGTTTCTAATCTTGTCTCCCAAAATACAGAACAAATTTAAATATGAAACTTTTCTCCATATGGTCCTGAAATAAGTGAATAAATTGTTGTACAAGGATAGGCTGAAAGTGGTCTGTTTGGCTAGTGGCTTTTATTTTTTTCTTCTAATTTGAAATTTAAAGGAGAAAAGATGACAATAATAAAAAAGAGGGTTTCAGAGAACTGGTGTCCTTTCCTTTAGGAACCATATCTTAGATTAACACTAAGATCAGATCATATTTGATTAATCATCTGAAAAATGGTCTTTGCAGTTATAGCAGGAGGGTTAAATAGTGGCATAAACTTAAGAATAGCAAGTTTTAAAAAGTACAGTAGTTGGAAAAATTAATTGGCTTTGTGTGATTACTTTTTACAGCTCATTTGTGCAGTGTATCTGCTGAAGTACCTACCAGCAACGAAGTCTTCAATACTACTTGAACATCCTGCCATCTGATACAAATCATTACAAATTAATGGAGGAGCTGGACAAAAACTCTGAAGAGAATACTATCAATTCTATTATTTTGTAATTATACAAATTTATGGAAGAAGCTCCAAGGACTTGCCAACAATAACTAACTCTCCTACCACTGCGACATTAGTACACCTATTAGCCCTATTTGTCTGTGTAAAAACAGACAAAGGGAATAAATAACCTTATCTATCACTTTCATAGGCTGGGAGGAAAGCAAAGAAAGTGTTTTGGTTTGTTTAGTTTTTCCAACACTCATTGGTTTGACTTTGTTTGGGCCAAAGTATTTTAACAAAGATGAACCAACCCCACTAATGGCAGCACTATCCAGCTCTGCAGCTGAAGACAGCATGGGCACTCTGACAGCACACAGTTACGCTCTGCTTTACAATTTCAGTCCTCCTTTGAATGGCACCTCTAATGTTATGCTCTGCACTTGTTATGAGTCCCTAATATAGCTTATACTCACAGGAGCCCTTAACAATTTGCCCAAGGTCAGTCAACAAGTCAATTGAAGAGGTGGGAAAATCAGTGCTTTTGATTTCCTCTCCCCTTCTTCCACCAACTATTGGACTATCATAAAACACAGACCATTTCAGGCTTTTTGCGGGGGAAGGGGAACATGACAGCTTCCTTTTCAGACATCAGAAAATACTTTAAAGAATTGGTTTCTCTGGCAACAGGAACAGGAGAAAAAAGAAGCTATCATAAGTTTTTTCCCACCTACTCATTTTTTTAATGTGGTAAAGCAGATGGCTTGGATAATGCAGGTACTACAGGTTCTGATTTATTGACTGTAGACAAATATAAATACAGAAGCGTATGCACTCTGCTGTGCTCAGTAACATGGTGAGACTTAATGACTTCAGAGTTCATACTTCTTTTAAGTTCTATGCATCTGTATCGACAAATGCCATTATTTATTGCTAAGGCTACATTGATGGCAGAGCTCACTGCGCGTGGAAACCAAACGCCATCCAGCCAAATACTTCCCGTATCCTCTACCTTCCCTGACAGCAGTGCTGACTCCATGAAGTCCCAATTTACATCTTTGACAGTCATACAGTTTATTGACCTGGCCAAATACTTTCTGTTAAGGTGTTGTAAATCGGTCAGTACTGCAGATATATAATGTCAGAGGACTCAACCTTTTGCCTTTGCCAAGAAAATTAAAAATAGCTTGGTGATCTCTGCTAAGTGATGATAGGAAGGAGATTATTCTTTTTATGGCTGTACTTGGCCCATGGCTAAAACACGGAAGTACTCCCTATATTTCTTCTGCTGTCACAACTTTGAGTGTTACGTGGACAGAAAACAAAAGGTTCTATTCAATAAAATGCTGAGGACCGCATGCCCCTTTTCTGCTGAAGTTGATGCTGGTACAGTATAGACAATAGTCTTGTCTGCCTTACAGTAATGCAGTCAGGGCTTCCAAATTGCAGGAAGTCTCAGCATTATATGCTTGGTTTTGACTGGATGTGCTTGACACATTGGAGAGCATGTGCAGAAGTCAAATCGAAGCAGTGACGGTATCAGGATCTGGGCTGTTCTCAGGATTCAGTTTCCATCATTTACGGTTCAGGTATTTGCAAGCAAATAATGCCAACACCATTATCAGGCAATTTTTTGACAGCAGCAGTGCCACCAGTGTCTCTGCAGCAGACCTACTGGGAGAACAGTAACGGAGAGGAAGAGGACATAAAGGAACATAAAGCCATTTTTCTGGCTTCAGTCAGGTTTTCGGTCAGGGCAGTACCGTTTCCAGGCTTTCCGGACTTCAACTTGGTCATTATGAGAGGACTGTGCTGCAGATGCTGAGCGGCCGGTCATGGCTGGTGACAACAGGCGCTGTCTTAGGAAGCGGTGTTAAGCTCCCACCGATCTGCTGAGTCAGCACTTCAGCATCTCCCATGCCGGGCAGAAGCACGTGGACACTGTCACCTCAAAGTCGTCAGTCACCAGCTCTTTTAGTATGAATTGATGGGTTATTTGGGCCATTGAGATAGATGTATATTTTCAACCTTTTGCTGTCCTTGAAGGCTGTGGAAGACTGTGCACGCGTGGAATTTTCCCCCTTGCCCTTGGCCACACAGTGCAGCCCATCCCGTGCCCATTGGCCCTTCTCAGAAAAGGCTACTCAATTTATGAGCGGAAAGGGCTACTTTTCTGTTTTGCTCCTATGTCCAGTTCACCACCCTGGTAGATCTGCCAACTTTTATGATGGTCAATACCATAGGAACTTGCAACCTTTTTCTGTCTAATTAAAAATACTTTTTGTTCTAAAGTGACTGTAATGAACATCAAAGGAGCTAAAAAATCACAGGATTTCAGAAAAAAAAAAATTCTCTTGATCGATGAAGACTTTCACTGAACAATCGGATAGAAAAAGATGAACTAACTAAAGTCCGAGCAGCTGCAGAACAACTGCAGTGGGTGCTTTGGGAAGATCAAAGGGCAGATGGTGAAATTCTGCGACAAGGGTGGAGGTTGCTGAGCAGAGTCTGCCTCAGATCATAACTGCACAGAGTGCGTGGCACACCATCTGCCAAAGAAATGGAGAGGGCCTCCCAATGGACTGGAAAAAGGGTCTTTTAGGGTCCTGAGAAGAGCCAGCGATGAGTAAGGTATTTGTTAAATGTGTGCCAGTGGGACTCCATGGAGGCTTCTGGGCTGTAGACCCTCGAGAGAAAGGTGGAGGTGAACTTAGGAGAGGACTGAAGGTTCCTTTTCACTTCTGGAAGCACATTTGGTCCCGAATGGCTGCTAGATAAGAGTTGTCATCTAATGGGATGGTGGGAGATAATTTTTAAACATTTCCTGTAACATTATGTACATTGTTTATTTTATGTTTTGCATAGCTTTTCATGCATTTTTTTACAGAAAATATAAAAATTAGTTTAATGAAATACTTCATGCAATCATTTAAGCATATGATGTGTCTCCTCATATTTTACTTTTTAGTCTTAATGTAATTTTTCCTGATGAATTTTAAGGACAGAGGCAATGTTTCAACTGGTATTGTTTCTTACTAAAACTATGGGAGCTTAAAAATTGTTGGAAGTCTTTTTCTGAAGTTCTGAAGTCCTGAATTCTTTCACGATGTCAAACTTGTCTAGGGAAACTTTCAGAAAACATATTTCCACTGGATAAAGCTGGTTTTTTTTTTTAGCAAAAGTTCAAGCTCAGTGGTGTCATGAACTGCACATAAGAAAATATTAGAAGCAAAATTAAGGCTAAAGGAAAATTGAGACAACAGTGAAATATTTTGAAATGATAATTTCAAACTCCTGTATTATTATTCCTGCCCTTTAGAGTATTTTATTAAAAATACATGTAATTTTCTGCCTTAAAGCTTGCAACTATATGATTTTTTAAAAAATTAAGTCTAATTATCCTTTAGAAAGCTTGAGAGGTATAATATCAGGACAGCAACCCAGCTGGAGCAAGACTGCTCAAAGAGGGGCTCTCGGAAACCATTTTTGGTTTCCGATGGAAGGAGCTGTGTCTGTGACACTGGAGACACAGTGGCACAAGTAAAGTTGGTTTTTTTTTTTTTCCAGTCCTCCATCTCTCTTCTCTGTGCCCTGCTCTCTCCACTGTAATTTCAAGCTGCCATTCTTAAGTGTACTGAGAACCCATAAAGATGATAAATGTTTTTTTTATGGTGCCTCATGTGCTTCTTGACACCATGATGCACTGTCCCTCGATGCACTGCAGCAGTGTCTTGCTGAGGGTTATTGGTTTGAATGGCGTGACAATATTCTCCCAGTCCCACAAGACGCGCTGGGTTAGCGCTTCCCGCTCCCCTCGCCTTTCCTTGCTGGGCGCATACGGAGCCTGGGTGACATGGTAGCTCTGTGCTCAAATGCTAGCACCTCCGTGGGGCACTTTTACCTCAAATTCTATTTTCTTTTATTCCTGCAGACATGCACAAAGTTCACAACTTTAAAGGCTGACAATATCTTATATTTCTAACTTACTGATATGACGCAACTTATTTATTTCCTAATGGTATCGAGCCAGCTTTTGTGTCCATAAAAGTGAATTAAAATAGCATGGAAATCCTGTGCTTAGTACTTGAAAAGGCAACTGTAAAATATGCCATGTATGTTAAGGTGGAATCCTTCTAAAGGCAGTTAATAAAATGACACGAAAGCTGTAGTGTCCAAAAAAGGCAAAACCATGAAAGAGATAGTAGCCATTCAAGCTGTATCTGGCATTCATCATATTTAATATTCTTCCCCCATGGCCCGACGCAGACGTCTTTCCATGATAAGGTTCTCTAGTCGTGGGACGGAGGACGAAGGGAAGGTTTGCAAGGTGGGCTGGGAGGCTGCGATGGTCGCTGGCGGAGGGCTGAGTGTGTTCAAACACACACACAGAAACTGATTTGAGACAGGGTCCTCCATGGCAGTCAATATTTTTCCTAGGTGGGAGCAAGCATGAAGCTCAGAAACGGCAGCTCCTCAGATGCAGCGATACCTAGTGTGCACTAAAAAAATAAATAAAGCTGAGTGAATGCCACAGCATACAGTACCCTTTTTTTTAAATAAACACTGTGACTCTGATCAGCAGAGTTCAGATGAGCAGTTCACCATTTCATACGCTCCTCTGCAAACTGCTATTGCTGGTATCTACAGAGCTGGATGCCCATACTGCCCAGCGGTTGGGTATCCAAGGCTGTGTCTGGTCTTCCCATCTGTCCTGGGTCTGCCTCGGTTCTTGTGCTGCTTTCAGGTTTTACTTCTTCATCTCTCTTTGTAGAGGTCCTGATTTCCGCAACGGCCAGCAGCTTTGCGGGCTGAAACTATATCTGCTTCTCCTTACTGCCATGGGACTAAATTCTGGTCAATGCCTTGTAATATTGACATAGGATATAATAATTTCTTGTGATCTAGGGGTTTACTGGAGAGGACATCTGAAACTTTTTTCTGCATTGGCATTATAAGCTGGATTTGTGGTTTTGATGTCAAGCAGCTATTCCAGTAGCGATGGCTTTCAAAAAATGTCTTGTGATAACAGTATATCCCCAGGAATCCCTAACTTTCATTTCTTCTCCCTGAGCAAGAAGACTTCTTACCCCCAGAAGACATCAGTAAGGCTGGCTGCAGCCTGCAGGTGCGGAGTGCAGGAGCAGGCGACTACGCAGGGAGACACAGCGGCTCTTTGCCAGCGCTTAGACTGGGAAGGGTCCTTGGGGTGTGTGGTGGGTTGACCGGTTGACCCTGGCTGGACACCAGGTGCCCACCAAAGCCTCTCTATCGTTCCCCTCCTCAGGGGAGAGAAAATATAACAAAGGGCTCATGGGTTGACATAAGGACAGGGAGAGATCACTCAACCATTACCATCACGGGCAAAACAGGCTCGACTTGGGGAAATTAATTTAATTTATTGCCAGTCAAAGGTCAGAGTAGAGTAAAGAGAAAAAAAAAAAGAATCTTAAAACACCTTCCCCCGACCCTTCCCTTCTTCCGAGGCACAGCTTCACTCCTGGTTTTCGCTGCCTGCCCCTGCCAGTGATGCAGGGGGACGGGGAATGGGGGTGTTCTGGGCTCCTACGGTGGGTTTTTGGCAGCAGGGCCCTGCGGCCCCTCTCTTCTCCCAGAGGTGCTACCGCCGTTGCTGAGGGGCTCGGCCTTGGCCGGCGGCGGGTCCATCTTGGCTCTGTCAGACATCGAGAAAGCTTCTAGCAGCTTCTCACAGAAGCCACCCTTGTAGCCCCCCCCCCCCAAACCCTTGCCACACAAACCCAATACAGGACGGCACGGCAGTAGTGAAGCAGCAGGTGAGGCCAGCCAGGCAGGGTCTCCCCTTGTGTGTAAGGCAGGCAGACAGAACACAACTGTGCCAATGCATCACGTGTGTAGTGGAGAAATGATACCTTCCCACTATCCACGGGGAATTTTACAAAACCACACTAGAAACAGTGTAAACATGACATCCTGAGACTCAGGAAAACGTTTGCTTAGTCTCTGTATTTCATTGCTCATGCACATAGATTATTTCAGGACAAGAAATAATCTGTGCCTGATTGTTAATACGTAAGAAAAAAAGAAAATTAGTCACAGAGTATGCATATACACACACACACACACACTAAATGCAGCAATAATTTCTTTTCTGTTGAAGAAATCCAAATTGACTTAAACTTTCAAACGTAAAGCCAAAAATAAAGTATATGCTAAATGATTAAAAAAAAGGACAAAAACCATCTACTGCTCGATGGGAGAAAATTCTACAGCATCATATTTTCCTCCTATTCACTTCCCCTGCAGAGAAACCTGTTTAAATATATGCAAAAATGTTATGTCAGACATTCTAAGAAAACAAACATAAAACTCCTTGTATATAAATAATTTCTCAAGAGAGAAATCAACTTATCTTACAAGGAACATATGTAAATCCAATACACCTGTATGAATTAAAGGGGTTTATTAAGATGTTAGTAGTTTACAGTTATGAGTATAATGCTGGCTAATTGTGTTTTGAAGAGCTTTTTAAAAGTCAGAAAAAGGACGAAACCACATTAAGACATCTTCTGTTTGAAAACTAATTGTTTTTATAAAATGTAACTTACATTAGTTGCAGCTACATCTGTCATTGGCTTTTTTTTGGTTTTAAGTATATATTTAATCTTTTCTCTTCTCTGCTGCAGCATGAAATACCCACAAACACAGCCTGGGGAATTGACTGACTAATTATTTGGTGAAAGCAGTAAAGTGGAGTATGGATAGAATGTTATCACATGAGCAGGGTGAGCAGCTTTAGAGATGGGACTATTTCTATTTAAGTTATATTACATTTAGTTTTCTTTATGAACTGCACAAAGTACAATATGTTCAGACAGAATGTCACTCTAAAGCAGACAATAGCCTTTTAATAATTCAGTCTCTATCAGAAGAACTCAAGATCAAACCTGACCCTATTTCTCAGATTAGAGATGTATTTCATGGACTCTCTACATGCTTGTTAGCCAATTGCCCCTTTCTGCTTTCCAAAAAGAGGGCATTATAGGAAAAGGATGGGAGGAGACTACATAACTGGCAATGCTAGAAATATATTGTTTATTACGCTTGAGATGTATTTTTTTTAGCTTGACTTCCCAATGAAATAAGTCATATGCAATTGTGTCTGTAACTTTGAAGCCCATTAGATAACTTTAGTTGCATCTGAAATAGGAACAAGAGGCTCCTACTGATTTTACATATATAAAAAAATATGCAGTGGAGTAGAGGAAAAGGAACAAATTTCAGTGAGGAAAGACATCATTTTTGGTTCAAGAATAGTGCTTTCTCTCCAGTGTGCCAGTTGCCTAACAACACGCTCGTACCGGCTGGCCAGTAGGTACGTATGGGTCATGGTACAAGATGTGGTGTGGGCTGCATTTCCTTCAGTCAGGGAAAAAGAGACAGAGAAAGGGATGGGGTGGAGCAGTTAAGAGGGTGCTGGAGGAAGACATGTAGGGACACAGAGCAGCACACACCTGAATTAGAGCTGCTGCTCATAACACAATCTGCTTTTACTGCAAATTGTGCTTTAAGATGATGCTGTTATATCTATCTCCAGTGGTATTTCTTCCACTGGGGGAGCATATATGTTGAGATTCATTGCACTACCCTACCCATCTAAAGTTTAGTCTTCTAATCAAGTTATCTGGATCCTTTTATTTCAGTGAAGATGGATTGGGACTATACTTCGATGGGGTCATTCATGATACCTATCCAAGGGTGAAATGAATTCCCTTCTGAAGAAGCCATTCTCCATCCTGATAATAGAGGACATCTAAATGACTGGTTTAGACTTGACACTTTTGGACAGCTGACTTTAGCTAACATAATTGTGATATCAAATATTCTAGCTACCTATGAGCATCTTCTGTTCTCACTCAGTATGGTTGGAAACAGAAGCTCCCTACACTTGCAAGAAAGCAACCAAAGGACCTTGACTTTCTGCGATCTTTCCTTAGAGTAGCAAAAAGCCTCCTAGATGTCTAGTGAATAGTTACGAGGAAACAGGATGATGACAGATCATCACATTTGATTTCTATGCTGGTTATACTGCCAGAAATTGCAGTGTGGGAGTGTAGTTATATTAGGAGATTATATGATTGGCTGGAAATTAAACAGCTAGTCTTGTAAATGGAAGGAGGATTCTCTCCACATATTTTCCTTTTTTTCCGTAAGAGGGGCCGAACAGTGAGAAGATAGTTTGCTGTTAATACAAAAGTATCAGCACAGTTGCAAAATACTAGGCCAGTCAAATGTAATGGTGATTCAGAGAGTAACAGAAGGATAATAGCTTGCAATGAAGTATATGTATACCCTACTGATCAGTCAAATGACAGATAAAATTTAATGTCTGTAAGTGTAAAAGAAAAGTGTGTAGATAATTGTTGAGCAAACTCAGAAATAGGTCGTGTCCGTACCTGAATGGAGGGAGTACTAGAAAAAGGACTTCTAGGCTTGGGAAAAGGCAACTGCAGGGAAATACCATAGGGCAAGAAGAGGGTTAGTAAGCAACAACAATTGACTTTTTCTCATAGAAGAAGAATTTTGATGTCGAGACAGAACTAAAGAAAACGCCTTTTTTTGCTGAGCAAATCTAATGAAGTCATGCAACTCTCCCATGGGATTTGTGGAGGCCAAAAGCACGGATAGGTTACAGCAGTTATTAAATACAACATGCCCAACACACTCCGCTAAACACTGACTGCTGCAAGCTGAGGGGCTACATCCTGACCGTCCTGGCCCTTTTTGTGTGACGCAGACTTTTCCCAGTTACTCACTGGGAGAGTAACTCCCTGTCCCCTTCTGGCCAGAGACAGCCCACCAGACCAGGTGGCACTGTGGGCTGATCCGCTACAGCCATTCTTATGCTCTGTACATTAATACAGCAATGACATCAGCTACCCAGAACCATTCCAAGCAATCCTGCTGCAACTCACCAGACACATGTCATCGCTCTTCAACATTTATTATTATAACCTGTGTCAGATTTTCCAATCTGAGTACCCAGGTTACTGAAGGTGAATGCAGTACCGCCTGGGGAAGCAAACAAACAAACCTGAACATATGAAAATCTGCAGGATAAATAGATTCAGGAATGCTTTAGCTTTCACCTCTGCAAGCCAAGAAACTGATTTTTATGGATAATAAACTTAGTAGCAGAGTGGGTGTTTATATAAGCTCCAGGAACCTCTGTGAATGGGAACATATCCATGCAAATGTTAGAAGTGACAAATAATGTAAAAATCTATTTTGCCTTTTAAATTTTCAGCTATTTAATCAATAGCTATTTTCCTCTTTTTGTATTTGGCACTGAATTGTTAGATTCACTTTCCAGTACAAAATTGTAATAGAAAGCCTTATGATCGATACGGCATTGTCTAAATTGTGAGATTGTGTTGTTACACCTAGTGATCACGTCATGTTCCTGTGTCCCTGTTATTAGACACCATATTGCTATTGTTGCATCTTAAAATTTCTAAGCATGGTACAGTTTCTAATTTCTTTCCAATTTTATATATTGTAGGCAGAATGAAATAACATGAAAGGATTGATCGAGCACATAAATGAGATTGGCTGCATGCTATATAGTCTTTCACCTTCATGGCTTTTTCAAAAAAGTACATAGTTCCCCCAGTTAAGGACTACATAAATGAAGTACAGACTGCTTTTAAGAGCCCTGGGGTAGATAAGAGTATTGAGGCAATCGTAGACCTGAAGACAACTAGATCACATATTGGAGATTCCCAATTAAGAGATAGGGGTGAATGTTCCTTATCTTGAGAATAAGAATACATTGCAGAAGATCATGTTATTTCTTCCCTCTCTGGGCTTTCTCTAGGTACCCCTGTGCAGCGTGTCTCATGGGGCTCTTAACAGCTGGGACCGGTCTGATTCATGTACTTTCACAAGTTCTTCACATCCTCGCAGTAGGGTGTTTTTGTAGGCATATTAAATTGCAGGAAGAAGGATATAAATACAACTCGATACATTTCATATGTATTCACAATGACAAGATGATGTGCATTTACCAAGCGGCTGCAAAAATGCAAGTTTGGTTCCAGTAATTATACCTGCATCTATGAAGGAGAAGTTCTAATAATAGGGTAGAGGTTTCCATCCTGTTTTCGAAGAAAAATAGACAGCAGGATGACATAAAGCTTGTAAATTCTTGGGAAATATTTTTTGCATGTATTGTCCAAGCAACAGTGACAGTTTAGTGGTAAACATACTCCTGCTGTGTAATGTGAATTTCTGCCTGGGATCACTACAAATTTTCACAAATGACAGGTAAGAACTTGTTTTTCTTGGTATTGCTGAAATATGCAATTTGTTCGACTGAAGAGAGTATTACTTTACCCATCTATACTAGTGAGGTTTAGAGTAGTTTCTGTATCATTTAGTTCTTAACAGCTCCGTGAGTAGCAGTTGTGTGAAGCTGTAACAGCCTTTCAGCTCTGTGGTTTGCACTGATATATCTTTTCCTTATTCACATGGTCAAAATTCAGTAACCTGGCCCCTGAATTGAAGCACCTCTGCCTTTTGTTGTGAAATTTTAAAATGTACTGAGTAACGTAGCTTTAATTGGGACAATTAGCACATAATATATCTGAAACTCTTTAGGCTCTCAAAAGTGAATCATACGCGTTCAGATGCCAGCCTCTGTCTAAGTGTCCCTCTAAGTCTAAGACCTTCAGGAGAACTATTTCCTTGTAGGTGTTTGTGCAGCATCTGAGATGCTGAGGCTGTACCCTGAGATGGGCTCTCTTCGCATAGTGGTAATGGGGGTATTGACAGATAAATATTTGCAAGGGATACTGCAGCCTAGCTGGATTCTGTTCCCAGCCTTTTACATTTTCTCCTGTCACTTAGCAGCAGGACTATGGCATGGGGGTCAGTGTTTTTTAACCAGATATTTTAAATTAGACTGCTAAAGCTATATTTCAGCTTGGAAGTCTACATTGTGTTTCTGAGATACTTGGATGTTTTTGAAAATTCTCAGTGCCTATTCTGTGATGAGCTGTAACCTGACCAAAGTATCTCATAAAACTGTGATATTATTCCTTAATGGTACTCACAAACTTCAATGCCTCTCTTCCTTGCACTTTAAATTCCTACCATTTTTATTTGATTTCAAAGTTTCTAATAAAAAAGCCCATTAGTAATAATGGTCCCTTGAAGCATTCAGCTTCAGATTTCACCCAGCTACAGTCTGGTATTGTTAGGGATTTTGAGTGCTGCTGAGTAACAGTGCAAAGTGCATTTCTCAGCATCAAATGTCGGAGAGCATCTGATAGGACTCACAAAAGACAGAATAGGGATGAGTGAAATTGTTTTAATTCAATTACTCTTAGGGGCAGAATCAATACAAATATCCTTTTCGCTGAGACAACGAGGTAGAGCGAGTGACCCTCCCCCTCTCAAATCTTTGCTGCAATTTCAACTCTTTCATTTTATCTGTTTGTGCAACTGAAAGTGAGATGTGTTACTTTTCACTGGGAGCACTAAGCCATAAAAGTATCTGACTTGAAAAAAAAGGCATCCATGCTTCTACAGACTTAAAATAGAGATCTAGTTACTCTGATTTTAAAGTTTGCAGCCTAGTCTAAAATACCTGTAGGGACTTGGAAAGGTTGGAAATTTACTACCAGCAAGAAAGAGAAAAGGGATTAAAAAAACCAGCTAACTGTTTGATTGCAGAGAGCAGGGAGGAAATCTCAGCCCTAATAAAGCCAGTGACTTCTGTGGGGTCAGGCCTTCAGCACTTTGCGCTCCTCGTGGGAAACACGCTCAGTGTCAGTTCTCCGGGGCTTTTCCCAGGCGCTCACCTTTGGGCAGTCCGAGCGAGCAGTCTGAGCCCATGCTCTAGGCTGGTTTCAGGCAAGTTCACTGATCTCACAAGGGAACAAAAGCCCCCATGAATACTCTGTTGAAGGGAACCACTTAATATTTTTATATATATGCACGGAATGCTGTGTACATTTTTTTAAATTCTTTTTTTTTTTTCATTTTTATAAATGAAAGGAAAATGCTCTCAGACTCCCCTCTCAAAGGATGTAAATCTACAGATCTTCAGATCAACTGTCGCCTCTCAGCTGTATATGCCATGTCATACTTCTGACGACAGTCATATCAACATTGTAAGATATTGGTGTGACACATGGTAAAGCAATGTGTCAACAGGGGAGTCTGAGCAAATTTCTGTAGAAATATTTCATACTTCACAGAGGTAAAAAATAGAAGGATGTAGAATAAACTCATTTATGTCCAGATAGCTTGGTGTTTAAATAAACGGCTTCATCTGGGTAGATGAATTCAGCTTAGGTGAGTATGTCCATGATGTAAGAAATAAGTGGCATGGTTAGGATAAAAGCCCATTTGGACAGGCACTTGAAGGATAAGCCAGGCTGGGGTAGGCAGTCTGCCACTCACGGAACAACTGACTCCTCCTACCCCATCACTGACATTCAATTAAAACCCTAATGGCAGGGCCATAATTAGTGCTGGGCTGGGAGAGCGGGGCAGCCTGAGTCCTCATGGCTGATCTAACCTTGTCCCTTTGAAAATCAATCATGTAAACCCACCACATTTTTTAGTTCTACAGATCAGCTCCAAATTTGAGCCCTCATATCGATTCTGATTTACTTATTCAAATATCATTGCTAAGAATATATTTAACTTTGTTAGGGTTGATGTGGCTAGCAGGAGACAATCTATTTAGATTAATGAGACAAATGAAATGGGTGGATGCTCATTCAGGTACACATTGTTTGATGCTAGTCCCTGCTGCTTCTTGGTTTTCTGACTTTTCACTCAAATTGTGATGATACTAATGATACTGATTTTATAATTTAAGTGAGTTTGCTCTAGAATCCTTTGTATATATGGCACGTCATCTATACTGGCAAACAGTACTTTCTTCTGTTATTTTTTTGTTTGTAAGGTTTTGTAATTCTATTTTAATGCCACTACAGTTTCAGTGTACTTTTCGTATGTTTGTAGTAATTGTCTTTTTAGCTCCCTACTCAGATTGCTTCCCATGCATCAGTGTCAAACTCGCTTAAAGAGCAGTACATGCGGCATGACAGCAGATTACTGATTGCAGTGTCCTTTGTGAAAGCAGCAAATCCTTGTGACCCCACTGACCTCCCTCTGCAACCTCGTGATTTAGACTTTGACCTTTCTGTATTTTCCTCCCTCCCCCCAAAAAGCAGAACTGCCATTGATACTGCTGATGGTGTATGATACAGGTCTCTCAACTTTGTGTATCTCACAGGACTGACTTGCAATTACTTGGTATTTTAAACTATTCCTTACTTAATTTTATAAAATCAGCAGGTAGGCTTATAAACTGGATAATACTGAAATGAATCCTATGGCACTATTGAACACAGACCATGTACCTGAAAAAGCTCTTCATATATTTGTCTATACAGAGGTGAAAAAAGGATTGGTGCCTTTGAAAATTAAAGATCATGCACTGATGCTACCAGTTCTATCAATATTCTCATTTTTGTAGGGAAAATTGTGAAAGAGGCAGATCCGATGCAAATGGACATAACTCTTGAGACTAAGAGAGACGCACAGATCTACAGGTAAGGCAGTATCAGGCTCAAAGAGTTTGATTTCATAATTGGCCAGATGGATACATTTGGAAGTTTTTTTATGAAGGATTACACGGAGTCTTAAGGTATGTTGTAAAATTACCCCCTTTGATAACTGCATTACTAAAAATAAAAAAGAGAGAGTGATTTTCTCAGACTGCTCCTGATACCTGGTGATAGTGTTAGAGGTGTACAGGAGACATTTTCAATAGGATGAAAAACTAATTTAGGCTTCAAGACTAATATTTGATGAAATTTTAAGGTCTGAAGCCCCAAATTCCAGAGTTCTTTATCAAAGATCAAAAAAGATATTAGAAACTGATTAAAAATTGAAAAGATGAAAAGTTTGCTGAGGGGTTGTGGATTGCTAGACTGGCTGAACCAGAACGAAAGAGTTTAAAGACCACAATAAGAAAATATGTATTGACTTCCTGCTAATATCTATTCCAAAAACAGTGAAGGATAAATTAAGTTAAATGAACTCATGTTGATGTGTCAGGTTATGCGACAACACAAGGCAAAATAAAATCTAATTCTGTGATGCACATTGTGGCCTGCTGTCACAGCTGAAGATAACGATCATCTAAAAGTATCTGACAGGTCTATGCCTGAATGGGGAGAATTGCTTGAGACATTAAAATTGAGAACGAAAAGGACTGGCAGAACTGTGGAGGGAGACCTCATGACATCTTACAAGCTGAAAGCCTGTTTATTCTCTGAATGTACACTATGTTAGCTGGAACGTGAAGAAGTCTTCATAAGGCAGATTCTTCATTGGCAGACACTTTGGTTTTGAAATGTCATCTTTCTTGTGATTATCTGTCAAGGACATATGAGCTTACAATAAAACACCATATCTACTGATCTGGATTCCCAGTGGATCTGATTCATTTGTTGAAAAGGGTAAAAAACCCTCCAATCCAGATGCAAGAAAAGCTTTCCTTTTTTGCCTCTGGGAGACAGACTGAAGTGCATTCACATTTCTTCTAAACCAGTAAATATACATGTTTTTGACCTGAATAATTAGATGAATAAATTCTTGCAAACACAAATGTTATTTTATTCTCAAATTAATTTCTTAAAGTTATGTTGAGATTTTTTTTAGTTCATAAATTGGCATGAAAGGCTTTTGAAACAGAACACGGGGAACTTAGTCGTATTAGAATGAACCTGGCTCTACTCCTAAACTATTGAAGTATGCCTGGATTTTGCCCTTTGGGTGTTGGAAACCTCTTTATTTATTTCTTTTTAAAAGGCAAAACCTGCTCATGGTTTTGTTTTATCACTGTTAGCCAACTTCAGGAGGTAAATATTCAGAATGGCACAGATGGATTTAGATTATTGATTCCTTCTAGTTGAATTGTGAGGTTAAATTCCCAAGATGGTGAACTGCAAATGTCCTCCTAGGATTTTTTTTCTACCATGTCATGAGCATTTTTTGGAACTGGAAATTTTCTCTGAGTTGGATATATCATACAGGTAATTAATACTCTGAATGATTTCCAGCTTTGATGCCCTTGTTTCTTTTCTTTCTTTCATACTGACACCAGTCACAGAAAAAGAAAAAAGATTGCACCAGAGATTTAATGGGAGGGAAACATCTAATACTTATGGCATCCTTCAAATAATCCATATACATGGCCAAACCTGGTTTCTAGGTACTGCCTTGGTTTCTATTGCTATTTTAGCAGTTCTTGCTCAAAAACCAGAACTGTTGCCAATCTATTATATTTAGCCAACTTTTGTGGTTCAGACTGTAGTATTTTAAGACAATGCTTAGGTGGACCTAAAGAGAGAGGAGGAAAAAACACTAGAGAGATAAGTGTATTTCAAGGTTTTTTGAGATAGGGAAACTACCAAGGCAAATTTTTATGCTGAAGTATGTAAGATAAAACTTAATCATAGTAGATGGCAGTACAGTTTGCATACCCAATAACTCCAATACCCCCCTGTGGCCATCAATCATTCTTCCTGACTGACAAACTAGACAGTTGATATCAGCTAATATTAGAAACTCATTCATCTATTAATAAGTTTTCTTCAATTGTATTTAATAGCAGAACAGATTCCACCAAGTGACAGTGTACAAACTCGCAGGGCTTATCGTAAAACAAACAGCATTAAAATGCAGCAATTAATGTAGAAAGTTGTTTTCAACCACATGCCTTTCTGAATTTCTTTAAAGGGTTTGAAAAAATACTGAGTTCAGTGTTACTAGTTATAAATAATCTATTTATGCCACATTTAATGCTAAGCAAAAATTTCAGCTGAACTACAGACAGCATCCAGAAATCCTGTAAACTCCAAAATAAAGGCAGCCCCTCTGGCACAGGATAGATCTGTGCTTTTCAAGCTGTGTGTAACACACCTCCTCTTCCAAAGCATGTAGGTATCTGCACGTCTTCTCCGTGCACTTGTCCTCCAGGCAAGGGGAATTTGGGGATGGGGTGTGAAGGCAGCAAGAGTGGAAGCTTTTGGATGGGGACAGGGATGAGGGCAGCCCACAGAACCAGCACAGAAGGGATCTGCTGGGTCCTGGGAACCTTTGAGAAGTCACAGACTGATAGAATCACACAACAGTGTGGGTTGGAAGGGACCTTTAATGATCTAGTCCATCCCCCCTGCTGTGGGCAGAAACATCTTTCACTAGACCAGGTTGCTCAAAGCACCATCCAGCCTGACCTTGAACATTTCCAAGGAGGTGGCATTCCATCTTCTCTGTCCCAGTGTCTCACCACCCTCACAGTCCCTGGGGCCCCTGTGACCAGGGCGGTCACCTGTCCTGGGGAACCTGCTAGGATATAGCTGTAGGACCAGTGGAAACCCAAACTATCCCAGTAAAGCCGCCTTCTAGCTGTTCCTTCCTCCATCTCACCCCTGCCCCAGATGTTTCAACTTGGGGATGCTTTTTCCCCTCTCCACTTCAAAGAAACCTTGTCAGTGTGCTTCTCCTAGACCTGGTCATGAACAAGAAAGGCTGGGTAAAAAGTATGCAGTCCTTAAAGAATCACTGGGACAAAGCAATATATTTGCTCATGGCAAATTTACACAGGAATTGGCTTTCTACCAACCCTAGTGGAAGTCTGATCATCCCCTTGACAATAAAAATTGTAAATGTAAGAGGAATTTATATATGCAGAACGAAATGACCTTATCTGAGAGCAAAATCCTGGCCTCAAGCAAGACAGTGGCAGCTTTACCATTTATTTCAGTGGAGACAGGATTATACCTGTAGTTTTGTCAAGGATCTATCTTTAACATTATTGTTTTTAAAGTGTCATTGGATATTTAATTACAGCAAGTGTGAGAGCTTTTATCATATAATTAAAAAAGAAGGAAAAATGTCATTATGCTGAGAGTTCTGTTAAGGCCGAATAGTTATATTCAACACATGCCCAAGAGGTAAATCCTCCAGGAGAGTGATGTTTAGTAATGTTTAGAAGGTATTATCTTTTGGAAAATCTAGCTGCTACAGAATCCTCCCGCAAATCCTTTCAGCACTGTATCCAGAATATTCTTGTTTTTACTGAGCATGAAAGTCTTAGATGTAAAGAGCCAAGTCAAAGAAGAGTATCTTAAATTTATTGGCATAAGCTCATATTTAAGGCCTGATCTGACAAACCACTTAAGTGTGTTTTCAACCTCAAACATGTTAATTGTCTTAGCAGCTTCATGCTTGGCTGAAAGGAAGACTTAGGCAGTTTAAAAAACAGCCTGATTTGCAAAAATAATGGCCTCTTAGCATGCCATGTTTCATTAAAATGAAAGATGTAAAGAAATGAAATGGAAGTGGGAAAAGAAAATTGGAGGACTTCAGCTCATAAAGTGAAAATATAATCAAAAAAGTGTTTGAACTGTACTGTTCAAAGGATAAAACACAATTAAAAAGTGACATTTAAACAAAGATGTATTTTCGTCCACTGTAAATATTTGTACATGTTTGATAACTAAAACCACAAGAGGAAATATAATTAGTGAGGACCATCTGGATGGTATATCAGGAAGACCAAAGGATTCTTATTTTCACTGTTTCCATCTCCTCCCAGGTTAAATTTGAATCACCTTCTTCTGACCACTCGACCCAGCTCATTTCACTTCATCCTTCAAGGCTTTGGTCCCGTTCTTTTAGTAAAGAAACAGAAAAGGCTTGCTCTGGAGCCTGACAGTACCATTCTTTATGTGGCATGTGTTCAGTCATGTACAAAATTTCCCTCCTGACACAGCACTTGGAGGCTTTGCTAGCTTTGGGGGGAAGCCACAGGGATTAGGCATGAAATCTGGATCTCAAAATTTGACATTTTATCCTTCCTTCTTTTATAGAAAAATGTCCATTTTATACAAGTTATTGTCTGTCATAACACAGCTAGATACAGAAAAGAGTTGTCTTCAGTGGAGGTATTCAGGAACAGCCTTTTGGAAATCCTGCACAAAGATGTTGCGTTTCTCTGCACTTAGGGACAGGGAAGATAAGGCACAATATAAATTTTTCCTGTAAAAATCCTTAAATGTCATTATTAGCTATCACCTTTTTGAACTCCTCTTATTCCTACACATCAAGGTATTCTTTCTGACAGCATGTTTAACTCTAAGAAGCTGTGCATGCAATCTCTTTATGTTGCATTGAAAGTAATTACTGGGCATATAATGAATTCTCCTTTATGCCTCTAAGCAGATGGGTTCCTATTATCAGAGTTTCAGAACAAACTGATTGTGTTAAGGTGTTGTGTCACATCTAATTCCAAGAGTCAAAGAGGAAAATAACCTCATTTATTAATGATCAGGCAAAGTAAAAGAAATTCATTATCTCACACTTATTTTCTGTACCTGGTTTTTACCCCACTAGAATGAGGGTGAGATTACATTGCTCTGAAAGCTGGTGGGGAAAGGACATGCAATTTAAAATTAGTTTATTCTTGGTTGTCGGTCTTCTTCAGAGCTCATAGAGGCAGCAGTTCAAGAACAGAAATAATTTCAAAGATTCAGAAGTCATCACTGATTTATTTACCTACAGTCTGACTATAAAACATATGTTGACAACGGTTTATGTCTGCTATGGTCCAAATTTATGCCTGGTAAAATTTAACTAATCTCACTAGAATCGCAACAGTAATGTGTATAACTCAATGGTGTTTCTCCTGGGAATATTCAGGAAATTCTAGCACGGTTTTATGAGTATCAGTTGATGAGTGGTTATACTGATACTTATATATTTATTGACTGATTAGGGTAGCACTCTGCAAAGCTGACAGGTAAGAGAAAGGTAAGTAGCTTTGGCAGCGCTCTCTTCCAAACACAGTCCTTGGCTCCCTAGAAATGGCACAACTTTAGACAAAGCAATTTAAAGATCAATCTAGTTGAACTGATGCAATCTGCTAATGCATGTACATTTAAATTAGCTAAATTGACACAGGCAACATTACAATCGATTTGAGTGTGTCTACATTAGGCTTAGCCTTAGTTCAAGATAGATCTAAGTTAAAGTAAGATCAATTGTAGTTAAAATGCTGCAGCTTTCCAGTGTGGATGAAGCCTGCCCCCATCTTGAAGTTGGCAGCGGTCTAACAAACTCGAGGAAGACTATTTTAGCTTATTTTAAATTTTTCTCCGCACTAAGTTTATTTGATCTATTAAAGCACAATGTTTGGTCATTTGCGAGATCCTTTAAAAACAGAAGCCTAAAGGTAGGAATCAAAAATCTGCATTCAGACTTTTAAATTAATGATCTGATTTTCAAATACAATGATCCATCTCAGGGTGACCTCAGTAGGACTGTGGGTGCTCAGCACTTACAAAAGACCCAAATACCTCTCAAACCAGATCACTTATTTAGGGTCTTAGCTTTGCATTTCAGGGGCTATTGTTTGTTCTGTTTTTAGAAGTTTTTGGATGCAGGATTTGTTCCATTTTCTGTTTCTTGCATTGTAATTCCTTTACATATGACCACCCTTTCATTTTACAACAATAATTTTAACAACCCTTAAAAAAGAGTTCTAAATATATTCTCCAAATTTTATTTCTTTTGACATTTGATACACATGGAATCTAAACAATACACAGTTTAGCAAGCTGTATATTTTTGTACACCCATTCTCAGCTGCAGTCATCACTTTGCTGACAACCATCTGTGTCAACCTGCTTTTTCCTTCCCGTTTTGCTCAGCTGAAATGAAAATAAATTGACAGAAACAACTTCTGCAGGGAAAGTGCAAAAAAGTTAATAGAGTGGTGGGGCATGTCTCGGCATCTGCAAGCAGATTTTTTTCTATGTTAAGTTTTATTTGTATTCAAAATTAAAATGCTATTTATTTCAAATCAAAGAAGGAAAAGCAAGCACAGCTTGTTTGCTTACAAAGCAAAAAGCTATTGCCAGCCCAAGCGGTCCAGCAGAACACAACATCTTGACTGTTGAGCAGCACAAGGTGAGGACTGTTGAGAGGAGTGGAGGATGCCACGGCCCGTCTCCCAGGGCTGGCAATAGGAAAGGGCTTGGAGAACCAGACCAGCTTATGAAATGTCTCTTTTCCTTTCTGCACAGTCCGCCCTCTCAGACCACTCTCTTCTCTGTGTTCCCCAGGGTCCTCTTAGCCTACTCTCACCTTCTGTTGAAGGTTCCCTTGTAAGGTTATTTATCTGTGAAGTCAGGGACTGGAGAAAAGGGACACAAGAGACGAGCTAGAAATGTTGCCGTGAGGCTTGAAATCAAGCCAGACTTGTTGGAATGTATGTTTGGTTTCAGAGGTGTTTTCTGAAGACAACTGAAAAATGTTTTTGTGACTTGGAAAGTCATATATTATCCAGCAATCCTTATAATTAGGTTCTAAGCTGACTAACAGTTCCTGTTGCAAATATTTTTCGAATGTTGTTATTATTATTATAGTCAGTACCTGTGAATCAATTCAATTTGAACCAGATAGAGATACCATGGAAATAATCTTGTGTAGCAGTGTAAGTGGAGACTGTGTCGGAAGGTGTTTGCATAAGAGAACAGAACTAAGGTTGCACAGGACTCACTTCTGATTTGCCCAAATTCCATAAGCTAGAATTGTAAATTTAATACTTTTTTTTTTCCAGTAAGCGTACACATTAATATGTAGGATGAAGTTCTGGTCCTATTTAATTCAGTGGGAATTTTGCCAGTGATTTCAGACAATGAGAATTTGACATATTCTCATGCTTCTCTTCCTTTTACACCCATTACTGCAAGACTACACCCCTGCATCGTCTATCTGAAATATTCTTGCCAGTCTATCAGAGCCTTGTCAAACCTCTGTCAAACCTCTCAGCAGTGTTTAGTCACTGTTTCACAGTCCGCAGCACTGATTTTTCTCTTTCCATCATAAATAAGCATTACCTACAAAATTACATTAGTCCAAATCAGACATGTTCAGCACCAATTCAGAAATATGTTTAAGCTCTATTATAGTCATATAACTAGAACTAAGTTTAGAAATACATACGTTACAAATCCATACAATTATGACAGTTTTCTAAAATGTGCTAAAGTTGCTCTTTCTGCCTTAGAAAATTTCATCTTATTGAAGGTACAAAACCCATGGTCTGAGGACACTGTACTACAGTCCTACTTGTCCATCTCAGGGTCTCTTGACCAGTTTTGTCCAAGCTTTAGACTCAGTACTAAGAGAAACCCTGAGAAGTTTCAACAGAATTCGAGTCATGAACAACGAAAGAAATCTGTGCATTAGAGTGCAGATTTCTCTAACGCAACTACCATTAAGCTAATAAGACATGGCATACCTTAATCCAGCTATAATTCACAGAGGTCAAATGGCAGATGTGTGTGAGCTCACGGCCAACTCCAACATTTTGTCAAAAGATAGAATAACCATCCAAGTCTGTGGCAGGCTTTATGGGGCAAGGCTCAGGCCCAGTATAAACATAATTAAAAAGTGAAAGGAAAAAAAGTAGAATGAAACCACTAACCAGAAGCTCTCCATGTCTCTGCAAAAAGCAATAAAATAGCACTTTAACTTTATACCTTGAGATGTTCAATGCATTGAGTCAAACTAGGACTTTTGCTGGTAACCCTCTACAGCTTTTTACACCTTTTTGTCTTCTTTGTATTCACAGTAGTCATGCCATTTCTAAAAAACCCCTGAAATCTGTGGGGCAAAAATGAGGAAGATCTCTTTACAAATGATGAGTGACTGAGAAGACCTACATGGAAGCATAGATGCCACCAGCACTTTCTCCCCTTGTAATACACTGGGTCAAATTGTAGGAGCTATTCCACATAATGCAGCTTCAGTGGAAACTATAGTCACTCTGCAGCTGTCATTGATATTCTTACTGGTTTTATGGCTAGACGTAGATTTAATGCAGAAGAGGAAATGGGGCAGTTCGCTTGCCATTAGCATTAGTGGGTAAAAAACTGGGTTACATGGCAAAGGACTGTCTCCAGAGCCCTGCTCCATCCCATGAACTTCAGGACTGGTTAAAGGCCTCAGGTCCCATCTGGCTCCGACAGCACTGGATACTATAGAAGCAAGTGAAAAAATAAAAGTCACTCTTTGCTGAAGAGTGATAGAAAGGAGCCATTACTATTCTCACTTTTGACTATGGAACAGGATTGCAAAGAGATGATGCTATTTAGGAATGAGTCCAACACACATAAACAAATTGTCACAAGCAACAGACACTTTGCCTGAAAGGCTTGGTTGTGCTTTCACCCAGAAGGTCTAAAACAAAGGTCTTCGGCACTCAAATATAGAACCAGTGTTTAGTCAGTTGGCGCAATTTCAAGAGTCAACTGACTAATGAATGTCAATATACAATTGTATGGGATGCCAGCAGTCTAAAGCTCAACTTTTGTCATTCACCTTTTTACTTTACTCATATTACAAATGAATGCAGAAAGTGAGCTACCCATAAATATTAAAGAAAACCATAGTACTAGCGGCAAATTTTAAAATACGAAGGAAATTTTGGGTTGGATTTTCTTTCATCATTGAAGTGTTTGTTTGCAGACCAGTATTATTCAACACAGTAAATACGTATATATACACTTACTATACTTAACTTCGAACTCTATTACCTGTGTTATATTCTTGCTACTAAAAATAACCCTATTACTTCATGGCAAGCCTCTAAGAACTTCCATATCATGATTGCTATGAGGGAAATCCCTGCTGTGGTATTTTGTGCTCAGCACATCTGGTTCATGTTTTTCTGGCATTCTGAAAAGATAACATCATAAGGGGGCTGAAAATGCACGTGGCAGTGAAAATGCATTAAGATGACATTTACATAATTATTTCAAGAGTATTCTCGGAAGCAAAACTGCAGGAAGGAAAGCAGGTCAAATGCTTAAAATATTGAAAGGGTAAAAAGGTCAGAACAGTTCTGTGCAGGTGGACTGTAATCCAGCAAAACATTTAAAACACATGCTGGGGAGGAAGCCACTTGCTGCTGAAAGCTTCAAAGAGCAGCTCCAAAGCACATCACTTCACCACACTCCTATACAGCTTCTTGCCATAAAATAATTATGGCAAAATCTCAGAGGAAAATCTTTTATGTATTTCTTCTACTTTTCCTTTCTCCTGGATTTTCTCATAAAACTATATTGTGATCTATCAACATAAATGATTTTGGAGGAAGTGGGAGGTTTTTTGCTGAAAAAATGTGTTTCAAAAAACCAAGTTTATCCATCAAAAACTGCTTATTGTCTTTCTTAACCACTGAAACTTGGTTTCATAAATGTTTATTGCTCACTAATTCTTTAATTAGGTAGCTAGGCTTTCTGCTTAAAATTAAAATATTAGAAGAGCTGTATAGAGCACCTTCTCAGCCATTAATGTCCATTTTATAATACGTTAGAAAACAATCTAGTTATTCTTGTGCCTGAATTTCAGAGAATAAATATGATGCCAAGGCAGTTGTAAACCTTTCAGCTATCTCAGACAAAATAGTGGAGTGGCCAGTATAAATGCCTCTCAATAAAAAATAAAGGAGGGCAATTTATAGTGGCAAATTAGCATTAACTAGTTTGGTGTATTCTTGAGCATATTACTTGTGTTAACTTCAATGTAATATACTGACTTCCAAAAAACATTTGACATGACATCAAACAACGCTTAAATGAAAAAATTAAGGTGGAGCAGCATCAGTAGTCACAATATCTATTTTAAATAATGTCCAGCTGTTCAGCCTCAAAATGTGATTGTAAATGGGAACTGCTTGAACAGGCAGGTCTTACAGACTGGAGGGAACGGACTCTTGACCTGTGCTATTTAACCATTTTTTCTTCAATTTGGTGTCATGGATTCAAACAAAATCTTAGGTAAAAGATTGCTGTTCCCTTGCTGTTCAGGGGAAATGAACAGTTAATCTGTGCTTGTATAGGGAATGACATTTTGACAATAGGACCCTCAACAATGTATAATACTATAGATAAAGATGCTGAAAATGGAAAGTGGACAAATTCAGAGTGAAAATGAGGCATGCAAGAAAAGGTAGGTTCAGCTGGTGATTTGTGCCTTATAAGCAGTTTATCCATATTACAAATGTACTTTTATAAAGATGAAAGCTGTGGATATGGATAATTTAAATTCAGAACACTACAAAACACACAATAAGAAAAATGTTTTTTTGTTTCATGGAGACAGCGGTTCCAAATGTACAACTTAAGCTTCAGTTAAGATGTGTTAAGTTCATCAAAGTTGATATGGTTTAAAAATGCACTGTCAGTAAGACAGTTGGAAGAATTTTTACAATCTCAATGTATTCTGAAATCAGGAAAGCAGCAAGAGCCAATATTAACACAAACATTTTTTCTGTCCACATACTGGCTGCTGCAGTTGTTACCTGGCTGTTCAAATAATTTCAGGGACTTCGGTCAGATACTTTTTCACTAATGTATTTAGTTTCTTATTTTGTTGTGGAAATGAAAGTACATGATCCTGTGATAGTTATATGACAACATTTCTTTTTATCTGATTGTTTAGTGCTCTCTACTAACAGTCATTTTTTCAGTATGCTGGGTGGTGCACACTGATTTCCCTGGGTTTCCACTTAGAGACTGTTCCTGCTTGCAGTGGTGACTCACCAAATGCATACAGTGGTTATTTGCTCATACAGGAATCCAGGGCATTTCTCTAGCTTTTATAGAATTATTCTTTAGTTAAATTTTATTAATGGCTTTTAAATTGCACTATAGGTACCACATAATTCCAAACACATTTCATGCATGCCATCCCTCCCAGACATTATGTAATATAAATAGTTTTGCTTTGGAATACTAAGTTTGCCACTGTTTTGTTTTTTGTTTTTTTTTTTTTCTTCCAGAAGATTAACTTACATTAAAATTTCCATTTTAATTAATGTAAGAAGCTAATTAGGAACATTGCCTGACATATTTTTTGCACTTTCTTATTTACACCAAAAGCTGCTTGCAAAATTTTTATGCCACTGTCACATATTTTACACCTGATTTAGCCCTCCCTTTTCAACTGTCATTTCTCCAGCCATGTGCACAAATGTGACAACACTGTATGGGTGACTTGGAGTTCGTTATCTGCTGCTCCTTGACTGATAGATTTTTAGGTATTTTAACCAGATGATAAAAGGGGAATAGTGAGTGAGCTCTGAGAAGAAAACACCTCCTGTCAATGGCTGGTAAAAATGCAGGGAACATTATGCAGGTGAACTCTATGCAGATGTGAGATATAAAGTAATGCCTGAAAGGCAGAGTAAAGAGTTAAGAAAAAAGGTGATGTGGTGCACATGCATCTAATGAGGAGGGACTGAGGATGATGACTTAACGTGCAGGCAGCCAGAGGGTGGCTGAGGACAGGACTGTCTGCTGGGAGCTTCTGGCAGGCTTTGGGTTTCCACAGACCCCAAGCAACTTGCAGGCAGCTCTCTAGCCTGAAAATGGAGGGAACAAAGTCTGAGTGCTTCCTAGGACAATGTTATAAGGCCTTACAAAATAACAAGAGTTCTGAACGATATTAAAGTGTAATTCTAAATCCATTGTAATGAGACTGGTCCCTTGGTTCCCATCCCCAGGAACTTCCACATGATTATTTTTGGTAGGTGCTTTTCTTTATTGTTCATGGTACATTGCCCAACTCAGAGGTGCAGCAAAAACAAAGCATCTGATTCAGCATAAATGCTTAATATCGAACAGCATCCAGTATACTTCAAAGGTCTAGACCGAACATCAAGTCAATACCATTTAGTTTAATGTACCATGCAAATCCACTTAGGGGAAAAATATTAGAGAAAGGTTGAAGCAGTTCCATCTTTTCACCTCCTTTGCTCCTCAAGAAAAAATACATGCTCTTTAAGGCACCTTTGTTCTTTAAGGAACTTCTGTATCTTGAATTTTTGCAAATAAGAAAATCATCACAGAAATGTTCCTAAGAGAGTCCACAGAACTATCAATAAACTCTTTTCAGGCAATTTTTAAGCACAAGAATATAGCCTCGGTAATTAAGCCCTGTCAGATTTACAAGTGACTGAAAATCGTAACAAGAAATCTTACACAAATAAATATAGGAGTTGTTACCAATGACAGAGATTAGAATTATTAGCTTACAGTATAGGATCTGAGTGGTTCCCGAACATGTTTGATTTGTATTTTACTGTGCAAGTGCAACTCCCTGAAGTCACTGAGGCCTTTTGTAACCTCAGGTGACTCAGAAAGAGTGGGAGTATTTGGTCAGGAAATACCTTCACATGAGCATGGAGCACAGCTCCGGTCACATCCGCAGCCGTGACTTCTTCAGGAGCTGCTATGAAGTACCCTTCAGCTGGAGGAGTGAGCCACATGGCAGGTGAAATGTTTTGCTTAGGACAAAGAAGGGAAGAGATACTGACAATATCAATAACGTATAGTATGAAAAGATTACTTACGGTACTTTTTGTTTACTGACGCTTTGTTTATTTTCTATGGCCCCTCCCAAAATTGTACCTCTTTGGAAATATTAAAAAATCCAGGCTTATGATGGCAGGTTGCTAAGGTAACAGTCTGCTATTTCATTGAAGAGCTGTCTCCCCAATCTCATCTCAGTATTCATATCATATCTGTATGTATATTATGAAAGCTTTCTGCAGATTTGCTCCAGATAAGGGTATGAACTTAGTAAATTTGAAGAGACATAAAGAAAAGGAGTATTATTTTTCTAGATGGATTCAGATCAAGTATGAACATTTACCAGTTAAAGAAATTTGGGGGAACCACTGGACCCAGAAACAGAGAAAGGGACCATCTAAAATAATACTGTCTCCATACTTCTTTAGCTTGTCAGGATGATATACTATTTCAAATTGAACTGAGAAAGGTATGCATGCCTCCTTCTTCCACGATGAAGTGAAAACAATGTTTATAGTGATGCATCTACAATCAGCTATTGCTGTTCTTCTGACACGAGTGGAAGCAAATTGTCCTGGATATTTTATGCTTTTTTTTGTTTTGTTTTGTTTACTACTATTTATTTCAGATCCCAGCAAAGCAGAAAAATATTCCCTCCCTTCAACCTCTAATCAGCTTTCAGAATAATTCATACAAGGAAATTCTGATGGTGGACTTCCTTGCTTATTTCAAGGATCTGAAATGTATACTTGAAAGAAAAATAATCACATGATCGAATCATTGTTCTTCAATGCCTTCAGCATAATTCTTGCCCCACAGTGTAAGCATCCTTGTATTTCCGGCACCCTTGGAAAGAACTGCTGTTTGAAGTATATATGCACCGAGCTGTTTTGAGGATCTGTAGGAAATGTGAAGTGAAGGTTCAGAAGTCAAAGAGATCTGATTACAGCCAGTCCCCAAGAAAGAGGGCTTGAGAGAAAGTCTGTGTTGTTCTTAAAAACATCAGAATTGTAATTACTTTCATTTCCCCAGCTCAACAGCCAGCATTTGATCTCTGATAAAACCTCTAGTTATTATTTACCATGCTGGGTTAAAGCAAATTGCTTGGATTTAATTCTATATATAGTTGGTGTCTTCATATAATTGAGTGAAAAGTCTATAAGGGAATATTTATAATCTGTAAGCAGTACCTAATTAACAACTAAAGTTCTTGTCAAGATAATCACCAGGGGGTTATCAAACTGTTATGATACTCTTTAGAAATATAAATAAATCAGAGAAAATGGCAACAAACAAAAGCAACTATGTTGTGCTTTGTCAATATTATTTGGGCTCCAAACATAATCATGTTTACTTTCAAGACAAAGACTGGGGAGAAAACCAAAACCAAACAGAAGTATGATAAAAGGCACACTGAGTGTGTTACACCAAGTCATTGCTCTGTTTAGTCTAACATCTTGACCCCAACAGGAGAAGAGATAGTGGAAATGCCTATATGAATAATTTAAGGGATCTATTATTCATGAGAAATGTTTTCTGGAACTATTTCTGTGTGAAACATTGCCCAACAGAAGATAGGATCGGTGAATTTAGAGGTACAGCTAGGGAAGTTCAGATGAAAATGTAAAGATACAGTGGGAGAGAGGGAGTTACGTACAGGAAACTCAGGGTTTTCTGTCCTCCTTGCCTAATTCAGGGCTTCCTGATGTGGGATACAATGCCTCAACGAGTGCGACTGGATGAAACAGAGGGAGAGGTTGACTGCAGGAGGAAAAATGAGGCTGAGGAACAGTGTGCTCCGTGAGGAAGCAAGAAGGAAGAAAAGGGTGCCGAGGGAGAAGCAAAGGAAAGCTGCTCCCGTCCATCGTAAGTCTGGTGGAAGGAGTCAGGAGGGAGAGTCCCAGAGGTGGTGAGGCAGAGCAGGAGACAGATGTCTGTACACAGCTCTGCAGATTGCAGCAGACGAAATGGGAGACTCCTATCATTCCTGATTATTTGACTAGAAACATCTTAAAAATGACGTCTGGCAGACCAGAGTTATGAAACAGAAAAGTGAGTCATTTCCCGGCCACAAGGACAGAAGAAACGAGTACGGCACTTTTCACAATCACAGCTGACAGCAGCCACAGTGCCCACTCATAATAATGCCTCATTTTCCTATGCCAGACAACGCTCGGTCCAAACCACGCACACGCAGTGCCGAAGGAGCCAGCGTCCCTGCTCTCCCCTCAGATGAACGGTGCTTGTTGGTGGCAAAAGGAAGAGTCATCTTTCCAGTACAGTAGAATGTCCCGCAGTATCAGGGCTCCCAGGGCAAAAAGAAATATCTGGTCCCTTCCTTGCCCTTGAGGATATTTGCTCTCCTTCCTTCTTCAGCTTTCTCAGGGAATTACCTCAATGCCTTGGGAGCTGGGGTGGGTCATGCACTTTGGGAAGGGCTGACAGCAGAAGGTGATGCTGACCCAGACCTCAAAAGAAATAGTGCAACCTGGGAAAAAGCTGGGGGGGAGGGAGGAAATAAAAGCAGTTCAGTTTGACTTTGAAGGTTGGTATGATTAATGGCATTATTTGGCTGGCTGTGTGTCAGGATGTTTCCTTCTCATTACCCTTGTTGCATGAAGAGCAAAAAGCGCAAGAGGGATAGAAAAGTTGGAAGAGGGTTATTTTGCAAAGTGAAAACAATTTCCCAAAGGTGATTCAAGCCTCTACTTAAAGCAAGTAAGTACAACAAGAAATCTCCCACTACTAGCTCTTCCCTCCAGCCCTAATAACATGGCAACCCCCCCCAAACAAATGCTGCATTATTTACTCTCGACAGAGTAGTCACTGGGCTATAAAACATCACTATGATATATTCTATACCAAAAGTACTGTGAAGTACACACCCCATTATTTTTAACCAGGACAGCAGTAAAGGGGATATATAAAGGCAGAGTTGCCATTAATACATTCCTTACGTTTGTTGCAATGCATTCTGCTTCAGGGCATGGAGAAGGCAGGTGCAGTATAACCACAGCAGTTCCTAGGTATCGTCATGTGAAGTCTTAATTGCCTGCATCACTTGAAAGGCTTTTTTTTTGAGGCTTCATTTAAAACTCTCTCTCCTGTTCTCCTCTTGTCTCCTCTGAGCAGTAGAAGCTGTTTTCCTATCAGTATTGGTTTAATCAAAACTGAACTGCTACTCTTGCTTTTGTGCAGATGAGCGTACATGGCTGGTAGCTGTAAACACTCTTCTGACATCCTTAATATCTCTCTTTGTACTTTATTGCCTCTCCAGCCTGACAGGTGGCATCTCTACCAATATGATCGGCAGTGTGAGTGCAGGATTTGTGTGACCTAATCAAAAAAGGTTTTTTTCCCTTCACTTATGCTGTTAACTGTTCTGTTCTCTTTGTAAACAAATTTGTGGTTTGTTTTTTTTTCTTAGCTTTTAGAGATAGTCTTATTATTTCGGAGAAAGTGACATCCATTAGATCCATGCTTCCTTTTTAATTATCTCTTTAGGAAAGAAAACAAAATTATGGTGGCCGATCTATGTGGACACAAAACATCATGAAGGTCACTGCACCAAAGGGCTTGTAATCTAAATCTAAGCTGCCAGACAATGACAACAGCAGTCTAGGAATCATCTTACAATCCAGCCCCAAGTGCCTTATGTCACTGTAAAAATGCTAAAGGGCATTTCAGAACTGTCTTAAGGATACCTAAAAGATAATCCTGCTTCAAAAGAGGTTAATATATAACAGCATTCTATTTATGTTTTTTTCTTCTTTATTTATTGATATATAACAAAAAGAAATTACCTCAGTAGTGGCATATCTATTTCTTCCCCATAATTTTTTTTTTTCCTTGTGTTCTGTAGCTAGCTGGGTGTGCTGCAGTAATGGGAAATGCTTTGCAGGTATCCTGGCTGGTTATTTCTACCATCTTATGTCTCTTTCTATGAGACTCTCATGTCCTAATGAGGCAAGAAGCATCTTTTGCTGTGATTCAGCCTCTCCCTCTGGTGTAATAGGAAGAGATGTGGTATACTTTTGGTACAGTTCTTGGCATTTTCTAGAGCACTAGTGAGAATACTAAACCAATCAAAAAAGCCCAATAATAGTAGGATTAACAAAGTAAAAATTCTACCCAACAACAAGAACAACACTGCTTCCCCCCCCCTTACATCTTTACATTATAGCTTACATTAGGGCATTTTGGGGGGCTATATTTTTCTCTTAAAGCTGCACTGCCATCTTTCTCCTTTTCTTCCTTTTATACTCTAAAATACAATTGTTTAGGCAGAAAAGTATGAAGAAATTATTTTTATGGTTTAAGGCACTGGGCATATCAGAAATGAAGTGGTAACAGAGAAGATGCTCATTAGCATATACACTGTCTCGGTAAGTTCCTAATTGCAATGGGACATCCCTGGGTTAGATTATCTCCCCCTGGTTTCCCTCGGGCCCTTTCTATGCCTAATTATTTCTCATAAAGAATCTATATTGTAACAGAAAGCTCTCTTCATATATACCCACAGGAGAAACAAAACAAAACACTTTGCAGCTCTCTGGCAATGTGGTTGTGCGTAATGCAGCACATCTATCTTTTCACCCTGAAGGCAAACTTGCCCCCAGTTGCACTCCCCTGCCTTGGGAGCCCACCTGGCACCCAGCCCCGTTTTTCGGAGTTGGCTGGCGAGGCATCAGCACTGCTTACACAGCCAGATAAGCCTCTGAGGAGAGCAGAAAGTGACCACAATAAGCAATGGTGGTTGGGCACTTGGTTTGGCTTCCCCACAAGAAGCTATCAGAAACCTCTTTATGGAGATTAAAACAAAGCCTCTTTCTCAGAGAAGCCTTATGTTTTGAGGCAGAGTATCAGAAAGGATCAACATCTTCTTGCTCTTTCTTCTTTGATTGCAAAGCCCGACCAAATTATGCATATGACAAAGCAAGCAATTTTCACTGTGTTCCTGGATGTGCTCTGGATGATCTTCAGTCACCCAGAGAAATGCATACAAATACTCTCAGCCACCTCTTGAGAAGTCCCTGTATTAATAACACAGCATAGCTGCCTCTTTTACAGACAGTCGGGTTCATGTAATCCCTCTCAATTTGCCTGACTTACAAAAAATCAGAAACAAAAATAAAAAAAGAAAACCAGAACGAAGCAAATCCAGAAAAAGCCTTCTTTTCTAGGTCATAGCTTGTCCTGGAGTTATTTTCCCTCACCTTCTAGGCTACTGGAGAATATAATTTTTTCATCTGTAATGCTTTTTTTGACACTGTTTCCAGTTGTTAGACCTGCTGGCAATTCCTACTTCTCTGTCAGGGAAAGCAGAAGAGTTAAGCTCACACTCTCATTAGCAATCTGGTTTCCCAGTTCAAATGCCCATTTGCATGGTGACTAATACCTGGTTGATGAACTGTGGCCACAAGAAGTCCAAACTCATGCCTTGCCGTACCACCTCTCCCAGGAGGTATGAAATTCTGGCAGAAGACTGGCTGACAGCTGGGAAGACACTCTATGCTTTCCACACTAGTGCTGCAGCTCAGATGAGCTGTGCTCTTTTGAAATATTTACCTGGCTCTGGTTCAGATTGTAGAGCGTTTTGGGAGTGCACGAACTGGACGTCCTTCAGGTGAAACTGAGCTGGAAGATGTCCTCCAGAAAATTGCATCCAGAAGATGCTCCAGCTGATAATAGGCATCATCATGGAGCTACTGAGGCGAGACAAGAGCTACTCTAAAGTAACACCCCCTGTCCCCATACTGGGTCTGACTGGGATGGAGTTAACTTTCTTCATAGCAGCCCATATGGTGCTGTGTTTTGGATTTGTGCCTTTAACCACTGTTGATAACACATCAATATTTTGGCTATTGCTGAACACCAGGTCAAGGCTTACTTCACTCTGTCCTTCCAGCAAGGGGGCTGGGGGTGGGCAAGAGGGTGAGAGGGGACACAGCCCGGTCAGCTGATCTGAACTGGCCAGAAGGATATTCCATACCTATAACATGTTCAGCAATAAAAACTGCATTTGTGGAAGAAGAAAGAGGGTTTTGGATGCTTGGCCACTGGCTGGGGTCAGTCCTCCACCCTTTGCCCCCACATGCATATGGAGTGGACAGGGCTTCCTCAGCACCGACGGCTACTACTGATGTGCTGCTTTTGTGCTGGGTGTCTTTCTGACAGAGACATAGATAAAATCCTGTACCGCTGCCAGAAATTGGCTGTCTCAACCTTAAGATTAATCTTGGAATGACATGAATAAAACTGAGGAGTAAAGGGGTGTTTTGGATTTCTGTGGCAGGGTTTTGGTATCGGGTGAGTGTCCGCAGGGCCGGCTCCTGTGAGAAGCTGCTGGAAGCTCCCCCGGCTCCAAGCCAGACCCGCCTCTGGCCCAGGCCGAGCCCCTCAGTGACGGTGGAAACACGGGTGGGAGAGCAGATTTAAGAGGGGAAACCTGCAGGGAGTGGGGGATTGGAACGGGAGAGGAACCCCTCTGTGGGTACCGAGGTCAGGGAGGAAGGCAGGAGGGGATGCCCCCGCAGCCCGCGGTGAGGCGGCAGGCTGTCCCCCCCAGCCCCTGGAGGGGAGCGGAGGCCCCCCAAGATGGCCGCCGCTCGTGGAGCAGGCTGGGACTGAAGGACTGCAGCCCGCGGGAAGGACCCACACCAGGGAAGTTTGTGAGGAACTGCAGCCCGTGGAAAGGACCCACCTTGGAGAAGTTGGTGGAGGACTGTCTCCCGCGGGAGACACCCCACGGCGGAGCAGGGCCCGAGTGCGGAGTCCTCCTACCCTGAGGAGGAAGGAGCGGCAGAGACAAGGGGTGGCGAGCTGACCCCAACCTCCATTGCCGGGGGGAGGAGGGAGAGAGAACCTGGAGTGGGGTTGAGCCAGGCAGGAGGGAGGGATGGGGAAGGTGTTCTGAGGTTGGGGTTTACTTCTCTTGTTTTGATTTGATTGGTTACAGATTAAATTGTTGGGGTGTTCTCCCTGCCTCCCCCCCCAAAGTTGAGTCAGGTTTTTTGCCGGTGCCCATAAGTGGTGAGTGATCCCTCCCTGTCCTTGTCTCGACGAGTGTTTCTTTATATTTTCTCCTCATCCCACCATGGCTGGGGGAGAGGAGTGAGGGAGCAGCCGTGTGGTGCTTTGTTACCGGCTGGGCTTAAACCACGACAGGGGGATACCAAACATACCACTTTTAGAGCACTCCAATGTGTGTGTGTTCCTTGCAGTATTGATATCCTAAATACTATGATCTTTTCAAATTAGTATGCTTGGCAAGAAAAATTTCAATATTTCAGTCTTTTTTTTTTTTGTCATAGTGCTCCACAGAAAATGATCAATAAATATAAATGATCACCAAAATTTGAGGACAAATGTAATAACCAATAATTTTTCCTGTTGGAGCCTTCTTCAGATAAGGCCAATGTGAAGAGACAGAGGACTGACTCCCATTGGAGTCCCAGAGGCTATGAAATGCTCCCATAGGATTACCAGCACCTACCTCATGTCATTCATGCATAAGTATGAGTTGCCTGTGCTGATCTTAAAGCAATGTACGTTTACTAACAGAAAGCATTTGTGTATAGCTATTGAAATATGAAGCCAAATACCTTCACTCAATAAACATCTCTCAGAAAAAATATGAAAGAAGACAAAGCAGACAGCTGTCACTCAAGTTGCTCAATGCACTGTTTGAAGAGACTCAAGTAATAACAGGATGACCATGCTACCAGAAACTATGTGTAAGATAAGGTTATGCAAACCATTAAAAATAAGGGCATCTGATTTTCTTGTCTTCAAATGAAGCATAAATAATGAAAGTATAACTTGAATTAAAAAAGCCCTTAAAGCACCCTGTAGACCCTAAGAATACTGTAGAAAAATACCTGTTCTTATACTAATGAAAGTCCAGGACTGTGCTCAGACTCACCCAATAATTTCATGCAGTGAGGGCTTTTCTTGTCTGAAAGCAAAAGCCAGGATAAAACTACCCACCTCTGTAAATTGCTCAGACAGACTTAGTTTTTAATTTCTGATCTGATATGCTATTTTCTGTCACATTGGATACCGTTGTTTATGTTTCATCTGATACAGTCACCCTAGAGGCCCAGCTGATACTCAGTAATGCAACATTCAGTTTGTAGCCTGAGGGTCAGCACAGATTTCACTTCTTCTCCAGCTCTCACCCTTCGTCTAACAGTGGCAGCTTTGACTGTGTGCATTAAGAGGGTAAATTTGTCCCCCATTCCACCTTATTTGGTAAATCAAGCAAGAATCAAATCTGAGGTGAGATTGCAGGGACCTGATGGTTGGGAGGGAGGCAGCAAGAGGGAGAGAAGGATACAGGGTAGAAATTCAGTTCTCCTATTTCTTATCCTATTCATCATTGATGTGGAGCACAGATTATTCCTTTTGGCTCTGCAGCAGCCTTTTATGGTTTATTGTGCCTTCTCTTCGTTTTGTTGTTTGTTTTTTTTCTGTGGTTTTTTTTTTTTCTTTCTGAGAAAAAAACGTCCCCAGTTCTTTCAGTATTTGTAAAGGATTTTTAAATTCTGACTGCTTTTATGACTCTGCTATACTGAAGGAGAGCAAACCTCCCAGTCAGCCCTCTGCCTCTGTTACGTGCCTGCACCTAACCCGAGGAACAGCAATGGAGATCTGCTCGACAATATATTGGTGCATAAAAATACTGCAGGAAGGTCATAATATAAAATTGGCTGCTGCCGTAGGAATAGCGTCTTCTATCTGAGTGGTTTGACTAACTTGATAATATTAGTTAACAAATTTTTGGTGCCTTTTTCAGCTAAAATATGTAAGGTAAAAGTAGCCAGTGTATGATGTGAGAACATGCCTTAATAAGCGTATTTCCCAGTCTGCACTAAAATGTCGGAGGCAGAAGCTAAAGCTCCATATTATTTCCTTATTCTTTCAGGGGCAAAGTGAACTGTTAGTACATAAGTATTAGCACTAATAATGTATAAAGAGATTAAGAGATTTGATGAAGCATGCTGAAATAAGGCAGAGAATTATTAGAATAATAATGTAAGTACATGCCTCTGTTGTTAAGTGTCCTCCGTTCCTTACTTTGCCTGTTTATTCACTCTGCATATCATGAGGTGAGCTCTCAGGCAAGTAAGCTGCTTTTCTGCTGCTGTTCACAGAGCATCTAGTGCAATGAAATGGGTATTGATCCCTGTTTGATAGCCTAAGTACCACCACAGGTGAATTAAAAAAAAAAAACAACACACAGCAGCTCTGTTGAATGGATTTCTATTTCCTTTCTTGTGACAGAAAGACACACTCTCTATGATATTGTTGAAAATGTCAGTGCTGAAAGAATGATAATGAGTAAAATAGAGCTGGATGAAGACATTAAAAAGATGGTAACTGACAATTTTGAAGGTTTAGATATTTAATGAAAGAATACAAATTTCAGTGAGATATCTTAATTTTTATTACTTTCTCGTACACCAGTGCAAATCCTGAGTATTATACTGTTGGTATGGCATAATCAGAATGTAGTATTTATTGTATAAATACTACTGGATATTCTTAGCATATGATTCCATTTTCAGGTTTTGAAAAAATTTCATTGTACCAAAGTCCTTAGAGAAAAAGACTTGCAATTAGTAGCTATTTCTTTTCTATATTTAGAAATATTAGGATAGGAGCAGCTCCTTAAGATGGCTATGGGCTGATATTTTCTGGGAAGTTTGAGAGAAAATTTTCTGAGAGCTTGAGCTATCAATTTCCCATGAGTAAGAACTATTGTATTTTACTTCCCCTTTTAACAGTAATAAATGAATTTAACAAGGCAGCAGAAGACCAGGGCAAATCTTGAGTTGGAATATGGCAGGTCTTATGAAATGCTGATCCTGTCATCTTGTATTGCAGAAAACTGTATTACAGAGTCCAACCATGAAACCATGCTCATTACCTGGCCACCACTGCTCCTGTTAGCTCTGCACGCTGAACGCACTGTCAGTGTTCAGCCTAAATTAATATATGGGCACATATTTGCTCTTGCGCTCATGTTGTCCATGTTCCTCCCTACATTTGTTTCTGTCTTAATTGGTCTTTCTTTGGTGATGGTAACCAGAACTTCATATGGTTTCCTAGATTACATCTCACTACGAGCTATATGGCACTATTCATCATTCCCTGTCTGCACTGGAAATATTTTCCTACTGTACCCTAGGATTTAATTTATCCTATTCATTGCCACATGTCACTAGTGGTCATATGCATCCCATGATCAACAGGTGCACACTGTTCTTTTCACCTCACCATTGCTCTTAACTGACATGTTCTCTATTTATGGTAGTTAATCCTGAGGTTCAAATCCTGTATTTTATGTTATTATTCCATTATTGAGTCATTCTCACTCTGAATATTCTAGTCCACTTCTCCTTGAATGATACCCCAGTCATCCTCTGCATTAACAACAAAATGTTTCCCAATGTTGTTATCCATTTATTTCACTAGCATTTTCTGCTAATGCCATTAAGGAAACAGTTGACTCTTTTCCAAGATAGATCCTTGAGGAACTCCATGGATAAACTGGCTTCAGCTCAACAGTTCCCCTGTTAGCATAATGTATTGTATCTGTCTTAGTAAGTTCCATGACGGTTTCAGACATGTTGAAGTAAACTGCATCTTTTCTAGTAAAACATACAATATCCTTTTGGTGATCATATAAAATATTTCATCTAAGTCCAATGATGAAATAGCCTATAACAGCATTTATTTTATTAAAAGCTAATCTGGCACAAACGAACATTGTCAGACCCATCATGCCTTCTTTTTCATTTTCCATTCACATTACAGATTTCACATTTCCTCCAAAACCTTGCTTATCATTGGGGTAAGACTAATGGACTCTAGTTTTGCAGATGGTTTTGTTACAGAAATATAGGTACAATTTTTGTGATATTCCCGTTCATTTTGTTCTCCCTGCCTCAGTTTTATTTACAACCTTTGCTCATGAATCGGCAGTCCATATCCTGGAAATTATTTCACAGTTCTGGAAGGAGGTTTAGCTAAACTAACTGAATGTACTTTGAGTACTAGCATCAATTTCCATTATTTATGCATTCTCCAATAATATATATGTGGCTATCTTCTTGCTAAGCACCTAATGTGTGCAAGTGTGCTTTTGGCACTCTCTCCTAGAGATGGGAAGTGATTTTTTTGGTTTTTGTGTGGTTTTTTTTTTAATAAAGATTTTTTTCCAGGACAATACTGAAGCTGGTTTTATCCAGTGTATGAGGATGTGCAACACTGCTGTATTATAAAACTCTTTCCAATTCACCGCTCATGCACTGTGTTAGTTGGATGCCATATATCTCTGCCCCCATGCAGGAGTAGGCTTCAACTCTCATCAAGGTGATGGTCCTCTACTTACAATACCAAAGCTACCTTCCATTTGTGCCTCATTCTGAATAGTAACCCACTTTCTTGTAAATTTCTGCTATTTCTAATTGCCTGTCTAAAATTCTGTTTGCTTAATTTTCTTTGCAAGAACTAATTCAAATGGACTTTTTGGCAATTAGTCACTTTCTCCTTACACTTGCTGGATTTAAGATAGAGCTTTCATTGTTGACTAGTCATTTTAGAACCAGAACTCCCTCGTTAAATACTACACGGGCTGAAAGGACTCTATAATACTCATGTAACAGCATGAAAACAAGGGGGAGAACCCTCGTAATGAGAAATAAGGGTGTCCATGGAAATGAGGTCATGGAAATAGGATGAAATATAATTCACTGGAGACAGGAGACTGCTAATAGTCCTCAGATGTATCTCATGACAAATGACAAATGCTACAAGTGTTGTAAGAGCTGAGCTGCAGTATTAGATCATCTGTGGGAATACCCTCTTTTCACAAGACAAACAAAACGAAGAGTCAGCCTCTTGCCAAGGCACTCTAGTTAGATGAATCACCTCCACAGCTGACTTCACAACACGAACCACAACAAGACATAAACTGTTACGCAGAGAATATCAGTAAACTAGAAACCAGATAATTATAACTAGTTGTTCTTGACAAAACCAGTGATATGAGGAACCTTTTTTTTTTTTTCCTAAAAAACATACCGTTAACAAGCCTTTATGGAATTCACAAAATTCCAGATTTTTTTATTAGCTTAAATGAACTATGCCATTATAAGTATGACAATTCTTTGTGAACCATATTCAGATTTAAGAACATGACTGTTGTCTAAATTCTGGTGTAGATATGGTATATCTAAATATTAGTCTAGGCCATACAGCCTTTATCTTATGAGTCTCTGGCATTACTGGAATCTTCTGCCAAATAGGAAGGGTACTGTAGAGGAGCTGAATCTGGCAAAGCATCGTGTGTACCTACAGCATACTGTAGTAGGTGATTCAGGAAGGTCTATTTCTGAAGGGATTCAAGATACTGTATATTACAGGATGCTGTATATTGATTACAGCTTTTGGGAGACATTTCAGATTTTAGAAATTTGGTTCTTACGCAATTTGTCACCACAGAAGAAAGAAAAAGTAAGAATGAGAAAGAAAACATATGGCAGAATTGGAAAGTTAGAGCTATGTCCAAATCTGGGGATCCTCTGAGAATAACATATCACTATTTTGCATATTATCCTGGTTTTGAGAAGAACTTCAACCCTTTGATGTAGCTAATTCAATTGTAGATTAAGACATACTAAGTGGATGAACATTTTTTATGAACATTTTGTTCTGTAGGTATACACATGAATGAACATGTTTTAGGTAGTCGCCAGAAAAATGCTCCTTATGACAGTACTGCAAATTATACTTTGGCTATGCGTCTGTAGTTAAATCATGGGAAAGGCTGTACCATGACAACTCTGTGGGACTTGAAAATATCTGGCTGATACATATGTTAGTAAAATCCTCCTCAAGCTAGTGTCTGCTTCTGCTGAGAGTGCAGAGGCAAAGCCTTAACTTACTTTCTGGCAACAATCCTTTCAGTTAGGTGGGACAGGTCCCCCCCTTCAAGAAGCTGGTCAAAGTGCCCTTGAGGGACTCCTGTTTGTGGCTTGAACATCCCTGCTTACAGTTTGCCAACTAGCATTTAGCCCACAAATTTTCACTCTGTCTCTTGGACTATGTTTCTACTATGTCCCCAAATGCTTGCGGAGCATTTCTTCCTACTTATCTCATATCAGTGATTTCCACCAGGCAATACCATACCATGCATTTGATATATCAGACTCTTTGGCATTCATGGTCTAGCATCTGTTCATGCCTTGCTAAACAGACCGTCATTTAACTGCTTCCTTGGACAGTTGGAGTTGTTACCAATGCAATTGCTAGGCCCACCAGTTTCAGTGAGTTTTGCCCCCAGTGATAGCTGGAAGGATCACTGGCAGCAAAGACAGGCATAAAATCAGCCTATTTTGCATGGTAAGGCATGGTGCCAGAACTAGGAGGTTCCCTTTAGTCCTGGGCTACATGATACCATTTTTACCAGCTTTGCAGATGACAGCTGCTAGGAAGAAGGGATGAGACCTGATCAGCCGTGCATTTTCTTCTTAACTCTTCCGTCTCTGGGTCTTCTGCTTCCCCGGTCCTTGAGATGCAGCAAACAGGCTCAGTTAGAGCTGAGAGAACAGATCGTCCAGAGCCACAACCTGTGTTCTCCTGGAGAAGGAAGTTTTTCAGGTCAGTGCAGAGAAACACACTTAGCCAGAACAGCCAAGATCTATGTGCTTGTAATGCTAATATGGGTAGAAGTTCTCATTTCGCTGGGTTTATACATTTAAACGGTTTTCATGAATTCAGAAAAAAATTTCCATTTCACTCTACCCAGAGTAGCACCTTCATTTCTTCTGCAGAAATGAAGGACAATGGCTCTCTGCCACATCTTGCCTGAAGACCAGACATATATCACTGGAGATCTGGGGAACAGATGACACACACTAGCATCAGGCAGGATTTACGGACAGCTGCTCCTACGACAGTTGTCTCCTTCATGACCTCTTGCAGTCCCTTCTAAGGCTGCTTTCTATTATTCTGTGCAAAGATTCCTAGTGCAGAGGTGTTTCCTACATTACAAGAAATATTTGTATACTTGTGAGGCAGATGGATGTGCTGATTTCTCCACAAGGAGGTAATTAAAAGTGTTCTCTCCTGTCCCAGAGGTGATGGCATTAAGCAAGTTCTAGCATTTGTTATCTAAAATAATATTTTTATAATAACCAATTTTTATTTAAATAATATATGTATTTCCTATGCATATGCTGTATAGTATTTTTAAAATAACTTTGCAACAAATACATAGACAGCAATGAAATATTGCTGATACATTGTTTTAAGAAGGTACCTATGTTCATTTTACAGGTTAGAACACTTAGCAACTCTGAGAGAATGTTTTTTAAAAATCATAAAAGAGCCAAATACATATTCTCCCCCGCTGCCCCATCTTAGACTGGATGATAGCATGACATTTTATAGAAGAAAAAAGGAAGAAGTAATTTATCTGAGTTATTTGTGCAATAGATGTTAATGACATTCTGGGTTTAAAAAGATGAAACCAAGAAATCCATTTGTATGTTTTTTAAAGGGTAATCCTTTATTGTTGTGATTTGGGGTTGTTAGTACATTTGATATGCTGCAACTGTTAGACTAAACCGATTTCTTCTCATCATGCTAATCTCGGATCAGCACAATTTTTCAGTAAAAACTTGATAGTCAGAAAGAAAGTTACTTTGGCACTGGTGTAAGATCAAGATACTATGTCTTTTTAGGTAAAACCAGACAAATAGGACTTGTGAGGAACTGCTTGGACTGTAAAGGAGGGATGCTGCACTGACACTCCAGCCCCAAATTTCGTCTTTAAAAATGACTTATTTAGCCAAGAAGGAACTCCTGCCTGCCATACTTCCAGCTAAATAGAAGTGCTTAGTTCAGAATTGATTTAATGCACAAAGTTGTATACCCTCTGATATACAGGAAATCAGATTAGTGTACCAGAATGGTTTTTTTTGCCTTCAAAATCTCCAAATTAAGCTCAAGAGTGGAGCCAGGATCAATAGCGCTAGATTGTTCTACTGATTGCAAAGTACCGCTGGTCGGGCTGTTCCCCCGACTCTCCCCGTCCATTAACTGCACTCGCAGAGGCTTCCTCTCCAGCCGAAAAGCTGCGATCAGCGAGGCGAAATCAGTGCATGGGGAGGGAAATGCTTGCTGGTTCATGTGTCTCTTCAGCCAGAGGAAACGTGCCAGAGCCAGCTGTTTTCTCAGGGAGACAGAGACAACGGCTGGCTTGAGACAGCGCTGCTTGTCAAGACAAAGGTGGGCAGGAGGAGGTGAGAACCTCACAGCCCCCCATTGCTGCCAGAAGGGGTTTCTCCTGGAGATCCACATGACTAATCTCTGCAGGGCTTTTCCTGCAGTAGAGACCTCTCTTTTCATCCTATAAATATAACTGCAATAAATCTCTCTGAAAAGCCCGCAGTATAACTGCCCGCTATATCCCCTACAATAACTGCCATGAAACATTTCTGCTGCCATGGTGCAATAAAGCTCTGATGGGGCATGGGGCCGGGGGGATCAGTAATTCCTGTAATACTTTAATCTAACACCTACATTTTCAGAGCTGTCCAGGACTGTAACTGAGCAGATTCATGTGACTTAACTTTTAGAGAAAATGAATGGCCAAATTGCTACACAATTCTGAGCATATCTGAGCTACAAGAATCTCCAGCTTGTGTTTTCTGGGGATTTATTAAAACAATTAAATACCTATCAGTGGGCTAACAATGAATATATTTTATAATGACGATTAAGGTCTCCTGATGTCCTAGCAATCCACAATCAATATCTCCCTATGATCAATTGCTAAACAGTATCACTCCTATTATGTATAAAAGATAAATGGCATATAGAAGGCCGTGATATGACCCTTTTGGATCTGCTTCGCATAGCAAAGGCACGAAGAAGCAGACAGAAAGTTACCTTCACCTATAGGGCCACATGACCCCCATGTAGAGGCTTTCTCAGGTGATGTTAAGTTTTTGAGTACAAAGGAGAAACCACACCACTAGAGTGGAGATGCTTTCCTGGCACTGCTCCTCAGGTGTTACTCCAAGCAGGAAGATGTACTCCATCCCTGACACTGCTCTATTGGCATTGTGCAAGTATCTGGGTTTTAGGCTTTGACCTAGCAGGTCTTGTCATCGGGACCACCAGGCATGTGTCTCCCTCCCAAAATGCTCACCTTACTGCTTTCTCACTCCTTTCTGCTTGGGTGTTAGGACGTCAGACAGGGTATCAGGGCCCCAGGGTAAGGCTTCAGCTGGGACACAATAACCTGTGGATGAGGACACAGAGCCAAGCTTGGGTTACTGTTATGGGTCTGTGTGGCGCATTTTTTTTTAGTGGGTGAGGGTCCGCAGGGCCGGCTCCTGTGAGAAGCTGCTGGAAGCTCCCCCGGCTCCAAGCCGGACCCGCCTCTGGCCCAGGCCGAGCCCCTCAGGGACAGTGGAAACACGGGTGGGAGAGCAGATTTAAGAGGGGAAACGTGCAGGGAGTGGGGGATTGGAACGGGAGAGGAACCCCTCTGTGGGTACCGAGGTCAGGGAGGAAGGCAGGAGGGGATGCCCCCGCAGCCCGCGGTGAGGCGGCAGGCTGTCCCCCCCAGCCCCTGGAGGGGAGCGGAGGCCCCCCAAGATGGCCGCCGCTCCATGGAGCAGGCTGGGACTGAAGGACTGCAGCCCGCGGGAAGGACCCACCTTGGAGAAGTTGGTGGAGGACTGTCTCCCGTGGGAGACACCCCACGGTGAAGCAGGGCCCGAGTGCAGAGTCCTCCTCCCCCTGAGGAGGAAGGAGCGGCAGAGACAAGGTGTGGCGAGCTGACCCAGCCCCCATTCCCCAAAGGTGTTCTGAGGTTTGGTTTTACTTCTCAGTATCCTTGTTTTGATCTGATTGGTAGTAAATGAAATGGATTTTGTTTCTTCCCCAAGTTGAGCCTGTCTTTTGCCCGTGCCCATAAGTGGTGAATGATCCCTCCCTGTCCTTGTCTTGACCCACCAGCGTTTCTTTATATTTTCTCCTCATCCCACCATGGCTGGGGTGGGAGGAGCAAACGAGCAGCTTCGTGGTACTTTGTTACTGGCTGGGCTTAAACCATGACAGTAACAGTGACACATGCAGGGACTACAGTCCTTTTTAACTCAGATCCACTCCTGCTTCTTGGAAAAGCCCCTGTTTGTATGAATTTCTTAGGCCACCACGGGGCTCATGCTTTTGGTAGGGACACATTTGGCTTAGGAGTCACTTCAAGTCACTTCTGCAAATATTTCCCTTGCAGTGAGACCCTCTGGACTGCTACGGAAACCTCATTCCAGTAGGCTAAACACGTGCCACTTGATTCTGCACATCCAGCATCTAATAAATAGTTTATACATATTCATTTTTAAGCCTGACTGAATATGCTGATTTTAAAAATGAGGTTAGATTTAAATTAGTCTTCTGCACAATAAACTGTTTTAAAAGGCTTTAAATTATGAATATTTATATTGCTATTAATTTGTGGTGCTACTAGTATTTTTCTTAAATGGTTAATTATCGCAACTAATGTGTTTGAATTATTCTAGAAATCTTTCCATTGTTTTTTCTGTAAGTATTCATTCCTGCACTTACACCTTCTTATTTGATGCTGAGGTTGAAGTGAAACATGATTAGAGCCTTTTTAAGATAAAAAACCCTCAAAACCAACATTCTCTCTCCCCAGGCACTAGCTTGTGTTTTTTTATTAATCAGCTTAACACTAAATGATACTCGGGTTTTTCACCCTGAAAGTAGATTTTGGTATGGGTCATGCATTGAAAGATCTGCTGGCAGATAACAAAAAGAGCCAGACTGTGTGCTAGAAAATTCCATAAGGCATAAAAAAAGAAGCAATGCTTTTCACAGACTGCTTCGTAGCAGCTCTTCCAGCTTCAGGGATGTTACTGGACAGCTACCATTGCTACTACTAAGGGTTTGCTCTTAGGTCATTCAGTTAAATGTAGGTCATGAATTTGAAATACAACTAATCCTGAAAACAAATAAACAAGCAAACAAAAATACCCCTTCCATGGGAACACTCTTATTCCCAAATACAAATACTTTCAAACTTCTCTTTCAGATAGAACTAAATCTCATTGAAACTGATGGCGGCAACCACCATTTTTAAAGTAGGTGTAAGAAATCATTGAGTTCTCTTCCCAGCAGCTAAATTACCATCTTCCATCCCTGGCCTTTCCACCTGTGTGTGAAATTGCGAAGTTTTAGATAACCATTTTAGGTCAAATGGGGGCATAATACTCAACAAATGGTAGGAAGATAACATCGATAACATTATTGTACTCTAATCATATTTGAAGTGGAAGCATGTCACATGAACTAGTTCCAAATTATCGTACAGGAGAATGAACAGAAATGAATGTACAAGTAAGATGGCAGGAAAAAACCCTTTTGTCAAAACCAGAGTCCCTTGGGATGTTTAACATTCGCAAAATGCAGACCAGACTTGATATGTCAAAGATACAAAAATATTTCTTGCACTAAACCCTCCAAACCCTCAATATATAGTGATAACTATTAGTTTCTGAATAATGAAGCTGGGATAGTGCTAGCAGTTTATACAGTCTTGCACAACAAAACACTCATGGAAAAAAAAAAAAAAAAAGAGGAGATTTTATTTATGGCCCTTGTACTTTGCTTGATTACCTTAGTCTGGACACTCTCTTACCTGCATTTCTCAGTCTTCATCACTGAGGACCGATTCTGGACTAGCATCCCAATACACGTTGTCACTTTCCTTGCTTGTTGGTAAAGGACCAGAAAGCTGCTTTGGGTGAGAAGTGGTAAGCAAACAAGGTTTGCCACATCTATTTTCCTGTCTTATTGGCAGCTAACTAAATCTGGAAAAAAAAATTCCTATGATGTCATATATGTTACTGTAACATGTCCAGAAAATGAGACCCATGAGCAAAAAAAAAAAAAAGGTATAAAAAAGGTATTGTGAGAAGTGATTTGGGAAAGAGAGCCAGGCTACTGTGTATAGGAAGGAATAAAGGATTTTGGAAAAGAAAGTAAGAGGTTCAAGCTGTGGTAAGGGAGATCCTAATTAGACACTGGGAAAACTTTCCAGTTGTAAAAATAGAGATGAGCACTAGAATAGGCTGCCTGAGGATGTCATTAAAATATGATTGATCTTACTTTTAAGCAGAAGGTTGAGTTAGTTGTCTCATGAGGAGTGGTTAAAATACAGGACTCGGGAATGCATCCCTGGCTGAGGCTGGGCGATGCTGGGTGAACCGTGATGCTCCCAAAATGCCGTGCAGTCAAGGGCAGGGAAGCGGAGGTCTCCATCAGCATCCCTGCTCCAGATGGGCAGGAGATGGGTACTGTGGCACCCCGACATTTAAATGCCAGTCATGATCCTTTCTTTTCAATATTGCTTTCTGCAAACCTATACCACTAAAATGCAGAACTACAGAGGAGAGTAATTTGCAAGGCTTTGAAAGGAGAATTGACTAGAAGGAAGGCAATAAAAAATTCATTGTTCAAATCAACAATAGTGTTGGATCATTTCTAACAGACCAAATGATCCTTAGCTAAATATTCATCAGAATATTTAAGCTTAATTTCGAAGTGGCCTGAAACATATCTGAGTCTTGATCTCCAGTTCAGGTTTCAGTGTGATCTTAATATCCTGAGGGGAAAATGAAATACTTGCACATAAAACTGTGTGGAAGAGCATTTCCCCACTCTGATAAAGTTGTTGAGATTAAAAAAAAAAATAAAATCCTATCCCACACTGGGATGAACCTCTAAAACCTTTTTGTAAGAAAAAAAAGAAAGACAGAGAGACTGATTCTTAAATCAACTCAGAATCGTCAGCTGAGACCAAAGCTCACCGCAGGGTCTCGCACATCACAGATGAGTGCAAGGGCATAAGGGTTTGACTGGTTTGGCCTGTCCTTCCAAGGCTCTCCTTTATACTGAGGCAGACTGATTGAGTACAACCAACTAACATGGGAGATCCAGGTTCAAACCTATTTGAACCAAAAGACCAAAGACTTGAACCTTGGTCTGCCGTGCCTCAGATGAGCGTCTCTTCTATTCGGCTCTTGTGGATTCAGGGTTGAATTTGATGCCCACCCCTGTACTCACCTTTTTTCCTTTCCCCTCATCTTCCCCACGTGTGCCTACCTTTTATCTACCCTGTCCTCCTGAAACTGGTGCCTACATGCTGCAGCAGGTTTTATTTATAACAAGGTCACTTTTCTTATGGGGAAAAAAAATATTTGCAAAATTCCAGTTACCTATATTTGCATCCTAGGAATGTGATAACTTTAGCTGTTCAGATATGGGCAGATAGCTCTGCAGTGTGTGATACACACACTCACTCTGCATGCCTTCTGCTGTTACAGTACAGTGACCGCTGCTTGGTAGATCTAGTTCAAAGTTGTCTCATCAATCACCTTAAAAGCCATGAAGACTAATTTCTAAACGAAAGCATTTTCAATTCATCTTTCATGTGTCATCAAGATACTTTGAGTTAAAATTTCTTATTATCTGTCTCTTACCTCCCACCTCTGCAATCACAGCTCTCGTCACTCAGAGAGAGAAAGCTGGAGAAGGCTACATTTTCATAAAGCTATTTGGGATTTTTTTAAAGGTAGCTCTCATTAAGAAGTCAATGGAAGTGACACAGCTGAAACCATGGCAAAACAGTTTGAAAATTCAGTCCTGTTTGTGAATTTTACTAGGTAAATGAAAAGACTAAAGAAATAAGGGTTGGAAAAGCAATAGGATAGAAACAAAGTTAAATTATGTCTTGCTTTCAGTTGTATATTTCCATAATATCTTAATAAGCAGTGTATGTCTTATAATAAGCAGATTTTCTGACTGACCTATCTTTAGGGACTTCAGACCTATCAGCATCTTCACAGTATACTGTAGAAGACATCTTTTGTCTTTTGTATGACCATAAAAAGCTTCAAAATATTTGGAAGTGAATGTTTTGCAAAAGAAGGATAATCTTTTAATACTGAAAGCACAATCAGCTAAAACTATTCAGGGTCTATGCATTCTGTTTATTTTTCTTAGCTAATAAAATAAAAAATAAAAAGTCTGGCTGTTGATAGTCCAGGTCTATTAAAGTGACACATCCAAGTTTTTAGCCTCTGGATGATTAGATCTGGGTCAAAGCTTTGTAGCTCTACAGGGTGTCCCTGTTTTTTGGGAGAGTACTCATGCTTTCACATTATCCCTGAGTTTTACATGGCATTTAAAGAAGGCCAAGACTGTAAAAGAAGAGATTTTTTTGTTTGTTTGTCAATATTATGAGGTATTTTGGGGGGAGGTTCTTTCTTTCATACCTTAAAATTTTATTATCCTCCTGCTTGCACTAGATTTTTGTTTTCAGTTCTCTCATGCCATGGTACATCGAAGCACTCCAACTTCTTGGCAATTCAGACCAAATAGTATCTATTTCATATCCAAAAAGAATGGGATATGCTTGATGACACAAAGTTTGATAACCTCCCATTAAGAAACCAAAAGCAAACCACTGCCAGGATGATCTTGACTACAGAAAAGTCTAAACTACAGAATTTTAAAGCTGATCTAGTTTTGCAGAATGATACTATTTTATAAGAACTGTTAATAAGTAAAAGAATTCAAATATGCTTAAAAATTATAAACAGGAAAAATTAAAAAGACACACTGGTTTCTCTTGCATTTTATTTATCACCCTCTGGTAGGCTGAAAGTGGTTATCCTCTCTTTTAAGGCATATACCTTTAATTCAGAGATTCTCATGTTCTTCATAGATAAACCCAATCCCCCGCAGATGCAATTATTTCAACTAATAGTTCAACTGAGCAGCCTGTGCTGATTCCCAACATTGACCTGTCCTTTGTCTGGTAGAAAATCTTGCTTCTTTCTTCACAGACAGAGCTAAAGCAATTTTTCACATGGATCAATATTTAATTTTTAGTTTTGGGTTTATTTTGCTTTTTTTTCCCCATAAGTTGAACTGAACAGCAAGAAGCAGGGAAAACCAGGAAGAGGTGATCTATAACATTTCAGCTCAACATTAGTGGGTTATATACTGCAGTTTTAGAACTTTTCCTTTCCCTTTTCTGCCAAATATTTACTTTTGCAGTTGGAAAAATATGGAGCTGAACATGACCCTAAAGAATTCTTGGGCAAAATGCATGTCGTATGGGTGTATGTTATTAGCAGCAATGATGCTGCTAAAATTTGTTAAGCTTTCTGGTAGTGCTCTGTAAATTAAATTGCCTATCAAAAAACAGTGATTTTTGAAGATGGCTTGCCCAGATTCCCCTAAATAAGGAAAACCTACCCCCCGAGGTAAACTAGAAAATCCTTTATTCTGAAGTGGAGACTCTAAGGAGAAATATAACATAGCGTAATGTAACGTACTATACTATACTATACTATATTATAAATTTGTGACATTCATACTTAAACAATATAAAAACAAGAGCCAAAAAAAGGACACCAGAAATCATTTACTTTCTAAAGATATTCCTAAACTTTCCTATGTTAGCTTTACATTTATATCTTCCCCATTAACTTGATTTTAAAATTATATTCTGTCATTTCACTTTGGATTAGATTTTTAAGAAGGTCAAATTTTATCATTTTGTGGGCATTTACTTTCTTGCACTATGCAGGAAGATAGAAAAGAAATAATAAAATGTGTTCATATCTATTTTGGATTTATTAAACAGTACAACCCATACAGTGGATAGTATCTGACATTGAAAAAAAATCCTGCAAGACGTCTGATATAACCCAGTGTGACACAAGCACTTCTGTAAAGCTGAAAGCAAGAATTATTACTCCTCCATTAATGAGACTATATATTTTATTCTGAGATAAATATCAATACATCTTGCTGCTCAAGAGATAGTCTAGCTCACAGGGAACAAAAGATACTTCAGTCTCCTCCCCACCACCTCCTGTAAAATCCAGCGTGAATTATTAAGCAAAAAGTGTTCCTGGCTGCCATCGAGGGAGCTCCTGCTCTGTGGACAACTGCAGGCTGCGCTGAAGCTCACCGACAACGTGTGAAATGCCCTGTGCAGGGTGACAGCTGATGCCACCGAATTTCCCCATGCACCCATGGCAGGGGTGCAAGGACACCAAGAGTTTGACAGCTTGGCGGGGAGGAATGAGGGGAGGGAGATGGGAAAGCTTTCAGGCAGCATCTCTTTGGATATTTGGGTGTTTGTTCTCTTTGGACAATGGACCCGTGGGGTAGGCAAAACTGGACCTGTCTCATCTGAAGAATTTTTGTTGAATTAGACCATGTAGGCAGTGAGTACAGGGACTGACTGACGACAGGCAGTGTGAGCCTGGTCTTGGAAACTACAAGAACTTAATTCACTTTTTACTTCTGCCTGGTTTGAGAAAACAAGGTTTGCAAACAGCTTTTAAACAAGCAGGGTGCTCACAAATGTGGCAGTTTCCTTCAGGATATGTCCCTTTGCTCCCCAGCAGCATCTGAGGTCTCCTGGCCCTGCGGGAAGTCCAGTCAACTCTCCCCAACCCAAGAGCAGCTCTCTCTTAGGTGGCCACAGAAGGTAGCTGTTGAGCCTCTTTCCAAACCCATTTCTTCCAGACATGAGATGTGTTCAACACTTCCTAGCAGCATGATTTACCTCATCCTTGCCTCTTTTTTTACCCAGGTTATTTTTATTCAGAGCAGTGTCGTGACTGACAAGCATAATGCTATTGACAGGGCACACAGTAGGGTCTAACTACTCAACCTGAGCTATGTGCCTCTCCTTTGTGGGAGTGCGATCGGTGCCATATACAGTATACCATGCATTCTCTATTGGCTATCATCTTTTATCATGCACGTTTTAACTTGCTGATTACCCTACCCATATGATATACATGCTCCTAAGCTTCAATTAGTAGCAGCACCTGTTCAGTTCCTGCCATATACTTTTTAATACTACATTCGGACATTCCAGGGTGGGGGGAATTCAGTTCCAGACTAAGACACGTTTGGTGTCTACTTGTGTCCAGGTTTGTGCTATATTAAGAAAAGGTCTGGGCAATGAAAATCAGTGTAGTAATTAAATTCAATTCATGATAAAATAGACATCCAGAGAGAAATTCCATTGCCTAAACAAAGGTATCTAGTTCCATTTGAGCTGTCCTGAAATGTCTAAGCACTAGCACTTTAATTCAGATATAAATTTGAAGATAGTTTCCCCTTTTTCCCTTTCCAACATTTGGTTCACATCCTGGAGTAGTCTTGGAGCACCAGGAACAAGATTTCTTTCAAATAATACTCGGCCAGACCATGAATCCTAGGAGCACTCCTACTGAGCTTGAGCATTAATGGATGAAGTCCTCATGTCCTCACTAGAGCTCAGCAGAGTTGTACCCCTGATAAGTGTACAGTTTATATAGCTGGGTTATCAGCAGAACTTTTTCAACCAGTAGGTCTGCTATATTGCACTGCACTACTTGCCTTGCCTGGAGGCAGCTCTCCGTCAGGGCTGGCAGGTATGATGCTGGAGCTAAAGGTGCTTCAGACCTTTCTGGCATGGGAGTGTGAGGCCAGGTGGCATTCCTCAGGGTGCAGATAAGGATGCTTGGCATCTGTGTTGGGAGAGCAGAGTCCTGCTGTTGGTGGATATTGTCAGTGGAACTGTTTTCTAGCTCTGCTTCCCGGCACTCTACAGACTATACAGTGAACTTAGATGCCCGCATATAAACCCTGTAAGTTCAGAGTCTCAGTTGTGAACCAAATTCCTCCCTTCCCACTTTGCATTTGTCCTCTATACAACAGCACCTGAGTCTTACGTGGATGTTTGCTAGACCTCTGATGGGTCACAATGTGATGCTCCTTAGTTTATTTCTGTTTGCTTTTCAGTCACAATCTCGCTCAGCTGCAACGCTCCCCTATTTGGATTATGTGGTTTAGGCATTCATAGCATTGCTTCAGACTGCAAGAGTAATGTATTTTCGATTTTCTTCACTTAGGAGAACATTCTCACCTCTCAGTGTCCTAAATAAGGACTGAAAGGTCAGAAGAAAGCCAAAAAGTTTTGTTCTTTTCATCTGCTATTTTAGTAGCCCAGTCTGTGTTTTTTGATATTTTTTTTTTAGTGTTTTTTTTTTTTATACTATAGCTCCTAGTAAAACTGTCTTTATATTCCGTATATCAAAGGTTCTCATGCTTATCACACTTCTTAGAGGTTGATGGTATTTACTGGGCTGGCAGAGCAGAATGCCTAAATTTCAGTTAAACCTTTGACAAGATGTTCCCAATTCTGTTCCTAAAGGTAAAAATAGGAAAATATGATTATTTATTTTTTTCCATTTGGTTTTCATATGGGCCCTTGACTAAGAGGCAGGTTTTGAATGGTATGCTGCATACTGGAAAATCATATTCCTGTGCAGTTTAATTATGTGTTTTCAATTTATTTTCTCTGACTCTCCAAAGGCAAGTGCATTATTGTGTGTTGTTACATAATACGCAGCCATGTGGAAAAGCAGCAGACACACCTTTGGCAAGTGCCTGCATAAGTCTCCAAGGTTTTCACCCATGTTTTCACAGATGTCCTCTTAGAACCCGTCTAATCCCCCACATCAAGGTTTTATAGATTATTTGCACTCATTGGGACTGGTGTAGTATAGAGCCAAGTATGCAAAGACTGCCAGCTGGCCAGAATATTTGATAAATGTGAGAACAAAAAAAATCCCACTCATAGCAGCGAAGTGATCTATTCCTGGAACACCAGCTGGATTGCTGTAATAAGCTATTAAACCAGTGTAGTAAAATGAAACCCAGATTCACTATGCAGATCATATAGCAGATCTATTTCCTTGTACAGTGTGGTTTCATTGCTTTAGTTTTAGATTATTGGTCACTTGCAGTGATTAGAAAGATAGGCAATAGATTGACCTTTTAATTCACAAGTTTTCAACTAGAATGCCCCAAATTAAAGTTGTACAAGACTGTGCCCCTGGCACCCTTAAATATCTGCTTCCATTTCATGACTCAGTGAGACAGACTCTGGCAGACTTATCTTGCTAAGAAACTATATCCCAGACCTGGAACTGAGATAAGTGGTTACAAAAGATCATCTGAGAAAAACAAAATCTCAGATGCATGCTAATGTAACGCAGTATTTGTTCTTGCAATAAAGAAGAATTTGAATGTCTAAAAAGAGATGAGAATTGATCACGGCCATGTGTAATAGCACCATCTTGTGATCCCTGCCAAAAAAATTAAAAAGAAATATTTCAGTTGGAAGCTGTGCTCTGATAACTCAGTCTTTTCATTTGTGACTCTAATTAGCTTAAGACCAATATATGACAATAAACTAAACATTCAACCACACAGGGTATACTAATTGAACTTAGTGGAACATTGCATTGAAGAACCGGCAAGGTTGAGATGCAGGATTTTTGTTATTGTTATCTTTCTTGCTGGTGACAAATGAAGGAAAACACCAAAAAGGTCCTAGTCCTACTATCATACAAGAACAACCAAGTGGCTTTTCTAGTTAGACATACTATTGCTTCTCATAAAATAATATTGCAAAGGATATCTCAGGAATCTCAGCTGAACAGTATCACCACCAGTGAAAGTATATTGATCATCTGGCCTGTTAGCTCTTGCTTTTAGTTTTACACAACGAGGACTTTGATATTTTGGTCCTCTGGGGACTGAGAAACTGTAGGAGTGGCAAAGAGCAGAACGCCATCCGGTCTGTTGGTTATTACGGCTGTCTAAACTCCCGATGAAATAGGGGGAGAGCAGACATCTGAGGGTAGATAACAGAAAACAAAACCCACACCAGGCTGACAAAGCACTACATTTCCGAACAAGAAATGAATAACATAACAAGGGTCAGTTGCAGATATATATGTTCCAAGCTACTTAGGAAAACATACTCACATGTCCCTGATGACACACCCGACGGTAAATTTAAGCTATGGTTACAGGTAATTAGCGTTACCAATGGGAAAAGCAAGCAGGATACATATAATTTCCTTACTACACTTGATTACCTTTCAGAGTATGGGGAATGGAAACAGGCCAGTGGCCAGCAGAATTTTCATTTAAGGCTGGATATAGCCAGGGGTTATCCATCTGGTGCCTTTGCTTTGTAACGCTGTCAGCCTTTAAGGCTGTCCTAGGCAGTATTTCATATATGACCCTTAACCTGGCAATCGAGGCAATTTTTAGTTGAGTTCAGTGGATTTGAGAATGTTCGATATTTGCCAAAACCCAGCTGGTAAAAGCTGTAAGAACTAAAGAACATCCCTCCAGCTTTCATCTCCCATGTGAGATTTTGGTGAGACTAATTAATGATAAGGAAGGCTGAATTTTGAGTCAAATTTCTCTGCTTGACATTTCAAACATAACAGATATTCAAACAAATACTATCAGGGATTTATTTATGATGTTCCCTGGTTCCCCCAATGCGTGATATGTGACACCTTTACTAAGAGACACAGAAACTAGCCATCATTTTCAGTGGGGCCAGCCACAGGTCCTCTGTGTTATGGATCTGCTACGGTGTTCACATAAACCTTGCTAAGCCTGCTCCGTTGCAGTGGCAAGGAAAGAATTTCTTTTTTGTTAAAAAATGTTGATTTTCTAGCTTGGTAAATTAAAGCCATTCATCTGTATTAGCTGCCTATAACATAAATCAAAAGTATTATTTATATGTATTAACCTGGGGACTTTACCAGCCAGGGGAGAGCACTTTGTAGAGATGGCATTTGTCCCTGTAGAAGCCCTCACGCCAGTTGAAACAGGCTGTGTTTAGCGCAGGTTAACAAGATCTCAGATTTTCCTAGTGCAAAGAGATTTGGGGAGGGATGCAGGGGGAAGTTTGCTGAAGCTACCTCTTTATGAATTTCTGAAGAGAGGCAAATCTGGTCTTTGAGAAATACAAGGTACACTATATGTTTCTTTGTGTTGCAAGACTTCAGTTAAGTTCCCAGGCACTTCTTTTATTTCCTTTTTTGTTGTTGCTGAGGTGTTTGCTGCAATTGCAGCCACTGGATAGATCTTCCTGCTCTGGCCTTCAGAGCAGGCAGCCTCTGTTTTGTTAGTGCTTCCAAATAATTGAAAAAGTGTTTGCAAATGTTTTTGAAAATAAGGTTTTGTAACTAACAAAGAAGAAAGCAGGTAGTTACATCACCAGGGTTAGTGTGTGTATTAATAAGGCTAGTGGTCACATATGTAAGACAAATGTTAATATATAGCAATTTTTTTTCTAGTTACCCATCATTGCCACAGATGGATTATTTTAAGTCCCAAGGTTATAAATTAGGTTTTAGTACACTTATCTGTGCATAAATAGATATGTAAAACATGAAAACAGCAAAACAAACCACATCAGAAAACAAAAACTGAAATTTCTGGCGCCCTAGGTTATGATTATTGGCACCATTAAGGCAGCGTGCACCCCAACCAGTTGCCTGGTGTGGCATTCTTCATGACACTCAGCAGATGTTCCTGAGATGAGCAAAGGTACTGAAAAGGGAAATCATGCTCACACTTATGTTTAGAATTTATTGACAGCTACTATTAGCATCCTTTTAGTTTTTCATGTGGCGTGGCCTGAGCTAGCTCAAGTCCCAAAGCACTGCAGCCGTGGATTAGCTCTGGGTCTACACTAAAAAGCTCTGCTTCTTAGCTGTGCTGTTTCTTGACCAGAGGATAGTGCCTTGTGGAAATACTAGCTTGGGCTGATGCTATTTCAGGGTCTCTGCACTTTTGCCTCATTATATACCGTGGGTAAGCTTGAAAAACTGTGAAAAATTTGGGAGCAGATGAAACAGATGTAGAAGTCAGTAACAAAGTACAGGAGCAGTCATGCTAACTGAGGCTCATGACAGCAAAATCCGCAAAGCTCAAATAATACTTTGTGGCACATCTTGGAAGAATGAAAAAAGAAAGCTCTTACAAATAGGCACAGGCATGTGATACCCTCTAGCAACTTGCAAAGATTCAATCCAGATAATTGACTTAACCTAAAGGTTACCAATATGCAGATTAAATTCTGTTTTTGTCATTTTTCAAGGCTTATGAGTTTAAAACCCAAGTTGGCCAGCATTACTTGGCATGTTTTAAATTCCTTGGCTGATTTAAGATCAGCCAGTACTAGCAAATGCTGTTTTCCTTTCTTGGATGTGTCCCCTTCAGGGAAGTCTCTCATTTTTCTGGCTTTTTTTGTTTGTTTGAGACAGAGGTCCACAGAAAGACTGTCTGAACAGTTAGCGAATATGTTTCAGTGTACAAGAGTCTCAAAGTAATCTGATGTACTTATCAGACTGGCATCAATGCCTGGCAGTGGCTTATGGCACATATGGCAGTTCATTTTACAGCTTCTAGATTCCTACTGTGGGCAAATTGAAGGTGAATTAATTTTATGACAACACGTAAAACAATCACATTATTTCACAATTTTGTTTGAAGATACAGAGTAGAAGAGTCAGTCACCTTCATAAAGAATCTTACAAACTGTCACTTTTTATTTTTATAGCTATTCCTATATTGAAAGGCAATAAGGAAAGAAAACCCTGAAAACTGATTGTTATCTCTATTAGCAATAGAAGGTAATTGCCCATAGAGGTTATCATAAACCTGTGTTTGTATTCCGGACAGGAACATGCAGAAAAGAAAATAGAAGCCAACAAGAAAATGCCATACAACCCTTGAGACAGAAATTGGTTGAAAGACATCTGGGAATAAACATTTCAATTTTTAGATGATCTGACCTATTTACTGTGCACTTCTACTATTATTTCAGTTGATTACTGCAATTATTCACTGAAAAACAGATTCATTAACTATGTTCCATAAATAAAATCATGCTAAGCTTATTTTCTAATCACTGATCATTGTTTTTAGACTTGCAGGGTGGAGATGAATACATTAAATATCAGTATGCTGTGTTTATCAGGCTATACTTATCACTTATCATTTAAGCTTGGTATCGTATTATAAAATTAAATCACCCTCTGTCACAAGCCTAGAAAATAACTAAAAATTGGAAATATGCAAAACAGTTCAGCAGGATGGGGACAACTGAATATTTTCTGGCTGGAGCTGGATAGCTGTTAAAATACTTAAGGCATAGGGCTGCACAAAGAGATTTTAATAGCAGGGTTGGGAAAGAGGCTGAAAGTTGGGCTCTCCCCGAACAGAGCTACCCCAAGCTCAACAGCTGAAAACAGCAGATCTGTGTCTTCTCTAACACTATTACTGGCAGTAGCCCAATTAGAAAAGCGTGAGATAGCTTGTTGCCTGTCTGTTAATACAAGCACTCACATGGAGCACAATTAATGCAAGTCTACACTTTCTGACTACGTCGGTTTTTTCACTTTGTTGTTGGAACCGATGGTGAGCAAAGCTAACGTCGTTCATTAAGAAATGGTGTGTATAAATAGTTTTTATGGGAAGGGAATTACCTGTCCTGAGCATGAAAGAATTAAAAATGCAGACAACCTAGAAGCTTTTGCACTTCTGGAGAATAGCATCCTTCTTATTTTTTCAAGTACTGAAAATATTAGCAAAATCATTCAACACTGTATTGAGGACAGCTGGGATGCCTTTATACTGTGACATTCTTAGGACTCATTTGAGCATAATTTGGGGTATTGCCGGCTACTTCAGAAAAAAATGGCATTGGAGTGGCAGGTTCCTGACACTCTTCTGCTTAATTTAGAAGAATATATAAAGTCCTGCCATTTCACATGAAAAATCAAGCTACCGGCACCAGTTCCAGCTGCAAACCTTCTATAGCTGACATCATGAGCTAAAAGCTGACTCCCTAGGCTCCTTTCATTGTGTCACAGTGGTGTTGGGTTGAGTTTTCCTTTCAGTCATGTTTCCTCTGTATTTTCAAACATCCTTTCTCCGATTCCAGCCCCAAAATACCCCACCTCTGCCTGGAGAGCATTAAAATTGCTGAGCAATGTTATACACACATGTAGGGAGGTGAGGAGGAAGGGAAAGGAAAAGGAGCAGAAATATGTGCTTAGCAGCCATAGAAAATTATCCTAAATGACAGACAGCAGTTAAGGTCTGTCTCAGAGAGGCTCAATACAAGCCAGATGAGTTCTCTATTTCCACAGAGCATCAGATGGAAGGAGCTGTTCCACACCAGCCCTGGTCCAAGTCTTCTCACTTGTAGGAGACAAATGAGTTGAGGTGGTACCAATGAAAGCTGCTTCACAGAATATTTTCCCCTGCATTATTGTCTTCACCATTTGGTAATTGACTGGCAGTTCTGTCAAAGCAAATGTACATGATGCTAGATTAGGCATGAACTGTAGTCTGCCTAGAGCCCGTTTGTACTATTCTCTTTCTTTACAAGGTTTCAATCCAAAATTACCCTTATAGAAGCCTTTCTATTTCCCCTGCTCAGTTAGTTCATTGTTCAGGGTTACATTTAGAAGCAGATGCCATGTTTTTGTGACAGTGCAGGTGAAAGGGACGTTGCTGTATTGATTGAAAGTCCATCTAAAGAAGCACCATAAACAGTGATGGGCATTTAATCAATTGTTTAGATCCAAAGAATATGTTCTGCTTACTGGAGAAAGTGGGAGAAAGTGGGAGAAAGCTCACCACAGCTTTTCCTTATTCCAGGATGAAATTACTCTGGTGATTAAGAGAAGCTGCTATTAAATTCTCTGCAGTTCACAGAATTAAAGCAAAGACAGGAATCGGTGAAGAAGGATTGAGTTCAGAGCACAGTTTATACAGATTGATTGTATATGATGGAGGAATACCTTAGTGTGATAAGGAGCAGCTTTGTACTTATTAAAAATTTAAGTGATTCTCACTTGCAACTTGCTATTTGTGTGTGTATACATGCACAGTACTGTAGGTAGGCATTCTAGATTAGTGTAGCCTTCACAAATGCATGTAGAAATGCTAAAAGTGCCAGTGAGACTCAGTGTGCCTGAAACATGTTAAAACCATAAGTAGATGCTTTCTTCATCTCATCAGCTTTGATATACAGCATCCAGAGGAAGTGACAGGAGGAATGTGATGACCCATTGTGGGAGGGCTTTCTCAGACTTTTTAATGATTGCGTGCATATCTCAAGGGATACATTTTCACTTCATAAACCAAATAGTACTTATCCAGACCTCCAATGGGCTATAGTTCAGAGAAATAGCCACTACACAGAGATCGTAAACGCTACCAGTGGAATCACTCAGTCTGTAACAGAGATGATGGATTTTGAATTAATCAATATTCAAAATGCAAAGAAAATTAAAAATCCAGTCTAGAGATAAGAAATACTGCTGCTGCTGAGTTTTCAAAAAACTGGGAAATCACTTTTGCTTTCACTGTTAAAAATAAAACAGATTAACAAAGTTCTGTTCCGAGAGTAGGGAAAGCTGTCACCCCTTAATCTTCTCTTTAAAGTGATTAAATAAAATAACATGTCTCTAAGGTGTGTCTCCCAGTTGTGTTTCTCCTCTATAAACCCCCTTCACTGTTTTAACATCTTTTCTGAACATGTACAGCAATTCGGTAGTAATACCAGCATCAACTGGTATGCATTACATTGAAAGTAGACTGGGTAACTGATGGAAATGGTATGGACTCTAAAAATTTATAGAATCCACACAATGCATGCTTGAGAAATATGCAATATAAATTAGAGAAGATGCTCTCGTTTCGCTGATTTTTTCACTTGTAACATCCAACACAAACCCCTGTTGATAAATCCTTATTATGATGCTGCCACTGGTAAATTCTGCATATGATCCATATGATGAGGGCTGTGCTGCATATGTGATCTTTTCCTTTTGTATATGTCCATAGAATATACATAGAAACAGAAATTACAACACACACACAAACAAAGGCAGCAATTGGAAAGTGTCCTTCCTTAAGTCATCGTAGTACTGGAATAGTAAACAAAAACCTAAACTTGAGAAGTACATAAATGTTGTGAACTTTGTTAGGGGAAAAGGATCTCTGAAAAGTTGATATAATCTTACATTAGCTATAATTTAATTTGAATGCTGAATTGCTTGACTGGATTCTAACAAAGCCTTTATAAAATGTCAAATGCAGCTGATTCTCTGGAAGTACAAAGCAACACATTTATGTTTAACACACACTGAGACCATTTAAATAACTTATGAAGTGTACCTGTTAGTCATATTTTAAATTTATGTAAATCCTTTTAATTCTTTCCAGGTTTCTTTTTTTAAATCAGTGAAAGAATAAAATTTGGCATTTGAAGCAAACTATTATAATGAACAAGGCAGAAAAGTTAGCTATTCAAATCTAATGATATTTTTATCCTTCATTTTTTCCTTTTCAATTTCATGGAAACATAAAATTTCATAATAAGTGACCTTACTGATGTAGTTTTCTCTATCGGAGGGTAGATAAAATTCATAGATAATTTGCAAAGTAATTACTGACCTCTTGGGTTGCCTGTCAAAAGAAAGAAACTCTTTGTTTTTGCTTGCAGTTTCTTAGTATTTCTTATTCTTTATTAAATTCACACAGGCAAAAAAGCATACAGGGCAATCGACTGAGATACCACTAGGAGATATTTACTTTGCTAGCTTAAATAGCCTGCCAGCTTTCCACCCCATTTAGTAAATACCTGTACAACAATCTACTCCTACCCAGAGAAAAATGGGAAGAACATAGAGTGAGAGCTAACAGCAGTAGATAAGAGCAGAAACTTATTTCAGCAGGTATGACTCAGAAATTTTAGTTAAGTGTATGTCATTTTTGTAGTCATTTTTCAGATAAATTAGAACATAATGCTTAAAAGTTTTGTGAAATTTACTGCTATTCACCCTAGAGCAGCTCTGCAAGAATGAGTCAGACTCTACTTCTTCTTATGTACTAAACACAATTATTTCCTGAAGGTACATTGATTTGCCCTAGGCTGAAAGGCTTTATGAAGAAAAGCTGGTGGAGTGGACATGATTGCGAGTTAGCAGCAGAAGGAAATAATCTAACTTGTTTTTCAGATTGCTGATTTTTCAGTATACTGCAAGAAAGTTGTATGTACATATTTTCATATGTGAAATTGCAGAGAGAAACAAACATGGAATGTATTTATGTGGTGGTATTTTTCTCCACAGAACAGAATTTTTAAATAGTTATGAGGTATAAACCAAGGAGGATGACACTTCTAGAAAAGAATTTAGGTAAACCAAATCCAATGTAGATATTAGCAGATAAGGATGAATCCAACAAGAATCTACTTAGAAAATTAATAATTTGACAGATAGTGAAAAGTTCTAGAAAGCAAGACATACTCTCTAATATACACTGGTCATGTCACAAAAGAGGATTTCTTTCAGGCTAAAATGCTAAATACATCAGCAGCTAAACTCTGAACTGCAGTATCACCTCATCAGCTAAATTGCGTCCACTACATATAGATAAATTTCATAAATATTTGAATTTGAATAATGACGATCACATTCAAAATTTGTAAACCAATGAAAGGAGACCTGCCTCAGAGCCTAGTCCCTTTGGAGTTTATGATACTAACTCCAACAGAAACAGAATTATCCACCCTTTTAGGAAAATAGAGCATGACTTATGGCAAGGCTTCCTTCTCAGAAAATAGTAAGCTGGATAATTTTTTTATCTGTGGGATATTTTAATTCAATCCACAAATCTCATGTATCAGTTTTTTTCCCCTGCTCCTGAATGTCTATACCTTCCCTTGTCCTTTTAAAATTTTTACCTCCTTTCCCTCTATTTTTTTAATCTCTCTAACCCACTCTGTTTCTGCATATTAATCATTCATTTAACCTTCAGATAACTGCATGAATTAACCACAAAGAGCCCCAAGATGACTAATGCCTAGGATGGACTACATCATGGTATAAAACTTGTGGATTAATTGGCAATTTATGCATCATTCTTCCCAAGTCATGTTTTCTTCTCCCCTGGCATTCTTTTCTAACCTGTGGTATTGTGATATTTCCTACATATTTTTCAGAGAAAACTCTGTTTATTTTCTTTCTCCTGCCCAATTTTCTTTCTCTTCCCATCCTTAGCATGCATATCAGTAATTCATATTTTATTATATGTATGGTGACTTTTCCTGGCCTGGGAGTTTTTAGGTAGATCAGAGACATTTCTTATTCATAAAATGGAGGAATGCAGAATAACCAGGCATCTCAGATCGGTAGAAACCTTTAAAGCTTCTGCTGGTATCTATGCCTTAAGTATTCTTTAGTAACCTTTGCAAGTGCTTATATTGTAGGATACAAGGCTGCAAAGAGAATAGAGATTGAGTGGGAAAATAATTCTTCTGGAAAAAAAAATCCTGTTGAAAACTACGTTTGATCTGGATGTTAGAACCATCAGCATTGAAGAGATGCAACAGAACTCAGCGACATTGAGCATAAGATTCACCCAAATCAGCAGAACACCTTTGTCTTTGCAGTTTTGTGCTTTCTGGAATAGGCAGTTGATCTACACTGCAGACACTTGACAGTGAAGAAGCTGAACGTGCATTTAGATATGGGATACTGTGGTGAATAGCGAGGGGTATCACAAATGGAAGAGAGAAAAATCAGTAAATACGATCTGTTGATGAACTTAGTAGACAGTGAATGTGCTGTTATGTGTAAAATTCCCATGCCAGGTGCAACTATTTTCCAAGTTTCTAGTCAGACATCAGGAACTAGTACAGTTAATTTAAAAATATTGACAAGAGGTGGTAAGCCACCTTATTCTGATCTAGAAGAAATGTAGCTTTGATAATTTTAAGAACTTTGTTCATGGTAGGAAATGAATACAACAGGTTTAACTAAAGCACTTAATCCTTATATGAAATCTGATTGTATGAGATACAGCACACGTAACGTATTTCCCAACCTCCAGTCCTGGCTGGAGCTGTGAAAAATTTCTCTAAATCGCCATACTGATGTATGGACCATAACTGTTCTGAGCAACTATGATTAGAAAAACACTAACATAAGATCTCTTACATGGACTGTACAATCTGAATTGTTCCTTTTAAAATCTATTGTTAAAGAAAGACTTTAGGTACTTAAAAAAGGATAAAAGCAAGTAAAATTCTCTCCCCTCCAGCGCACACATTTTTGTTCTCCTCAGAAAACTGAAATAGTTTACAAATTCTCTACATACACTTAGTTCCTTCTGCCTTTCCAAAATACTTCTCCTGCATTTCTGCAAAATAAAACCTTGTAGAGGTTGCTGAGGTCTTGCACCTGTTTTTAAGCATTCAAGGAGCAGCAATAACAGAATGCATCTTTTCCTTGGGGACAGCTTGAACAGCGGATGACAAGCAGTATTATCAGCTGCTACAGCCAACCAGTCTATTGTGCTAGTATCTGTTGCTACATTTTGCTTGTGTCCAAGGCATTCTTCATCCTTCCAACGTCATCCCAAAGGAAGCTTAAAGAAAAAAATGGGAGCATCTTTCCATCATGTAAATAAATATGAGTCATTGTCCTGATTCATCTGGTTGGACTCAAATTACGAGAATTCAGCCTGCTGATTCTTCTGAATGAGTTTCACACCAATCTGACAAGGTATTTCAAATTTCATTAGAAGATAAAAATGAAAGCTTGATATTGACACAAGAAATAATTTACTTAGGACAGGGTTCTCTTAACGTCTGGAGGAGATTAAATGTGGACTTGATTTTTAAAGCTGAATATACAACAGCTCAGGAGTCTACAAAAATTAGTCATTGTCATCTCAAATGGTAAGTCTTAGAAACTGCAAACAAGTTGGTGACAGGGTGGAACATTTTTCTGACGCAAGTTCAACAAACCACCTATTTGTTCCATCTTCCTGCAGCTAGAGTATCTGACACAAACTTTTCGTTAACAACCTTTTGTATTAACCATATAGAAACAGTGTAACTGATATGAGAATATCACTCATAATTATATGCTTTTCATCCTTTAAAATAATGCAGAAAGTCTGTTATAATCTGTTCTCCTTCACTAACACAATAGATTCATTGGCTGTAACAGTCAATTACTTTTTTTTCCAGCCATCATTCAAGATGTCCCCTGTGATGTGCTGCACTCTGTTATTTCTACTTCCTTCACACATGTCTCTGAAATTCATAAAAGTGAAAGAGCTCAGAAACATATAAAAATTCTTATTATCTTGAAGAGAAAGTAAGACATGTAAGACAGATATTTCACACTGACCATCCATTTACCAGTCTAGCCAGTAAGTCTTTCCATGGAACAAGGCACTATTTAATACCAATAAGAGAACTTGTTCCTAAAGTGGCTTCATTCTCCATATTAAGTATGAGGACATCTAATAACCATGGACACTCAAACTGAATTCTCTTTAAAGCTTCTAAAGAGGACACTTTGGTCAAAACTTCCTGAATGTAAACATTGCAATGGAAAAAGATTGGATCAGATCTTAATTATGTTTTTTGTTGGGGTTTATTTTTCAGTTTGGTAATTTTATTTTTTTTTAAGCAGAAGACCTATTTAAAAAGTTTTAGAAAGCCAAAGAATGATTCCTTCTATCTATACCTAAGTCCATTCATTAGCTCTTGAGGCAAACAGAATCACAGACACACTCATGTGAGAGAAAAGACAATTTTGCCCTTTTGGCAATATGCTGTTGGGAGTGAAAAAAAGCAAAGAAAAACCACTGTAATTCATGTACTCCATTTTAGGTACTTTATTCTATTTCTTTTATGTTTAAAGCCAGCATATATCATTTTTTTCTGACCAAAGTTTAAATCGCACGGGACGTGCTAGTTTTTTGAGACAGAGACTATACATAAATAAAACCTCATGGTACCGCAGTGTCATTTTCTTCTTTCCTTCTCTACTCTGTTACCTTATTGACTGTTATAGTAATCCATAACTATATGTACCACTGTTTTAATAATGCAAAAGATTTACTTTGTAGCTAAGCCATTAATATACATCATCAGTTCGTTTTCAAGAACGTGACTAATGCATCAACAATAATGGGTTTGATAACCTTGTCATTCACAGTGAGCCAATATTCAAAGAAACTTGACTTGCCAGAGACTCACCTTTACTGTAATGATTAAGGGCTTTCAAAATCCTGAGTGGCTGTCAGTATATAGAAATTACTGCTGCATAAGATCAGAGGGAAAAAAAAATCCAGGCATGTTTTTCTTAAACAGCTGGATGTCTCCATGATCAACCCTAATGCCACACTGTCAAAGTACAGGTAAACAAATATGCTTCAAGGTATAAATTAGTGAACAGAGAACCATGAAGGAATTCCTTACTCACAGACCGCATTAACTATTTAGCTAGTCTCTTCTGAAGTGATATGTGTCTGTGTGCCCTTCTTTGTAACACCACGTGTTGGACAACCCCAGGGCACATGATACAGAACATGGCAGAACACGGGTAGGATGCAATACTTCTCATTCTTAGAGAAACATGGTATTTCCTATGGGTCTTTTTTTTTTCAACAGTTGAAACTCTTATTTGTTCTCTGCTAACTTCACAATGATGCTCTGACATGATCTACGCAATAAGGAAAGCTGGTGCAGAAGCAGGACCAGAGTATTGTTATTTCCTGTAGAAGCTAGGAACTGCGAGCAAAGATTAGACCCTACTGAATTCCCATCCACCTGCAAATCGAGAGACCAACTCTGCATTAGATGTGTTACTGATGCTGAGATATGAGAGAGACATAAAAACAAGTATGGGTGGCAGTGACTGTACTTTTAGAGATACAATCTAGAAAAGACTGCTCCTAACACAGGTGAGAAACATGAGCTTTTGTAGAATGCCATTTTCTGTCTTCATATGATAAGGTTTCACATGCTGTCAGGAATACAAATGGGTAAAAAGTATTTTGGTTCTGTAACCAAACAGAGAAAATTGGTGGGGAGCAGATGAAAAAGGCAACTTGTTCAAAAAGAAGGTTAAGTTTTGATGAGATAGAAAAGCTGTAAAAAACCCTCTTATTGAGTTAGAACCCTCTCTCTTTTCTTTTTTTAACTTAAGTAGTTATTTCACTTTAAATAATCTTAATTTAACTTAAAATAGGCACTTTCAAAAGAAAAAAGTCACTTTCAAATGGGAAATGGAAAGAAGACATTGTATATTTTATGTAAAGACATCTGCCCAAGGAGAATTCCCTGCAACGTTTAAGAACAGGCACGGTATTAACAGATGACTGGTATGCTCCATTTCCTTCCTGGGCTACATACAGCCTTTTTCTCCTCACATGACAAGAAGTGATAAAATTAATCTCTTTATGTTCCCACAAATCAATCTTCAGTAGTGGAAACAGAATTAAACACATCAGCTCCACGAAATTTGTGGTGTTTTGCCCTGTGACTTGACTATCCTGCAGTGATGCCATCGTGATAGACACTATCTCATGAGGCACAAAGACAGATTTCCTTATGGGAATATACTGTTTCATTTGTTGGAGGGGAAGGCATTACTTAAAGGCACAGTAAGCAAAGGGATTTTCCCACACTGTAAGTGGTCAGGAGAGAGAAAGGAAGGAGACACAAGTTTTTTTGCGGTTTGTAACAATAATGACTTTCTAGAAGCCAATGTGCCGATACCAAGGATGACTATTTACGAAACCTAGCACTATAACCCATGGTTTTGAAAATATGAACTGCAATCTACCTCTCTGTACTCTCTAGAAATTGAAGGCAGTGGGAAATCTCAGCAACTGATGTGAAATAAATATCTTCTAGGGGATTGGAAGATATAGAAGAAAAGTGATGAAGTTACTTAAAATTTAAAATGTACGCATTTTACTATAAATGTATCTTTTAAAGATCACAGGTGAAGATAATCTTGTTCAAGGAGGCAACTTGCTCTGAGCTGAGAGCTTAAAAAGAACAGCTTTGTTTTCTGCCTTATGCACCATCTCACCGCTTTAAGCAATACAAAGTCTGAGATGGGCTTATAGTATGTTAAAAGGAAAAAGGCAGCATGAAAACTTTCCCCTAGCAACAGAGACAGAACATTTAAAAGCTGTCACACCTGAAAACAGTGTGACAAAAACACTGGGTGGTGAATCTGAAGTTATTACATAAAACTTTGCTTTATCTCCAGACGTAACCAATGCACGAGCAGAAGGCAGCTGCTGAACTACGTACTGCTATGTCTTCATTCCACCACCCCACTGCAGCAATGCGATAGCTGCTCATGCTTGAAAAGTCCTACGATATAGTACTAAGCATGTGTATCAGTGTAACCAGGACAACACTATGGTTGCTAGGGGAATTAAAAGAAAACAAAGAACCGAACACCAAACTTAGAGTCCACTGAAAAGTTCTGCTGCTAAATTAGAAACAAAAAAGGATGATGGGCCATGTTGTACATATTTTCCAATTCATCGTTATCTATCCTTCAGTGTTATTCACAGGACAAAGCAAAAATCAACAAAGCAAAAACCCCTGCCAGCCAGCCTCAATATTCAATGTTTGATACGTGTCTTAGAAGTACATGTATCACATAATTCATCATCCCATCTTTTTTTCAAATAGCATTGTTCTTTAATGCTAACCCCCCTAACTTCACAACACAGTTTTGAGTGATTTAAGTCTTATACTAAGTAAAATGAGAGTATGAGAACACCACAGGACATACTGCTTTGAGAGATCCTGCTCTCCCTTGGGTCCACCTCTGTTAGTGTTTTCAGTCAGATCGGATGGGCTCTTTGGAAGCAAATCTCCCTGTTGTCTCCACTGACCATGCTTCAGTTCACATTATGGAGTGGTCTCTGAGTCCTTTCAGATTAATTTGGATGGGAAGATGCACACCAATAGCATACCTAACACCCTCAAGATACCAGCAGGAGTTCAGTCCATGGGACCAAATAAAAGCAAAGGTTAAATAGATTCTCCTGACATGCATCCAGTGTGGATGGTATGTCCTCGGCAGCAACTGCTTTGCTCTGCAGAACTTTCCTCTTGGTGTCCTCTACTTGCTGATGTAGCTAAACTCTAGACAACTTTGACACATCAGTAGTATTTCAGATAGCATGCTCTTTAATGTTACATGTGTTATGCTGCTCTTACTTAACCACATGTGATATCCTGTAAGCAGCTAGGAGAAAATATTTTGCCAGAAGGAGTAACTCTATTAAAACCAGAACTATCAGATAGTTGTAAAATATGTTGTTGTAAAATCCAGCATCAGCCAGCTTACAAAAAAAATTACTGAAAACTATCTATATCACCTCTGCCCTCTGTGGCCTATGATAAAGGAGTTGATGGTTAACTCCATCCAAATTACAGACTGACTGGAGGGAAGCATATTATAATTAGTCCTAAACTAAAGATAGGATGCCTAAAAAGCAGGACAACTAGTTAACTAGGAAACACAAGTTATATTCTGAAAACAATACAACAAAATCACCATAAATCGAGTGAGAGTTCTTATTTAGAAATAAAGCTAGAATCACAGACTATCTCAAGTTGGAAGGGACCCATAAGGATCATCTAGTCCAACTCCCTGCTCCTTGCAGGACTACCTAAAACTAAGATATATGGCTAAGAACATCATCCAGACATTCCTTGAACTCTGAAAGGCTTGGTGCCATGACTACTTCCCTGGGGAGCCTGTTCCAGTGGCTGACCACCCTTTCAGTGAAGAACCTTTTCCTAATGTCCAATCTGAACTTCTCCTGATACATCTTCATTCCATCTCCTTGTGTCCTATCGCTGGTCACCAGAGAGAGGAGATCAGCACCTCCTCCTTGGCTGCCCACCTTGAGGAAGTCGTAGACTGCGATGAGGTCACCCCTCAGCCTTCTCTTCTCCAAGCTGAACAAACCAAGTGACCTCAGTCGCTCCTCCTAAGTCTTGCCCTTGAGACCTTTCACCATCTTGGTCACCGCACTCGGACACACTCTAATAGTCCGATGTCCTTCTTCTATTGAGGTGCACAAAACTGCACAGTACTCAAGATGGGGCCACACCAGTACAGTGTAGGGTGGGACAATCACCTCCCTCTACCAGCTAGCTACGCTGGGCTTGATGCACCCCAGGACATGTTTGGCCCTTTTGGCTGCCAGGGCACACTGTTGACTCAGTTCAACTTGCCATCAACCCAACCCCCAGATCTCTTTCCGTGGGGCTGGTCTCCAGCCTCTCATCCCCCAATTCGTATGTATAGCCAGGATTGTCCTGTCCCAGGTGGAGAATCCAGCACTTGCTCTAGTTAAATTTCATGCAGTTGGTGATTGTCCAGCTCTCTAGTCTATCCAGATCTCTCTGTAAGGCGTCTCTACCCTCGAGGGAGTCCACAGCTCCTCCTAGTATAGTATCATTAGCAAACTTACTTGATGTACATTTGATTCCTGTATCCAGATCCTTTATAAAAACATTGAAGAGAACTGGCCCTAAAATCAAGACCTGGGGAACCCCACCGGTGGCTGGCCGCCAGCCTGATGTAACTCCATTTACTAAAACTCTTTGAGCCTGACCCATCAGGCAGTTGCTCACCCCACGTATTACAGACTTGTTTAGCTGTATTTCTGGACATTTTATCCAGAAGGATACTGTGAGAGACAGTATCAAAAGCTTTGCTAAAATCCAAACCCACCACATCTATTGGCTTCCCGTGGTCAGCTAGATGGATGACCTTGTCATAACAGGAAATTAAGTTGGTTAAGCAGGACTTTCCCCTTGTGAACCTGTGCTGGCTATGACCGAAGTCTGCATAGTCTCTCAAGTGTTTTTCGACAACTCCCAGAATAATTGTCTCCATAATTTTATCAGGCTCTGAAGTAAGACTGACAAGCCTGTAATTACCAGGATCTTCCTTCTTACCCTTCTTGAAAATCTGGACAACATTTGCCAGCTTCCAGTCAACTGGGACCTCTCCAGACTCCCAAGACAGTTGGCAAATAATGGAGAGAGGTCCCACAATGCAGCTGTGTGACAGTAACTATCTGCACCCTAGTAGTAAAAATATTACAAAGGTGTAGCATTGCTTGAGCTTTAGTGTGATAGAGACTGTCCCCAAATGAAAAACCCATGATTTTTCACAAGCAACCAAAACAAGATGAAGAAATCAAAGCACAGAGACAATGAGGCACCAAGATAAATATATATTCTTCATTCTTTCTTGTAGAGATGCTATGCAATAGAATTATGACATTTTACCCTTTGTAATCTCACTTCAAATATATATAATTAAACTTTAACCCCATGGACTTTTATCTCAGAATGTCCTCTATTCTTTTTAATTCCACAAATGATCCCAAGACATAAACCAAAGAGAAGTTTGATTTTTTTTTTTTTTTGAGAAACTGAAAGTTCAAAATGAAAATGGCTACTTCCTATGTGGGTTTCTGTTTCAACAGAAAATATTTTCTATTATATGTTTTACAGATTTTTTTTTTTTTGATTGGCTCCTGTTGTAATGTGGATTTTTCATTAAATCTTAAGTTATTTGCTCAGAGGGGAATGGAAATCTGGCTGCTGTCCAGTGATGGAGAAATAATATTCAGGCAATCAAATACCACAGAGATGCGTCTGGTCTAAGAATAAAACAGAGAGACTGGGGAAAAAAGTATCAGTCTCCTCACAAGACAGGGACCTAAGTGGAGGAAGTCCTAGCCTAAACAGGTGTGCATGACAGAGGTTATCACCACAGGTGGGCGGATCTCTTACAGAGCAATTCAGTTCAAAACTCCAGATTTTTTTAACAGTGGGGGGTGTGAGTGTGTACACATAAAAAAAGAAATCTCAAAAGCAAAGCCTAAGAACCATTTTAGTTTTCTAGTTAGCTAATGGGAGCACTTCAGGCCATTTGGAAAGGAAATTCAAATGAAATGATTCTCTGTCTCTGTTAATGGTGTGGGACCTCGTATGTCAGCTACAATCAGTTTGAAAAGCTCTCTTAACTTCATGGGGGCTTTGCTGAGCAGCTGTCTAGGAAAACATATTTTTCTGCCTCCATTCTTGGACAAGTACACTTAGAGGTTTAGGAAAGGGGCAAGGGATGTCTGTCAAAGTACTTGCTCTCAGAGATCCTATTTAGACTTTTACATCTTTTATGATGGGATGCTCTTCAGTGCAGTGTGCAAGACATGGAAGGTGTCCTGCATAGGTAAGGTCAGTAAAAAAATTTTAAAATACATTCAAAACTGAGTGCTCCATGAAAATTATCCCTGGGAAGTAACTTGTAATCAGCAGTAAAAATGCAGTATCGGAGCACAGCGTAAAGGCACTCTCGCTCCCAGCAACTTCGAAGATTTGTATTATGGGAAATACAACTTACCTTTTACTGCAAGAGTCTTATGGGTGAAAAAAAGCAGCATTACACCCTTTCACCCTACAGTTTGTTTGGAAAAAGGACTGGTGGGACAAAAATGTTGACTTATTTCATAGACATTGTAACATAGGGTTTTTTTGCCTTGCAGCTGAACTGAATGCATGCTCACAAATCGCTCTGCTTTGGAACTGGCCAGCAATAAGAGATGATAATCGAAGTGACTGTGGCTGTCTCCTTCTCCTGGGTTCAACCATGTGTTTCACTTGCTTACAGGATGGAATCTGTTTCCATTTCATGTAAGGCCAGTGAACCTTCTTCATTTATGCAAAAGTGGAGCTGTCTGTGGATCTCATCATGATGTGGGAAAGAGGAGCCAAAGAGAGCCAGTGGTGCTGCCTTGCCTGATATTTCATGGAAGGAACATCCAATTGTGGGTTTAAGGGATGAAATATGGGGAAGATGTCAAAGGTGACTTTACGATTGCTTCCTCTGAAAGGAATCCACACAATGGTCAAGTCTAAACCAGAGTTAATGGTCTCCAATCTTCCCTAGTCCAGCCCTTTCCAACCTTGGGATGCCAATAGCCTGTGGAGATGCTGAGAAGCTCCTAGTAAGAGCATCACAAGATTTTATTTTTCAGTCAAGTTCAGGAATTTTGTCTCTGTTCACTTTGACTTGAGGGTGATGCCATAAAATGTGAACTATTCTATTTTAAAAATACCTCACATACTCAAGTAATGTAGAGTTCTTTTTTTTATTGTTCAAGAGTAATGACTTGTCAGCTTCCTCCCCACTCTTTCCTTTACAGAACGAGATACATACATCATCTTTCAAAAGAAGCAGTGCTGCCGTGACATTTAGAAAATGTTGTTCTAGTGTATGTGTATATATTTTTAAAGGGACTACAATTTATGAAGTAAGATTGTTTAAGCAATATGAACAAAGCTCATTTCTTTATGCATGCTTTATACAGCAACCGTGATGTGTCTAAAGGTTATACTTCATTTCACTCTAATGGGTAAAACACAGAAAGGATAGTCTGTTTTTACCACTGGCACTGGCTGGAGTTACTTTTCCCAGTCGCACAGAGGAGCACTGTACCTCAGGGCCGGAAGGTTGCCTTAAAATCTTGGCATAGACCTATGGGATGGAGAACAGGCTCATAGCAGGGTGAGTGCATGGGGAGAGTATTTGGAAACTCGAAGGCGAGGACTGCGAACTTCTCACATACTGTGGGACAAACTGTAGATGACTCGTTATACACCAGTATGCAAGGCAGGGGGATAATAAGGGACAGCAGGGGCCAGAGGAACAAACTGGAAAGAGCCATTTTTGAGCAATGACTCTGATCGCCCCCAAGCCACCCACCAGGGACAACGGGGACAGGTGCAAGCCAGAGGAGCAGTGTCTTTGGAAGGAGCAGATGACTTTAAGAGATAATTAACTTTCCTCCAGCTCAGGGATTAGGAAGAAATTCCTCTGCACTTGCCAGGCTGATGCATTGTAGGCTTGAATTTTGAACCAATTCTCTGTGCAGCAAAGGACATTACATTTCAGGCAGTTGCCTTGCATCATGTGCTTAAATTCCTCTGCTAAATTCAGAACTGTAGGGCTGGAAATTGCTCTCCTCCCACACAGGGTCCAGAGCAGAGCAGTGCCTGACACACAATTTTCTTCTCTTTGTACCTGCAGAACAAAGCTGCTTAAAAAAGTAAAATGACAGGCCCCCCCCCCACCCCGCTCTATACACATATTCCACCATTAAATGATGCAAATAAACCTATCTGTTTACATTGCAAATATAGCTGAACTGGTAGGGCAATAGGGAATTAATTGAAGAACTTACTCGACAATGAAGACCCTTATGAAAAGGAACTCAACCATTAAATTACTTGCATAAGAGAACGGTAATGGTGATTGGAGCCCTACTGAAAATAAAGGCCAAATGAGATGGAATGAATAATTCCCAGGATTTACGTACAGCACCTTATACTCCAGATTTTCTTGCATAACTAAACCAACTTAGAGGGAAAAAGAATTACAAAAGGGAATATGTGTTAAAAGAAAAAAAAAGAGAGAAAAAGATATAAATGTCTCCGAGGAAGATAAAAGTAGGAATGACAGCAGCAAACCAAACAGCATTTCTCATGGCTATTGCTACTTAAATACCTGACAGCTCAAATATATCACACCCTATCTCTGAACCTAAAATTTTCCCTCTCCTCCATACAGAAAAATGTTACTATCTGCCATTTCATGGGGGAAGAAACTGAGGCAAAGGAGGAAAGCTAAATTGTCCAGTGTTGCCCACTTCTTTGGACGTGAGACCATAAGAAAGTACAGGCATCTTGACTGTCTGGAAAAAATCCTTAGATCATACTACTCTGCTTTGTGAGTGGAGAGGAGCAAGTAAAGAAGGGGCAAAATCCTGCTGCATTGACATACTCTTGTCTAGGAAGGGCTGTGGGACCGATGTGGTTGTGTGGTTCAGGGCTGCTTATAGGACACAGAGAGGCTGTGCTTCCACTGTGCTGCTTTTTTGCAGGGTACCACAGTCTCTTCCTGGCTTGAAGGAGGGATGACTGCATGTAAATATGGTCAGAATAGCCAAACATACTGGCAAAGAAAGGCGAAAAGCCCTACTGAAGCCACAAAAAGAAGAGGTTTGCAGATTGCAGCTCTTCCCCCATGTTTCTCAGCGTTCACAATACAAAACCCTGGAAATAGGGCAAGACTTGGAAAGGAACTTTGTCTACACTGAATCTGACAAAATAAGATGACTGGGGACAAAGACAAAAGAAAACCAGGTTTTGTCCTTCATTTTTTAACATCAGAAAAAATACAGTACTTAGTAAGATACTCAGAAAGTCAGGGTTTGCCTGGGGCTTTCGTTAAAACGTTGCTTGAGGGAAGGATGAACAAGATGAATAATTAACACGTCTGCATGTTGCTTTGGCTTGAGAGCAATGCTCCACATAATAGGTATTTGACAGCATAAATTCAGTCAGATATTCAGAATGCAAGTATTGCCACTTGTCTGAAACAGGCTTATTTGCTGGAGCTGGTTTAACTTGGTAGGAGATTTGTTTGCAGATGGATTAACTAGAAAAAAGTGTGAGGGGGCTCAGTTGGTACTCCATGTGCTGGTGATTTATTACCCGTGACTACACACACACATACACAGACCTACATATCTTTCTGAATAATGGTATAGGAAGAGATGTCAAAAAACCAACTCTTTGTACAGTATCTGGAGCTACTTTTTAACCATGCTTATGCTCAAGGTTCTTCTGTGCCAGACCTTTCTGATATACATGCCTACTGCCTGATATTTCTTGTCAAGACAAAGCCTCTCACGGGACATGGTTTGTCTTGAACTCGCACTTGTCTGAGTACTGAAAAGCTGAGACACTGCTGAGAAATGAAATCAAAAAGGAGGATCTGGATCTCTAGTCACTAAATAGGTCTGAGAAAATAAAAGCTGTCAGGCTGAACTAAACTAACCTATGCCTTTTCCCTGAAGGTGTCCACTGGTATATGCTACGTTGGAAATGACAGACATTAACCATCCAGCAGCAGTTTAGGGACTTGGGACAAAGATTGTACCTCATGTTCAGCAGTACCATGGTGATCCTATCCATTCTGAATTTGATTAATCCCTTTTAAAACTCATTTACTTTATTGGTCTCTCAAATATCCTGTGGCAATTACTTCCACAGATTTCTCTTTACACACTGTGAAAACACTGTGAAAACACAATTCTTTTTTGGAACCTTGCTGCCTAGTGAGTCATAAGCTCTTCACTGGTTCTTGTTTTATGAATTCTGCAAGTTTCTCATTTTATAGACCTCTGTCACTGTAAATTTGACTCCCAGTCATCTCTTCTTTTCCAATCTAAAGAGCTAATATTGCTTAGTTTGTCCTCGTAGTGGAAGCTGCCACATTCCTCTGATCGTGCCTGTTGCGTACACGTTATCCTCTGTAGCTCCAGGGCACTTCCCATCAGTAAAGCAGAACTGCACACATGCCACTTGAGATGTGGGAGCACCACACAGGTAGTGTATAACATCATAACGATACTTTTCTCTTTTGCTATTATTTCTAACAAGTCCCCAAATCTGATTTGTCTTTTGATCACTGACCAGATGCCAGTGCCCTGAGGGCACCACCAGCCCTGACTGTCCCTGCCCAACCCCTCCAGGGCTCCCTGCATGCCACCCACAGCCCAGAACCCCATTTCAGCCCCCCAGGTCTCCCCCCGAGCCTTCCCATGGGGTGCAGCCATCTCTCACTGCTCTCTGAGAGCTGATTCTTTTGGAGACTATCTACAATTACTCCAAGAGCTCTTTCCTAAAGTGGTAGTAGCTAATTTAGTGACCATGGTTGCACTTAGAGTTATTTCCCCTATCCTCTATGGGTTATTCTGCATGGATCTTAAATTATTTGCTAAGTTTTAAATTGTCAGACTTGAATTTACCCAAGCCTTTTTGGTAAAATCATAAACATTTGACTTTTTTTAGCAACCCAAGTCATCACAACTTCACCATTTCTCTTGCAGTTCCTCAGTCAGTTATAAAGGTAGACCAAAGAATTTTGTACTAGCCACCAGCTCTGACATTTCCTTGGTTTCTCCCTTTCCTGAATCTTGTCTTGTTTTCTCCTCAAGGGACCCACTATTTTCCTTCCACAGCTGAAGACTGGAAAGGCCAGCCATTCACACCTTATTTCTTCTGCCCTCTGTGATCCAAGGAGTCTCATTGCTGGGAAGAAAGTGAGATTGAAATCTCACATCCCAGCAAAGAAAAAGGTAGCATTTTTGTGCTCATGAGGAACATGAGTCACTGGAATATGTTGGTTTGCTTTTTAGCAGTATCTTTATTCTCTCTACAGTTTAACTTAAGTAATACATTAGATAAAATATGCAGTTGAACATTGCCCATAATCCCAATTTAGATGTGCATTACACTATTTAAGTAGCTGACAGAATTTGACAATGCCAACAAAATATCCTTGAAGGAATGAAATAGGTTTCAGCACTTATGTAATCAGTAGTAATGTGAAAAACATTATTTGTGTCTGATATTTTTGTGGATATGGCCTTTTTCAAGTTTCATTGCAGTTGTGTGAAGATTATAGCAATTCACATTCCCTGATCTTTGACATGTTTTCCAATACTTCCACAGCAATTTTAGCAAAATTTTGTTTCAGATATTTCCTCTGCCATGTATACTCCTTTCTGAAAGAAAGGAACTAAGCAGGTATGTCAGCTGTCCTGTGGAGCATGAAAAGATTGTTAATATTAAGAAAAAGTATTAAAATTAAAACTGACTGATTGATTAAATTAATTAAATATGACTGAGCAGTACTTAATAAAATCTTAGTACTATAACAACTCCATCTTTAACTTTGAAAACATTCCCCTCCCTCCAGCATTTAAAAGCTATTACTTGAAGTTACTCCTGACCTTTGCATGTGTAGGACATGTAGAAACCAACTCTCTCCAGCTGACTAAGAATGGACAATAATATCACATACAAAGTCCATTGGAAATTAAAGCCTTTTATAGCACACAAGACAGGAAATTGGGTCTATAAATTCAAGAGGCAGATGACGTCCTTTGATTGCTTGTATAAAGGAGAAATTATTCTAAATAATGCACCATCTTCTATTTAAAGAAACTGAGTTGTATCCAAGAGGAATCGTTACTCCTTTTATATGCATATACATATATATGTACACACACACATATAGATAAGTGACCAAAAGTAGCTTGAAAAGGTTTTCCCAAAGGGTTTCCAGAGTTAAGTTTGTATTCTTGCACCACCACTCCACCTCTGAAACGTAGCATGGAGCACAGAAACACTGAATGCAGGAGTGATTCAAGAACCGAAAGATACAAACCATGGAAAAAAAAATCTTTCTGTCATACAAGCAGTTATTTTTTAGAGCAGAAGATCTAGGAAAGTCTAAGATGAAAAGAAGGTCTCTTCTCTGGTTTAGCACCAAAAGATTAGGGTAGATGAGCAAAACAAGGATCTTGCCTAACAGGTATGGAACCCAGCAATGTCATCGGACCATTTCTTGAAATATCAAAGGTAAAAGCAAAACCAAAGGTAACAATATTAGAATAAGGAGGAAGGCCAAACTATGTTGAAAAGCAGACAAACAGGAAAGCTTGAGTGAAAGTAGTGTTATAATGGAGAAAAGAGGGGGGGAAAGAACAGTTTTCAGGTGGAAGTTTAGTTTACAGATTACTAGCAATAAGGCTAGACTGGATCTTTGAGTGATACATTTCCTTGTGTATAGGCTGCCTTACAGCAGTGCAGTGTAAAATTAAGGGGGAAAAGGGAGATTAGTGGTCATTTTGTTACTGGCTCTTCCTCTCCAGTGTTTGTTGGAGAAATAGCAAAAGGAATAGTTACCCGAGTCCCCGTGGTGACTCCCTTCAAATCCTGTCAAGCGGCTAAAGAGAGTGTATGGCACAAACTGAAAATCCATGTTGGGATGGGTTAAACAGAAATGGCTGTAATTGGCTTGGAGGGCATTTTCACCCATCTTGTCCTTCACCGCTTGCATTTTTCCCATATCGAGTCTGCTGATTCTTTTCCTAATACAATACAATATCAGCTCTAATCTAGAAAAGATGGAGAAGTCATGCAAGTTGAGAAAGGAGTGAGGGGTTAACAGACATAAATATCATACCTTTTGGTTAGACTTCTGCTTCTAAAGTCATATCAATGCTTTAACCACGACTTAGACTGTTAACAAAAAAAACCAACCAAAAAACCACTCCACAAAACAATATAGCCTACAAGGTTTTCTAGGATCAACAAAAGGTGTGAAACCTGATTGCACAGATACTTGTGTGTGTGGACCCCTCTATGTGCCCAGCTGCCCTTGTTGGGCTGGCTGCCCCTTGCAGCGAGGAAGAGCTGGCTGCTGGCTGCTGTCGCTTGAGAAAGGACACAACTTGGGGACTGTGCCCTCTACTTGGCTGGGGCTGCAACACCTTCCTCTTAATTTGTTTAAAATTGGCAGTGGTTTAATGTCACTGGATAGAAGAGGCAGACTGGCAGGCAGCCCAAATGGCTAGAAAATGGATTTTTTTTGGCCATTCAACTTCTGGAAACTGTTTAGCCCTGGAGTAACTGGGCATGTGAGTTAGTGTTTTAGTTCAAATCAGTTGAAGCGAATCCCCTGTACGTCCTCCTGTCCTGGGCGCTGATCTGCAGTGCAGCATCATCTTGGAACATGCAGAGTAGCAGTTTCTTTTTGGATGAAACAAAATGGGAAGATGCACTCAAGGAGGGCATCCATTGCATCACCTGCTAAAGAGAGGTGCATTTGGATCATGGGTGAGACTAGAGCTCACCCAAAGTAAAATTCCCCCAAACCTGTACAGTGTCGACTTCAGGTCCTCAGCACCAAAGCACCGTCTGGCTTTCCTGATGGATTTCTGCTGGGCCACACTTCTTGCTAGTAGAAAAACAGCTACTGTGGTTCAAACCACCCAGGGACTAAGATTTGCCGAGCTGCCAGTCCAGTTAGCCGAGCATATGGAAAAAAATAAGGCTAAAAATGCAACACTTCTCCTAGTTGTGCCTTCAGGCAACAGAGTAAAATTAGGATAGGAAAGCCTGAAAACAGATGTTCTCCACTCCCTCATTCAAACCATTTATAGAGTCCTGTTTACTCCTAATAGCCCTGCTCATACACATCAGCTTACTGTAAGCAATTAAATCATAATATGTATTTTAAATTAAATTGAGCCATGACAATCATTCCTTTTGGTATCCAGTGCTAATCACCTCTTAGAGAGTTTACACTGCCAATGGATGGAAAATATATGTGTAATTTTGATAACACTTTTGCTGACAAAATCATTTAACTGATGGCAGTGAAATCTAAGATTGGAAGCAAATCATGCCAGACAAAATAATTATTGCCTGCTATAATTTCCCCCCCCAAAGGCCACCTGCATTATTTATATGATCTATTAAACTCTGCATATTTTTAAAGAGTTTAGTTACATTTTCAGTGACCTATTCAAATCAAAACAGCCTTTTTTAAATTCTGGATTATAAATGTCATATAAAACGTATTTTTATAATTTAAAATGAAAACTATGAATGGCAGTCACCTAAAGTGAGAGAAGGGAAACAGAGATACACTGGGACTTAAAGGGCTCTGTCCTGACTTGTCTTGATTACTCCTGTGTTTGGCTTGGATGGTCTGTCTGGTTTAAGGGGTATACTTCAGCAGCTTTTTTAGCTTAACTTTCCCTGATGGCCTTTTAGGCAGTACAGTTTTGCCACACAATTTTATAGACTCTCATGTGAGAAGTGCTGCTCTGCATCGATATACAGTCCTGCTCACTTAATCCAAGTTTAATCTTACGGGGATGTGGAGTTATTCAAAGTAGGTCACTCTGCAGAGGCCTCCTCTGCAAGGACGATTACTCAGTGGACAGCAATAAAAAGTGAACTTGAGTATTCAAATCCTGCCATGAGCTTTCACTGGCATTCCTTACAAGATTTAAAATGTCTGTCTTCTATTCTCCTTAGAGCATATTCCCAGAGTTGCTTCAAATTGGGCTTCTGGTTTTGATCTAAGACAGATTGGTCTTGCCATTTCTTTGTACTGATGATGTCTCAGACATTATTCCCATAGAAACTTCAGCAATAAAAATTCTTCTGTATGCAACAGGAGTAATACTAAATTTTAGTTGCAACAGATATAGTAGTTGCATATTAAAGAGACCTTTTTTGATGATGGTACTTATATGGCTGCTATATAGAACTATTAAAATTTGTGGTTGCCATTTTCAAACATGTTTCTCAAAACTAATGCATCTAAATCTCATTTATACTATTCTCAGTCTGATTATTTTCTGTTACAGTGGCTTTAATGCAACCCAGAGGTGCTCAGCAGTTTTGGAACAAAATTCCATAGCTAAAGATGGATTTAAGAATCTGCTGTAAGCATCAGGGACCTTCTGTTCCCGCATAGGTTATTTTATACATTATATAGTTAAATAAAAGGAAGGCCTTGAGATACAAGTACAATTCAGTGAATATTACAGCCAAGCCAAATCTGTCAAAATACGTAAGAGAATGTTTCCATTTTCATGGTTTAGATCATCAGTTATTTGTCACTGGAAAATTGATATGAGAAAGCAAGCAGAACATTGCCCGATTAAAAGTGTACAGATCAGGGAAAACAAAGAAAAACCAATGATCCTCTTAATTTCTTTAATTAAACAGATAAATTTTTCTAAGGGTGTATGACTCTGAGATATGGTATGAGTTTTAAAGTGTTAAATCCAAATGAATTTATTCCAAAACTGAAATCAGCTACATTGGCTCATGCCTTGCCTATCACTGAAGTCCAGGAACAGGCTCACAGGTATTTGTGAATTGAACACGTGGAGGACGATGATGTCTACATGGATGGGGAAACTCGGCCCAACAGTAGTGAGCAATGAAGCAGAATCACAGTACTCATGAGTTACTACTGTAAAACTGACACATAAAAGTGTATTTTTTTTTTAACCAGAGACATTTGTCCTCTACCTCTGAAATCCGAGGGTTTTGTAATCTTACACCTTGTCCACATCCAGGCTCATGCCCAGTGGAGAGCTGTAAATCTTTCTGTATGGGTTATGATGCCTCTTTGTGAATAAGAAAGTAACTAAAATCCAAATAATTTGCTGGCTTTGGCCTTCTGCTTCACGGTGAAAATCAAAACATGTGACAGAGCTGTCCAGGGAGATTTTATATATTATTTTTCATGTTCAGTCAATTTTATGGATCATTGAGGTATTTATCCTACAGCTTAGCCATACAATACTCTGCTTCATCGTCTTTCTAATGAGAATTGACTGTTAATGTCTTCTTTTCATTTCCTTACTCTTGGGCTAGCTTTTGTTTCATAATAGAAATTATCTGTGACCTCATGGTCATCGACTTTCCTTAATAACTTTTTGAAGAACTGTTAAAAAAGCCCAATAGCTTCAAAAGGTTAAAAAAAGACTAGTTTGTCCTCATACACTGTTTGGTTATCTTTAAAAAGAATTTTAAGGAAAGTTGGAGAATAGCATTCATTTTTGCATAATTGATGCAGCACGAGGGCATAAATTCAGGATGGAAGTCTTTCTCTTCATTTTCTTGTCTTCTTGAATTTAGACCTTTAACATGACTTTTTTGGGGGGTTTGGTGGAGGTTTTTTTGGTGTACAGAAAACTAAGAGAAAGAGCAACTCATTGTATTATTGCAATTTGTATTATTGAAAAAAATAGGTTTGTCCTTGGCCCAAAGGCAGATTAACTTATTGTAAGAAGTGGACAGTTATCATCTTTTCCAATCCTTCCTTAGCCCATAAGTATTTTTAGACACTCAGCCGCATTCATTGTGTGAATGAATTTGGAACACTGAGGCTGTGTCTGAAGACTTGAAAAATAACATTACTGTAATCTTCATTTTCAATAAAACTAGTCAGACAAGAGGATGATTACCATTTGCAAACAGTAATGAAGCAGTGAATTAATTTTATGAAGGTACAATGGACTAAACTATTTGAAAATGATCATTACCAGCACCACATATAGCTGTTCTTAATCTATATTTTGAATATATCTTTATTTAACGAGGATAAAAAAGCTGCCTAAAATTCCTTTTGATATAGAACATAACGAGATAGCAATCTCTGCAAAACTCATAATTCTCAGGGAAATTGTTAACCAATTATAAACATAACACAAATATCAATGGCTATGATGTATTTTAAACACAGTTATGATAATAAAGTATAATCAAATATGTGCAAGCAGTAGCAATTACTAGTGCATATCATTAAGCCATCTGCTAATTAATCCAAAGCAATAATATGGTTTATTTAATAAGTTCTAGCATTTCTCTTTGAAGATGTGTACAGAAAAATAAGTGGTTTATGTCTGATGAAGCAGGAAATGATTCTACGAGACTAGAGCTTTGCTGTAATAACTTGGAACCTCTCAGATATTTTTATTTAATTGTTGTCACCACTGCAATAATTTTAAATATCACCAGGCTGCTGGGAGCAAAACCTGCAAGGGGAGAACAAGAATGTAGGAGCTGCCTTTGAGTAGAAAATAGTTCAGACAGTAGAAAAAAGTAACAGACAACAAATTGATCACAGAAGAGAAGAGGTCATCTCCAAAGCCTGCAATGATAGGAGAAAGTCCAATTGATTTCGGGGGACTGCATATGGGACAGGAACACTCAGTATCAACAGATCTAAACTTGTTTAGTTTTACTACAAAATTCAGTAGATTTATGTAACTGCTCCATCTGGCTAAATACCTTGTAGATAGTCTCTGGTATTTTAAGTATCTATCAAACATTTTTTCCTGTCATCCTAAAGTTTGCTGCTACACGTACAGAATGTGTTTTGCTCTTATCCTCTCATGCGAATATCTCTTATCAGTTTCCTTATCTCCTCTGTGAAAAAGTCCATTCCGCCAAGTCCAAAGGCCTATCCTGCTGTAATGAAATAAAATATTTAAAGTATAAGTGTAGCATTCCCTAAACATTTAGAAAATATCCTTCAAACCACACATTAATATACCTGGTGCCAAGTCTTTTGACACAGCTTCATTTTCCTCTTAAAGAAGGAAAGATGTTGCAATTTAGTGCTTTATGAATTTTGTATTGTTTGAACTGTTACTTCTATAAATGCTAAATTAGCAATATTTGTTTCAAAAAGGGACAGCTTGTGCAAACCTTAGGGAGAAGAAGGATTAAGTGATATTTCCATCAACCAAGATGACAGTGTTTTTGCAGAGAATGAAGTGGGGGCTGTGGGGAGGCAAGGCAGGGAACAGTCAACTTCCATTTCTCTTGAAGGAAATACTGGAGGTATTTATCATTTGGCAAGCCAAATGCAGAAAATATCATCTAATAGAAGGCTGTGATCTGATGCACCAAATCCTCTGAAATGCTACAGAAGAAATCATGGTGCAAAGAGAATAATTTCACATTTAAACCACTGTAAGGGTGAAAGCATTTCGTATGGATTTTATCCAACATTAAGATTAAATCAGCTAAGTTAAAAAACAGAAAAGGAGTGCTTGAGTTTTCATGGTCCTTAATTTTTCAAATAAAGGAAAAACATGACCTTGCATATCTTCTTCATTTGGACAAGAGAGCCAGAACCATCAGGGTTTCAGGCAGAATTTAAAGGAAATAGCATTTTACAGTAGAAAGGGAGCTGATTTTGCATTCCTTATAGTGATGCATACTTCTATTGCCTGAAAGGGCAGGTTGTAGAGCGCTCACCTTGTTACTTGCCACTGACAGCTTCTGTGAAGTGTATCACTCCCACTTCATATACGAGTCTAGCTCTTGTTTTTAAACCCCCTCAACTTGATCACAAGCGTAAGGCAACCCTGATGGTGGTAGGACTGCCGTGGTCCTACTGTGGTGGCCTGGTCTGTGGTATCAGGTTGTGAAGCAGCGCTGGGCTGAGCCAAACCCCCAACGACCAGCTCCCAGACCTTGCGTAAAATAGGTAGGACTCTTGGATTCATCTCATCTTCCTCACCAACCTGGCTGCCACAGCAAGCTCCTTTCAACAGCAAGTCAGGCACCAAGACCAACACGCAGGGTCTCCTCTGGGTGCACAAGCCAACCACCAGGATACGGGAGACATCGGCCAAGCCGGGTCCTCGGTGGGTGGCAATCTGGAGACAACTCCTAGTTGGGTTTGCAAGAGCAGCCTCTCCGCACTTCCACTCAGCTCCCTGCTCGCCTACTCGTTCCTCGCCAGGCAATGACTCACCTCCTGCAGCAGGCAGAATAACAGCACAGCAGTGTGCCCAGGGTAGGACAAAAACCCCATGCTGGATTTCCCTTTTTTTTTCCTCTTTGTGAGTGAACAGTGTTAATCCACTTTATTTCTCTCATGTCTCACATGAGATGATGAAATGCAACCATAAGCAGAACGCGCTGTTCATGCACGTGACTTACACTTCAACATCATTATGTATGTTTATTCTTACTACTTGAACAAGATTTTCCGTCTGGTCTTGAATCCTTCATAGTTACATGAAGCCATCTTTAACAAAAAGTAAGAGATAACACAAATAGCTTAGAGATGTCAAATGAGCTCACCACAGAAGAGTCAATGTAAGCTAACAATTAAAGCAGGAAGAAAGAATGCTTTATACAAATATAAGGAAAAGCATTTGTCTTTGTAAGTAATAGAGGTCTAGAAATAATAATAAAAAATCTGAATCATTTGATGTCTCAGTCAAAATAAATAATACCATTAAAAATATGATTTTACTGCTGTCTGGGACTTAAAAAGACCTCAGCTTCCACAGTTCCTAGGGAAATCAAACAGGACATTTTTAAATTGCAGGTTACTAGATTAAAATAAAATATTGCCATTGGCACTTTATGCAAATCAAAAAAAGAGAGGGCTTATTCAGTAAATAAGGCTGAAATAGGCAAATTATTAAATGCAGCTACAATACATTCATAGTTCTTCATGGCAAAAATCTACAGACTCATATAACAATCTCTATATAGGAACTTTGACAAGAATTTCATGCAACGGAAGGATTTTTGAGGGGGGTGAGGTGGAGGAAAATCTTTTGTGTCATGAGCTGTTATTCAGACTTGAAAGCATACAAGCTTGACAATTTTTAAAGCCGAAGATATTATGCCTGTCCAAGGCTTCCACTTGTCTCCTAGGCCACTTGCTGTTTTCTGCACCTACATCTGTAATAACTAGCTCAGGCAAGTCAGATACAACAGGCTGTCAGCCAGTCTTCAAAGTAAATATATGGATAAATAAGAAGTGTTTGGGTTTCTTGGTTCCCTCACGGATGTGGGCACGTGTAGGACTCTAATGTTTTGTCTTCGTTTCCCACTGTAGTTCAAAAGAAATCTTGTTACGAACAGTGAAGACATTTTTTGGGAGCTGTTACTCTGTGGTAGAGATGAGCCAATGTTCAAATCTGGATTTAAAGGCTCAGACATTTGGGGCACATTTGGGGCTTCTGAGAGGTTTTGCACATTCCAAAGGCAGAAGCCAGCTCGAGAATTTGGGTTTAAGTTTGGGCTTTGGTGCCAAGCCCTGCTCAGAGGGGGAAGGGAACGGGCTCTCTGCGTAGAGGATTACACTGATTACAGTGATAGTATAGTTACAAAAGAAGCTTTCATGCCTCCCTTCAGCTTTCCTCTGCCCTCTTCTTTCTCCCATTTCTCTTCCACTTTTAAAACATAACAGTGGACAAATACATTTTTTAAAAAATTCTCCATAGAGCCCAATATGCAGGCAAACACATTTATATGCAAATCAGTTATATTAGAAATGCTGTGCGCTATCTCCAAGACCCTATCAGAAATGAAGCATATATGCCTCAGCAGGTAATACTCAGTTAAATATTCCAGTGCTTTTTGTATTGTGACTGAAGTGAATTATGAAGAATTGTTGAGGATGAGAAATGACCTTTAAGCCCATTAAGTACATTAGAGGCTGATTGTTGCACAGCCTTCCAGGATAGTAACTAATTGCTTCCAAAGCAACCCTAGCACTTGTGCATTTTTTTTATTAATCTTGTCATTTTACGAGTTCCTTATTCTTTGATTAAAACTTTTGTTCTCTTTTTCAATTAACGTTCTTTTTTCATGTTCCATGTTTCTGCTTCAGTCCCATCATCCATGCTATGATTAAAGATGATGCATTATCAACATTAACTTATCATACATCATTTAACACTCAAGACAGTTTTCTTCCCTTTTGTATATGTCTTTTTCCCCCTCTTTTTCCTTTTTGTTAAATGCTATGAATACATGAATTTTCGGTTTGGGCTTACTTCTCTCTAAAAACCAACCAAACAAAAAATTTTAGTCTATCACTTTTTTCCTTTGAATGCTGCATTATCACCACTGGCAATGAAAAGATAGGAACAGAAATCAGCTTTAAAAAGATTTTATGCTTGGTTGGAAAAGCGTCAGTGTGCATTATATGATAGGCATTTTATTTCATTTTGAAAGTAGTGGTTTATTTCCTCATTTTTCCATGAATTTTTAGCTCTCCAAAAAAAGTAAAGTAGAAATTCAGGTCTCTCAAACTCAGATCTATCTGCTTAGAGATATTTTGTAGCCCTCTGGTGTAACCCTGGGTGGAGGAGGCACTCTGGATTTTGGGTGAGCTAGAGGAGGAAGGGAAAGCAGAAACTGTGGGTAACTGGTGAGTTGTGATGGTGCCATGAAGTGCCTTTCAGGACCCACAAGAGGAAGGGCAAATCCAAGTTCATTTATCAAGGCTGATGCAAATAATGGTCCCAGCACCAGCCTGATCCACCAACATTAGTGTGGAAGGAAGGAGCAAGCTTTCTCTCCTTTCTTGCATGCTGGGACGTGACTGGCACGAGAATCCCTCTCCCACGTTGAGTATTACCATATTCTGCCTGTATCCATGAAAAAAAACTGTGGGTGCTATTTGAGCAGGAAAGCATTGCTTAGCATAAATGAATTTATAATTCCTCCTTGCCTGTGCTTGGTGAAACATGACAGGAGACAGCTCTGAAACAGCTTATAAAAGCTAATTCAGAAAGCGTCACCAGTATAGCACAATATTAACTGAATTTCAGATATGAAAACAATGGAAAAACAAAGGAATAAATATTTAAAGATGTCTAAATGAAGAGGAAGAAGTATACTCTATGGGCCTTTAAAAAGCTTAAATGCCTGCAATCTGCCCTGCAGAGAAAAAAAGATTTCCAAACCCACTTGTCATTAGAGCTGCAAGTTCTGCAGACCTCTGGAAATACTGTAAATTTTATTTGGACTCATAAATATCAATTTCAATGCTGTTTCACTGGGTACCACTTCATCTGATTTTAGATGTCTAGGTCAGATCCTTGATTTAGGAATACTAATACAGTGAAAAGAGAACTTCTACATGTGATTACGAGCCACTGTGTTTGCACCCTTTGCAACTGGGAATATCATACTGCTGTGACAAGCAGGTCTTGGAAATTCTTGCATTTTGTAGGAGATAACTTCTTCTGACTGGTACTCAGTGAGCCAACTAGGAAAGATGCCCTCCTAGGCTTGCTGGTTGTGATTAGAGAAGGACTCATGGGGGATGTGATGGTAGGTGGCTGTCTTGGCCACAGTGGTCATTAAATAGTTGAGTTTAAAATTTTCAGTGTAATAAGAAAAAAAGACAGCAGAGTTGCTACCCTGGACTTCAGGAGAGCAAACCTTAAGCTATGCAGGGAGCTATTCAGCAGACCACCCTGGAATCTGCTTTTGAGGGCTTAGGAGTCCATAAGCGTTGCTCAGTTTTTAAGAACTACCCTTCAGAAGCACAGGAGCAGGCAATTGCACTGTGTTCTAAGTCAAGCAAGCAGGGCAGAAGACCAGCTTGGCTGAACAGGGAACTCCTTGTGGAGCTCAAGAGGAAAAAGAAATTGTATGATCTCTGGAACCAAGGTCAGGCTTCGCAGGAAGATTACAGAGCTGTGATTTGCATATGCAAGGGAGAAGACACAAAAGGCCAAAACTCAGTTAGAGTTGAAACTGGCCAGTGTTGTGTCAGATAACAAGGCGGCTTTTTAAAGTATGTTAATAGCAATAGGAGATCTAAGGAAAACATGGGACCAGTACTTGTTGAAGATGGTCACCTGACTAATAGGGATGAAGAAAAAGTGGAGGCATTCAATGCTTCTTTTACTTTAGTCTTTCATAATACTGATAGACCTTGGGCTGCCCAGTCCCCTGAGTCAGAGGACCACGAGGGTGGGAACGGTGACTTTCCATTTGTGGACACAGAAATTGTAAGGGACCAGCTGTATCAGCTGAACGTTCACAAGTCCCTGGGGCCTGATGGGATTCATCCCAGAGTTCGGAAGGAGCCAGCGGATGTTACGGCAGGACCCCTCTCGATCAGCCACCAAAGGTCTTGGGAGTCTGGGGAGGTCCCCGCTGACTGGAAGCCAGTGTTACACCAGTCAGCAAAAAGGGGGAGGGAAGACCCAGGCAACTACAGACTTGTTAGCCTAACCTCAGTTCCTGGAAAAATTATGGAGAAGATTATACTGCATACTGTTGAAAGGCATTTAAAGAATAATGCAATCATCAGGCACAGTCAACATGGATTCACAAAGGGAAAGTCCTGTTTAACCACTTTGAAACCTTCTATGATAAGGTCACCCGCCCCGTGGGTGAAGGGAAGGCGGTGGATGTAGTTTTTCTGGATTTTAGTAAGGCTTTTGATACTGTCCCTCACAGCATCCCTCTGGACAAGCTGTCCAACTGTGGGATGAGCAAGTTCACGGTGTGCTGGGTGAAGAACTGGCTGAAGGGCAGAGCTCAAAGGGTTGTAGTGAATGGATGGTGACCGGTCACCAGCGGTGTTCCTCTGGGCTCAGTTCTAGGGCCAGTTCCACTCAATGTATTTATCAGCGATCTGGATGCAGGAGTTGAATGCACCATTAGCAAGTTTGCTGATGATGCCGAACTGGGAGGTGCTGTTGACTCCCTTGCAGAGGGATCTAGATAGTTTGGAGCATTGGGTTCTGATTAATGGGATGAAATTTTAACAAGATGAAATGCCAGATTCTGCACCTGGGATGGAGTAATGCTGGACACAAGTATAAATGGGGAGAGGAGTGGCTGGAGATCAGCCCTGCAGAAAGGGATCTGGGGGTGCCGGTCGGCAGCAGGCTCAGTACAAGTCAGCCGCGTGTCGGGGCAGTCAAGAGAGCAAACTGCAAAAGTGGTGATTATCCTGCTGTGTTCAGCATTGGTGTGGCCTCACCTTAAGTACTGTGTGAAGTTCTGGGCCGCACAACTTCAGAATGATGTGAAGGTCCTTGAATACATCCAGAGGAGGGCAACAAAGCTGGTGAAAGGGCTGGAAGGCATGTCCTATGAGAAGCGGCTGAGGACTTTGGGTTTGTCTAGTTTGGAGAAGAGGAGGCTGAGGGGTGACCTCATGGGTCTCTACAGCCTCCTGAGGAGGGGACGTGGAGAGGGAGGTGCTGAGCTCTTCTCCCTGGGATCCAGTGATAGAATGCATGGGAATGGTTCAAAGCTGCACCAGGGGAGGTTTAGACTGGTCGTTAGGAAGCATTTCTTTATTCAGAGGGTGGTCAAACACTGGAACAGGCTTCCTAGAAAGTGATTGGTGCTACAAGCCTGTCAGTGCTTAAGAAGCATTTGGACAATGCCCTTAATAACAGGCTTTAATTTGGTCAGCCCTGATCTGGTCAGGCAGTTGGACTAGATGATCTTTATAAGTCCCTTCCAACTGAAATAGTCTGTTCTACGCTATTGACCCAGAAAGACTATACCAAGCTCTGAAGAGACACCAAGTAAAAAACATCACTCCTGACTGAGGAAATATTTAAGTGAAGTATTTGCCATGGAATTGGAAGAAATTCACATCTGCCCTGCTCTCAAATGGTCTCCTGGGCCATTGCCAGTTAAATCAGGATTCTGAGTCTGGTGATTGGTCTGGTCCTGGACAGCAGTTCTTACATTACGGTCTGTCTTTTGGAATTTGACTTGGTCTAATTTCAAACTTTATTTTTGTCAGTTCAAACAAAGGGTTTACCAGGGTCAGGGTTTGACAACTAATAAGCTTTGTAACAGGGCTTACTTATTTTCTTAAATTGTAGTTAAAAAGGCTGAGCATCTTGGAGAATCCTATAGTCTGGACATCATGTGTTAGGAGACGTTAAATTTTTTGGTTAAATTTTATTGTTGAGAAAATAAGCTATCATATTCAGCTTTGTTACTAGGTATTTTGTACAGGGACACATAATTCTTCAAAAGCAAGCAAGCCCTGCAGTTTCCCAGGGTGCCTAGCTGCCATGCCTAGCTTTCCCCTGAAACAACACTTCATCATAAAAATAGAGTTAATATATATCCTACCAAATCAACTTTCAATTAGTCACAAAGAGGATCTCACTTCCTTATTGGAGTGAGAGGAGAGTTGACAGTTTTCTTCTACAGCATCTGCCATTATTCCTCTCTATGTCCTAATCCCCTAAAAAGAAAGCATTTAAAATAGATAGTCTTTTATGATATTTTCCAGATATATGCTTGGGTATAGTAGGTGTGAGTGCATAAAAAGCATGATTCATATTAAAATGATATTCCTTGTATGACACCCAGCAATAACATAAGACTAAGATGAGGATGAAAATAATCACCTAAAGAAATGCTGCAGAGGGGTGTTGAAGGGAATATTTACCACCATGCAGGGAATTTCAGCAAGACTAAAATAAGTTACAAATGGCTCAGGAACCCTCCTGTGAATTCTGTTGTTCTCAGATGCCACTTCTCAAGGTACAACACTGAAGGTATATTTCAGTCTTCCTGAGCATACCTTTTCTATTTGCTAATATTAAATTCCACATGTCTGCCTTGTTTTTGCATCCTCATTAAACTCTTTTGTAATCCATTCATGTCCTCCAAGTATCGACTTTAAAAATCCTCCTGCTTTTGTCATCTGTAAATTTTGATGCACTCCATATCAAATCAATTTCTAAATCACTAATATAAATGTTAAATAGAAAATAGCTCCAGGCAACCTCATCTGTCATATTCTGCAGGAGGATCCTTTATCATTTATTATGATCCTTCAGGGGCCCACTTACTACCCATTATTAATCCATTTTCCCTGACCAGTCTTCATATCTCCCTCATGACTTTCCTTACTAGTTTCTTATGATCTATGCTTGGAAAAGTGCTGCTAATATATATGCAAATCCACTTCACACTGTTAACCTGTTAACCATATCAGATAAAGATCACATTAGTCTCTATGATATGTTTCCAGTTTCATGCTGACACCAGCTAACAACTCTTTGCCTTCAAATACCTTACTATATTCTTTAAGTAGGAAAATGCTATCCCAGCTCAGACAATGCTAAATGTTGGCAACATCTGCTTTCTTAGCCTTTGCCAAAACGACAGGGCTGGTCCTCTAGTTTTTGGTAATGGGATGGTTTCTTGTAATTCAAAATGGAAGATCAGAGACTTCTCCCAGGCAGCTCAAGTAATTCCTTCTCTAAACCAAAGCGATTTCACCTTCCGTGTTTCAGCTGCATCATACTTCCTAACTTGCTACGGGTGCTGCTTATACCATCGTGTTCCAGGAAACAATAAGGATCAACTGTTCTCCCCCTCTCAACAACTGCAGAGATCAGGCATGTGAAGTAGGCGTTTAATTATCCTGCCATTATCCCATCACCAGAAAATGATTGCTTTATCATTTTAGCCGGAAATTGTAGTCCTTACCTCTTACAAATACTTATTACTCTTACATCTCCTGCTAGTTATGCTGGCTTTCAACATCTTCAAAAGCACTGTATAGAGGGTGAAGAGAATAGCCATATCAACTGCTTTGGGATGTTCAGGAATTCAAATGCCATTTCTAAATTAAAGCAGAATAGAGATTTTACTCTTATTATTGAAGCAATGGCCAACATTCCTTAGCTAAGGTTAAGGTACAGCTGCATGGCTATGGAGGTGTTTGGTGGGTTTGGGATTTTGCGGTGAGAAAAGGGAAGCCGGCAGCAGCTGGAACGTGTTGGTCCTACAGGGTGTGCTAAGGTGGGTTTCCTACTGGGACAGGTAAGCAACAGTCAGCGGCACCGTGACAAGTCTTACAGGGCCAGACAGCCTGGGGCTAATGCTGCACTAGCTCCAGGGAGGAGGAGGAGGGAGAGGCTATGTGCAGGTGCAGGAATGGGAGGTCTTTCCATAGAATGAAGAAAAAGTATATTTCTTCCTTCAAGCCCACAGGAGATTTTCTTCACATTAAGACAGCTCAAGACTAATGGGGCAACCAAGCAGCAGACTGACCCTTGGGGTGATGTGGCCCCTGGAAGAGGGAAGGGGATGGCTAAATGCACAACCCCTCTGTCCAAAGCTGATAAGGATGTGAATAATTTTCTACAGTGAGTGAATGTGTGTATGATCTACCCCCACTTCCTCTTCCTATATATAGTTATAGTACCTCTTTCTGGTACTGTAACATATGCCTATTTGAAGTATAGTACAGCTGTTATTTTAAGAAGAAAAGCTGTTTAACTGGGTAATTAAACAGAATATTGTTTCTACCACTTATAGAAGCTTTTTTAATATTTGAGGAAAAAGAAGGCAAGTCACAATACGTGTAATCTCCAGCCAAAGTGGTGCATACTTATTCTCTAGTAAGAAAAGCTGGCGGATTTTTCAAGAACTTATTGAAATCTCAGGAGGTAACCATCTTGCTGTGCAGGAAGGCTGGGAATTTTGGCAGAAGCTATGCTTGGCTAAGCAGGCAGCATCTTACTGAACTTAAATACAAAAAGGAAACATACAAGAGATAGAAAAAGGTACAGGCAACAAAAAAAGAGCAAAAAAAGCATTGCCTGGGTACTTAGGGATGAAACCAGGAAGGCGAGAGCCTGTCTGGAGCTAAGATGGGTGAGGGACATTAAGCACAGCAATAAGGGACTTTACAGTTATACTATTTGCAAAAGGAAATTCAGGAAAAAATACGGGTTCACAGATGGCTAGAGGGGACAACCGTGAACAATGTGAAAGATATTGAAGCACTGAATGCCTACTTATATTGGTAAGCAAAGCCTCATCCCAGAGCTCTGTGTTTACCAGCACAGATTGAGAAGGGGGAGTGCAGAAACCAGTGGGAACAACAGGTTAGGGAGTCCTTAGAGAAGCTGAACTCATTGTGATCCACAGAGATAATGAGATTCACGTAAGGATGCTGGCAGAGCTTGTGGATGTGACCCTGATATTATTATCATGATCTGTGAAAAACAGTGGCAAACAGGGCAGGTCTCTTTTAAGTGGGAAAAAGCTAACACTATGCTTGTTTTCAAAAAAGACAAGATGGAGGACTCAGGGAGCTATATCCTGGCCTCGCTTCAGTCCCTAGAAAAATCGTGGAGCACGTTCTCCTGAAATCCATTTCCAAGCATATGAAGGACAAGAAAGTAATTAGGAACAGTCAACACAGATCTACCAAGGGCAAGTCTTGTTTAATCAAACTGATGGCCTTCTGTAGAAAAATAATTGGCGATGTGGATAAGGAGAGAGCAGTGATTTTGATAAACATTGATTTCAATGAGGCTTTTGACACTGTGTCTCTCAGTATCCTTGTTTGTAAGCTCAGGAGGTGCGAGCAGGACAAATGGGCTGCTACAAACCTGGCTAGGCTGGCAGACATAGTGATCAGTGGCTTGATGTCTGGCTGGTGGAGGGTGGTGAGAAGAGTGGTCTTGCACTCTGTCCATCAACACTGGGGTCCACGTTGTTCGTTGTCCTCATCAGTGGCCTGGATGGTGACACACAAAGCATTCTCAGCAAATTCACAGGTTAGGGGCAGTGACTGCAACGTGAATGGCGGAGTTTCAACCTGGAGAGACCTTGGGAAATTTGAGAACTGGGCCAACAGACACCTCATGAAGTCCACCAAGAAATACAAAGGCCTGCATGCGGGGTGGGAATTCCCATGCATTGGTGCGGGCTGAGACATGATGGGCTGGCCAGCAGCCCTGCTGAAAAGGACCTGAAATACCCTGCTGAAAAGGTCATTAGGTCATTACAGTGGACTCCTGGGTGAATATGAGTCAAGAATAATCATTGCATATAAAGGAAACTGTGTAATGAGTTTCTTTAGGGGGATGGATCATGGCCAGCAGACTGGAGAAAATTAGTATCCCCCTCCTCTTGGTCCTGATGAAGCCACCTCTGCAATACCGGGTTCAGTTTTGGTTGTCCCATTTCAAAAGCCATAGTGGGGAAATTGGAGAGTGTTCAGCAGTGGGTTGCCAAGATGGCCAGGGACCTAGTCATGTGACCTACGGAGGTAGTTTGAAGGAATTTGGTTTATTGAGTCTTTTGAAGAGGAGGCTAAGGGGTAATCTAATTGCACCCTACAAAACGTAGAGAGTAGTTACAAAGATAGTGGAGCCAAAGTATTCTTGGTAGCGCAAGATGGAACAGAGTTCTGTGGTCACAAACTGTGGCTTGGAAGCTTCAGTCCAAACGTTAGGCAAACCTGCTTGACCAGGAGAATGGTGCAACACTGGAACGGGGCCCGTTCTCTTCCTTGGTGATTTTCAAGATTTGACTAGGCAAGGCCAGTGCTTACTGATGTTTGGAATAGCCACTAGTTTGAGTGGGAGGTTGGACCAGGAGACCTCTAGAGATACCTTTCAACCAACATTTCCACGATGAAAATCACTTGTGGCTATGCCTTTTGTGTAAGTATATTACAGGAAATTGAAACATAATGACAACAGCGATCTCTAGATTAGGCAGATGTACAACTTCTGCTCTTTCTCTTCATGTTGCACAGTAATCTTGGGGTCCTGAAAATCCGAAGAGGTCATGGCAGATGGGTCCTGGTTGTCAAACGGCCCCATCTTAAGAGAAACAGGTTGGAAGTCTTGGTCTCATTCAAGCAAATGGCAAAACTCCCTTATATGTTTATATAAACATATAAAAATAAATCTAACAAAAAAGGATGAACTAAAAGGTAACAAGATGTGGTAAGACAGACTCCCTGTTAGTACATGGAAAAATGCAGCTTTGAATATTGTCTGCATTTTTCAGAACAAGAAAGAAAGCTACAGAGTATATGTCCCATGTAACAATCCTAGGAAGATCTTGGCCCTCTGTATAGTATGTGAAGGGAAAATGACAGGCAGTAGACAGAAGCTCTCTCCTGGCAGATGATGATTTAGCTTGAGTTGTTCACTCTTAGATTGTTACTGCTGATGGTGACAATAACCCTCTGTGGATGCAAAGCCATTGGTGGTCTGGGAACTGCAGTTGATGCACCTTGTTGTAGCACCTTCCCAGAGTGACAATGGTTTGCATGCCTCATGGCAATTTACCTGTCCTCTGCACCCCCATAAAGCAGACTCAGAAATATTGTCTTTGTTCTGAATGTGGTCAGTGCTTCGAGAGAGTGGGCGTCCAAATGTACATCTACAGTGCATGTGGAGGAAACTGAGCTCATTTCTAAACACACCGTGTAACAGTTAGCAACCAAACTAGATGAGAAAAGGGAAAATTGGCTCATGTGGAGATTTGTGATATGGCAGCTGGATTAATTCAACTTCCTGACCTACCTCAAGAACTGTTACATTATACTGTAGTTTAGACCTGCAGAATAGCCCCTGAGCGTCCACAGTTCCAGTGGAGAGCTCTGAGACTGGTAACCAAGGACAGACTTATGATAAAGCTTCAGCCTGAGGCCAAGTTTTCCAGAAAGCAAAGCACCGGATATTTTCAAGCTGGTCAATGTGTTAAATGATGAGTTATTCTGAAAATGACTATGAATGAAATAATCAATAGTGAATACAAGATGAGGACCCCATCAGATCAAAAAGTACCATTCGTCAGTGATCAAATCTCACTGCAGCTGCATTCAAATTGCATGACTCATAACGAGGCGTACTATTGTGAGGATGAAATCATTGGGAGCTTGTCAGGCTTCAATTGGATTCAAACATTCTCCTGGGAAGGACAGGTTGCTATAATCCTGAATTTATAACATTGCCATCAATGACAGTGTGACAACTATTGTAACATCACCTCTGGGGAATATAAATGTAAACATATCTCAATCATTTTGTTTAGATTTAAAAAGGGAGTAAAGGTATGAAATACAGAAATATCTAGATGTCTCTGACTATGGCATAACTGGTATTTGATGAGTAGTATTAGTCTAAAGCTCAAATTCAGATGAAGAAAAAAACTGTCTTCAAAATGGTACTTAAATAGATGCATAACTAGGTCCTGAATTGGGTGTTATTTATAGGGAGATTGACTGTCCTAGCCTCGGCAAACACATTTGCTTTCTTTGTCTGTGGGACTGTTGGGAGGGAGACCAGAAGAAAATCAGCAGTCGCACGTCAGGCTTCTGGTCTGCCTCCACTGTCATTCCCCATGACTTCGAAAACAGTTGCTAAACCCAGAAGGATACTCAAGACATGTGGACTTCAGGTTATTTTAAGACCACAAGCCCCAAGTATAGTGACATCAGTATAATGCACACCGGTAATACAGCTGGCTAATAATCCATGTTCTGGACAAGGATTTCCCCCCTTTAGGATTTGGTTTTGGACCCAAAGAAAAATGGAGCTGTGATGCCTCCTACTGGCTTTGGTTGTATCTCTTCGTCTTCTCTGCCGTGTCATGGGAAAGTTGCCCTGACATCCTGGAAATATTAGTGCTGACGTAATGAAGGTAAAGACTGCCTCAGATAAGGTCTCTGGTATGAAGACTAGGAGCTATTTAAATTTAAAAGAAACTGAAAGAGATGAAAGCAGTAAGTGACTCACAAATACATGTCCAACAGGAGCCTTGCATGCATTTTATCTTGCAATTCTGCTTACTGGTAAGGATGGTTTTGACAGGTTATTTCATTGCTGTTATAACAAAACAGAATATGCTTTTTACATTGATATTACTCTAACACCCAAAAAGGTCCTTTGATTTAAATGTTGATCTGATTCAAAACTAACAAAGCATGATCACAAGAATAATTCTTTTTTCTGGTGCTACCTCTTTTCCACAGGCTGTAAATTGTACCAGACATAATTTTAAATTGCTCCTGGGACAAAAAGCCTGATAAGTCATTATGTTTGTAGTAAGAATTTATGTCTCGGTACTACCACATATATCTAGCCTTCTCATGCAATCTAGAGAGGAGATTATAAATCAACATGTTCAAAATATTTAACAAAATGTATCTCTTGTTATTTAGGAAAAATTCTGTGTTGGCTCGCTTGTTAAAATTATAGCTTTTAATAAAAGGATTGATCTAATAATTGCAACAGCAATGTTCATCTGCCACATACTGGGTGTTGGTGGAGCTCCCCCTTTGGCCACTGTGTTAGTGAGGAGCATCCCTGAATAGGTACCACACGAGTTTTTGGAGTTTTCTTGGCACAATCGCTGATTTGGGATTACTAGGCATATTCTTGGGCTGTACATTCTCAGCCTAGCGGTGATCCGCCAGTCTGTCCTGTCATTTAAACACACTCTCTTCAACAGCTCCAAGTGCTCCTCCCTTTTCAATTTCTCTCCTCAAAGACAATTTTCATTCACATGGACTTAAGTTAACACAGGTCAGCACATGATCATTAAATTTAACCTTGGACTATTTGTCCCTGAGGAAAACACAAGAAAGCTATTGTGGACAATACTAGATTTACATTTGGATAAATGTGTAGCATGAAATAGAAACTATATAGCAACCATATAGATAGGTTTAAGAGCTTTCAAATCATTGTAATCTTAAAAAGCAGAATTACTATGTAATAGTTTTTGCTGGTAATTCAAAGGAAGCCCGATCAGTAGGACTGGATGGGAAGATTCAGGACACACAGCAAGCAGCTTTCACAGCTAACAGCTGCCATGCAGAAGGAAAGAACTTGCACTGGGAACTTGAAATGCACAAAAAAAGTAAACAGGAACCAATAAGGGAAATCACAGCACAGATGTACAAGTGGTCATAACACTCCTTGTCTGAGCTGGTAAGATGAAAGAAAAAACTACATATTCATCATCTAGCTTCTTGAACTCATTCAAACTTTGGTGGACACAAATAAACAGAGTATAAAGAAGGTTGCAAATGCTAGGCCAAACCTGAACAAGTTTCTAGCCCAGAAAGAAAAAGGACAAAACCCAGGACCAAACAAGTATAAAATGCCCACAGTGTTTGGTACTGAACTTTATCCAAAGTTCCTCTCAGGCTCTGGTTCCAACTTTTGTGAAGAGCTGACTTTTACTATAGCTAATATTTCTTCAGGAACATGACAAATTACTTGACAGGTTGAAGAGTCTAGGCAAGCAAAGGTGAAGTGACTCATAGGCTTACTGTTCCTCATCTGTCCACAACAAAAAGGATGTTTTTCTCATGGAACACCCCTCCTCGCAGTTGCACAGATACCCTGCATTTACAGTCATTATTAATACCTGTGTTGTGTGAGGACAACATCAATATCAGATACTACCACAGATGGAAATGACTTCACGTAGGTGTGAAAAGCAGGTCTTTTATTTAGGAAGATGGACAAAAATATTTTAAAATGTGTGTATGAAACAGAAAGTATGTAGAGGTTCTTTATCAGACTCATCAAGTTATTCCTCTTTTTTCAGCCATGATTTTGTCACTGTAAGTACTTGTGTCATCTCAGCCCTCCTCCTTGCCTGTAAGGTCAACTCAGTTGATAAGGTAGTCTGAACAGAAGTTACTTCAAATGAACTTTTTACAGCACCTGTTAAAATGGTTACTTGATTTTAATAGCAGATTCTGGGCACTCTGTCAACAAAGTAACTGATACCACTATTAAACACAGCCCAGAAAATTACTCCAGTTTCTTCTAGTTTGAGTTTAATTTAATACAGAGCAAACATTATGTTGCAAATTGGTAAAATTTCTGGCTAGCTGCTGTCTGGAATGGGTTGTATTAAGAAGTATATTGCATTATACCACGCACATTGTGTCAATAACCATACAGAATGAGCATTGTCTTTTTGATGTCTTCTATAGTATTATATTGAACTGTTTAGTGTAGTTCTCATACCACCAGTATAATTAAGATATTTAAGTTATTGATGCCATTTGTTTCTCATTTTTTGACAAACCCCACGTAACTCTATATTTTTTAAGAAACTCATGGAAAAATATTACTGACGTATTTGAGGACACATGGTTTTGGAAGCATTACTTTAATCCCCAGGAAGTTATTTAATAAAAATGGATTTTTCTACCTCAAGTAGATATCTGAAAAAAGACTTTCTCATAAATATTGGATATAGAAATGTCCTTACAGTAACAACTGCCAAGCTCCGTCTTAGGTAATAAAAAACTTAATAAAGTCCTCCTTTGGTTAATGATGTTTTTTCTCCCTCTAATTTTTTACTAAATGCCAGCTGTTAATAGCATAATCAAATGTGCCCCTACCTTACTTCTATAAATATCCACATTCTTCCCTGGCCACCAGAACTGCACCAGATGTGAGTTTGACACAATGCCCTTTAGATGCAGATTTTACAGTTAAGTAAGTCTAATCCTCCAAAGACATACCAGTTCCCTTTACTTTTGTTCACTCCAGCTAATGCCATCGAAGTCAATGGAACATAAATGCACATACACCTTTGGAGGGTCATAAGTAATACTAGCTAAATAGAATGACCAGCAACTGATGCTCAGAAAAGTGAAATCAGGCCAGTAGAGCTGGTTTGCTGGAAAAGTTAAATTCCCCTTTATCCAGGCACACCTGGTAAATATCAAAATGCCAAAGGCCTAATGCACTACTGTGTTACACCAGGTTTATGTCAGGGAAACCCTATACGCCTAAGCAGGAGGCTTTATAGACCCAAGAGGCTAAGGGTCAAATTCCAACCCTCTGGACCCCCTCCCCTCTTAAACCCAACTATTTAAAAATATTTAGTGATTTATTTCCTATTTTAGTGTCCAGCCACCTCTGAAGCCATCCCAAACACCTAAAAGGAATTCAAATCTCATTTACTCAAAAGGGAAATGAATCTTAAGCTTCCGATTTCTACTGCTCAGATGATCTTTAAGAGGTGCTGGGAAACCGGAGTAGGAGAGAGCGAGCAGCTCCTCCTTCCTGAAGAGCAGCAGAAGTCCTGCCACACTCTTCAAAACAAGGGCTTAGACAGCTATCTTGGGAAGATTGGTTTTGGCTTGTGAACCCTTTGTGAACAGAAACGCTTCATGATTGCATCATCCAGACATCGGAAAATTTGGGATTTAAAAGATAGACCTTTATTTCATTTTTTCCTACTGATGCCAGTGTGCCGTCCCAAAGCTGCTGACCTTTCAGCCTCCCAGCTGCGGCGTGCCCTGTTCCCGCAGTGCCCACTCCTTCGGACTTCACCCGTAGTGTGAGAGCCTTATCTAGCGATAGCTTTGCTGTGCTATTGAATTTGTTAAGGGCATCTTAAGTGGTCTGATATTGGTGAATTCCTGAATGCTATACAGATATTTTCACTTTTAGAAATCGCGATTGTTCCCCAGAACTGTTACTTCCTTTCATACCTAATGATTTTCTAGGACAGGTCAAAACCTCTATATTTTCTAGGAAAGGAAAGAAGTCGCCTCATTTTATGGCATTAATTGCATCAAATGTACAGTGACTTGTAGCTTTTTTCCTTCTTTCTTCCGTATTCTGATATCCAGATATTCCTCATTCTCCCTTTGGGCAATTCCTGTCACAAACAAAATTATTGTTCTATAGTGATATAGCCACAGTCTGCCAACGAGCAGCAAAATGTCACTGACTGCAGTTGCTGTTACGTGGAGCCTTTCCCAAGGCTACAGATCTGGCAAGCCTAACTAATGTAAATCTTATTCACAGTCATTGCCCCACTGCAATTAACAGAGGTAACGTTCGCTGATCTGAGCTCACAATTTTATGTTTTATAGCCCTTTAAGCAGCATTTCAAGGCTTTCCTCAAGTATATTCCTCTGAACTGGGTGCTGTACTGTACTAGAACCATTTCTCTGACATATACCCTCACCCCAGATTTTGTACAGTCACATAATTAAAGAGAATATGGAAAGAAATTTAGGATTGAGTTTGCCTAGCTAACATACAAAAGTAATTTGGCAGCTGGGGCTCCATGGGGAAGGATGTAGGCAGGAAAAAACACTGTCTGGTTCATAATGAATGTTTTTGAAATCCTCACGAGCCTAGGTACTTACTGACAAGCCCAGCAACCAATGCATCTTATTATGAAAATGTTTTCTTTTTTTTTTTTTTTTCTTCCCCAGAATTTGTTTTTAAGCATCCATCGGTAATATTACAAATAATCAATGGCAGTTAGTCTTATCAGGTCACAATGGAATAAGTTATATTTTGCAATATAAATTATTATTTAAATGTTATTAAGTAGCATTAGCTCTATGGTAACAAGCAATGGCACATTCTGTACAAACAGATAAGCCCGCTCTTCCTACGCCTGTATCTGGGGTGCTGTGCTGAGTTTGTTCTCAGAGGGAGAAGGATATGATTACTGAGATAAAACAAAATCGCACATTACAGTCATTATGGGGAAGAGGGAAGGAGAATGTTAAATGTATTTAAACTGCAGGAGGTTAAAACAGTGTGTGCCAAAAATCTCTGAACATGTCAGGATTAATAACAGCTGGAAGCAGCAGAGCTGACTCTCCATTCCTAATGCACAGTTCAGCATTTAAGGTGCCAGGATGCTGAGTTTATCTCTGATTTATCAAGCTTTCTCTTTCTATCCCAACACCCCTCCCATATAATGGGTATTACTGACGATAAAGAGGGTACACAAATGCTAAACAATAAATTCATTTCTTACCTCTGGTGTAGCCAAGGAACAATGTTTCAGTACACTGGACTATGTCTCCAAAATTTTAAGGAATAACTAAGGTGTAGCAATTAAGGATAAATCAGTTTAAAAAAATCCTAATCCAGGGGCACACTCTTAATGAAATAAAAATCCAAAACTAATCTCAGTGATGTGACAGAACAGGAAACTCAGAACGAGCACATGGCTTTTGAATAAAAACATTGTGCTTTTGAAGGAAACCTCCTGCAATAACATCAGAAAGCAAGTCCTTTAGATCCATGAGGTGTAAAATCTGAGGGAAGTGGCATGTAAGCGACACTGACTGATTGCATTTCAAGCTGCATTTGAAGTCAAGACCTTCAACACTAAAACGTGTACGTATCCTACTCTAAATAGTCAAATTCTGCTAATCAGCATGATGGTACGTTTTCATCTTTTGACAGCCAGTAGGGCCACTTCTTTGATGGTGTTTATACACCTCTTATATGGGTAAGGCAGCCTATTCTAATCATTTAAAAGCCCCCAGTGTTATGTTAATGAGCAAAATTTTACGATAAATGCTTGCTTGGGTTATGAATTCTAAAAGCAGGAACTAAAAGGAATACCATCCATAGTGGTATGCATTAACATTTTTTAATGGATGTATGCTAGAAGCGGATGAAACCTTCCATTTTCTGGCAGGCTTCTTAGATCTTCCTTGTATCAATTGCACTAACTCTCAGTGCAAGTTAGTGTGACAGCTACTTGCACTATCAGTGTCCGGAGGTAGGAAGCAGAGCTATTGGTTTCTGATAATATAATATTAGTCCCTCTAATTAATAATATTTTCTACATAAAAATCCTGATTATTTCAATATTATATCTATCCTACACAGAAAGACTGAGTCGCAGCTTGACAAAACATCTGGCCCCGAGATTAGGCAGAGGGTCTACAGCAGATGCAGGAAAGCACCCTAACGTCTGACCCAGTCCACGGTCCGTGTAGGACTCACCCGGAGTCAGCCCTAACCAGATCCTAACCCTACAATTTAGTAATGAGAATAAAACCAGGCAAATCTCCAAATTCTATCCCACCACATGCATGAATAGATGGCATAAAAATAGCAAAGATGGCAAATGCAATGGTGGGTTTTGTAACTGAAATGCTATGTTTTGTTTTATGAGGAGTGACACAGAGTTAATCTGCTAATTGTGCACGGGCCAAGCAGTCATCGGCCTTCAATTTGTGTGATGTAAGACTTTCTGTCTTTTCTGCAGCCAATCAGTTATGTTAGATGTAATGGGAGCTATATATGGTTACCCTAGTAAGAATAAATCCTGTAAATTATTCTGGAGTAAAAACAGTAAAAGAATGATGAGCTTTTTCCCCCAAGACAAGCCAGATACTTAAGGGTTTTCCTTTAAGCCAAATCACATTTTGTAATGAAGCTCAACGCAAAGCCAGAGCCAGCACAAAATCAGTCGCAAAACTGGGACTGAAACTGGGAATAATTACCAGCTGGGTAGAGGGCAGCTGGTCGTATGGGTTTGCCATCAGGATGCCACTGTCTCAGTGGAAACTGGGTGGCCAGCGGAGGCTGGAGCTCAGACTTATAGGGCACTACTGGAGATGCCTGTCAGTTCAGAATGAAGCCAGCACACTGCAACGTTTGTTTTAAGGGTTGGCTGTCACTTCAAAACCAGAGCGCGGGTCTCTGGTTGATGGTGGGCTTGGGCTGCTCTGGGTGGGAAGGCTTCACAGGGAGCTGCTGCAGACCAGGGACTGTGGTTTGTGCACTAAAAGTGCTCAGGGGACTGGGAGCGAGGAGCCTGGAAGAGCTGCTGACTGGTGAAACATTTAGACCGTTCCAATTTCTGGTACCTCATGGTTTCTGGCACAGAAGGGATGTGCCGGGGACAAGGCAATGACACTCTAAGCCCAGCATGCAGTGAGCACAGCGATGCCTACAGAAAGTCGGTTCCTGTCTTGTGTGGGACACTTGGAGGTTGGATTCATCAGATGCTCTCATGAAACCATTCACAGGGCTCCGAGGGTGTGCGTGAGGATGCTCGGGTGAGAAATGCAATGTCACTTTAGTGTAACTTCTTATAGAGGTCTTCTGCTTTCCCTTGCATGACCTGAGAGCTTTCCTGGATTTACCTTTTTTACCATCTAAAAGAAGTTAGCTCTGCTACTTTAGAGGGTGGTTTGGGAGGTTGGCATTTCCTCCGTCAGTCCTATCCCACATTGTCCCAATGTGACATAAACAAGAAAAGGTCAAGAAAAAAATCCGATTATAGAACTGCAAGCTGCGCTTAGGAAAGGGAAGAGGGAAAAGAGGAAAGATACAATAGCATTTGCTGTCACTGTATCATTTCTAGCCAGGTCAAAGCAAAAAATCTTGCTTCCTACCTTGATAAACCATTAGTAATAGGTCAGGAGTCAGCTGCCTCGCTTATCAGCACCAGGAGCTTAAATGTCAATGATTAAATGTTTCCATGGAGATCCCCCGAGCTTCACTAATGTGGGCACATTATTTACACCCACACTCCGCCGAAGAAATGATAATGACAGAGCGTTTTGTAGTGCCCCAGCATATGTGAAGCAAGCGGTGCAGCTGGACTCTGAAACGGCATCTCGGAGCACAGAGCCAGATCTCGGGGATGTGAGGGACACCTGTGCATCGTGATTTTCAGAAATGGCTCTTGCTGGAAAGAAGCAGCCAGCATTTTTAGCGTTACGTTCTGGACAGATGACTCCAGTGCAGGGGGACTGTCACAGCTGCTCAGTATGAACAAATGAATTCTTGCAGGAGGCTGCAGTAGGTAGTACATCAACTGTGTGACCTACATAGACTGTGCACAGTTTAGTTGTTAATTTATTTCAGCTGGGGAAAAAGCAGATAAATTCACCATCAGAGGAGTGGGGGAATATCTTGTTTGTTCCAAATTGGTTCAGCCTGGTTCAAGCCGATTATCTCCAGGAGAGTCACTCCAGAGTGACTTTCTCCATTAGTATTAATCACTGAAGTATGAAAATTATTGGTTCTATTTTGATGAATACTTCATCTGCCATTTAAATAAACTCATTTTCACTCCTTTCCACAAGTATGCAAATCACTGAGTTATGATGATACAGCTATAAAAGAATTTTGACATCATGTACACAACATTTGTATAGCACGTCCCCAAGTGTTTATTTTCCATCTATGGTGAGGTGGAAAGGAGACATTTTTAGGCAAAACAGAAATAAATGCCACGGGACTTTTTATGGCACCTTCTGCAGCCTGAGCAACTGCGCACAGGTGGCTGCCAAAATATTTTGTTAGGTGATCTAATCAAATAATTTGATGTGTGATAACATGATACGATACACAAGTCTATATTTAAAAGCAGTACAGGCATGTTTACTGATAACGAATAATAAACTCTACACTTCTTCCATTAAAGAAAGCTTCATACTGAAACCACCCTTAGACACTGGTTGTTGTGCAGATAAGGTAGGTTCTTCCATGGGCTGTCCTTTTTTCCTCCCGACATGCAAAACCCACTGGAGGGTACAACTGGCAAATGTATATGACAGAAATGTCTGAAGTTTATATCGAGTCAGATCAGATATACCATGAGCAGCTTAGATTCTCATCTTGTCCACTAGCACTGGCTTTCACATAAAGTGGCTCAGCTCCAGGGCCATGGAGATCCTCACCGAGTCCCTGGACTTGTTGGCTTATACCATGGGACATATCCCTGGCTTTGCTGTAGGTGCAATGGGGACTAGATAAAAAGCTTCTCCCTTCCTTCCCAGACACCATCCCCAAGCCCCGGAGGAAACAGTGGTTTGTTTTTTGGGGAGAGAGGATAGGGATTTCCAGCTGAGTGTAGGCAGGGCTGGAGAATGGGACAGGACCTACTGGGGGCTGGCAGATGTGTGTGTCCTGGAGGCTCAGCAAGGCTCCACTGTGCTGAGAGTTTTCCCTTGATTAGAGGAGAGGCTAAATCTAGACCTGGCTCTTTACTGAACAGCTGGGTTGTAGCCATGCTTTTGCAATATTATTCCTGGAAGTACCACTCTGGATGATGGCATTTCTGGGAAGGTAGCACAGCACTACTAACTCTGATTTAGCTTACAACTTAAATTAAATCCTTGCTGGAAGTGTGGCTGATCCATAGGAAGATGCAAAAATCTTCCTTTTATCAAATCTGTTAAAGCTATTTGTTTATCATTTTGGAAAACAGAAACATTGTTAGTAAGGACAGTCTTCTGGATGTAGTAAAGACTGTATGGTCAAATTCATTAAAAACCATACTTGGATTGATTGTTGCTGATCTTGCTTCAAACATGCTATGCTTTGAACAAATGCAAGACAGAAAAAAAATTAATTAGGTTCACAGTGAATTTGAGAAGAGGATTCTTCTGTTATCAGTGGTGCTAATGAACTTACCAGCTACAAAGTGGATTTTTGACTTGGGCACCCTTTTCAATGCCAAACTTGAAAAAGATCTGGCTTATTAAACATTGAAAAAAAATGTAGCAATGGGAATCTCTGAGTATTTCAAATAGGAAGCTGAGCTGGTTGCTTCTTGGTCAACTAGTCTTATTCTGGTTCAGGCTAGGAAAAAGAAGAAGTCACCCCGGTTTCATGGCTGTAAATTGAGGTAGCTCTCTCAGCCTAGAAGTTAGTGGACCATTGTCCAGAAGTATAAAAGGGAGATAGGTAGTTCTTATCAATTACCACATAAAGCTGAAGTCTTCATAGAGAGGGGGCTGACTGAATGGATGAGAATCCAGTGAATCTATGAGACACAAGCTCAGATCACAGAAATCTTGTTCAGTACTTTGGGGAAATCTATAGTGTTGTTTCCTAAGTTATTCTTCTTCAGAGGGCCTTGGCCCTCAGTTGAATCCGATCCAGCTGACCAGGCAGTTCACACGCACTTGGTAATGGGATCTGCAGAAACCCAGAGGTGGAGCAAGAAAATGCTTAAGCTAACTGCTATCAACTCACTTTTGATGTATCCCAGTTGGAGGTCAGTCATGCCATATAGGCAGAGACCACACACTGGCTCCATTCAGAATTAGTTCAGCTCCAGCTGGGTAATTAGCTTATGGCTAATAAGCAATGCTGCTTGATGTACTCTGATGTACCTGACAGATATGCCGCATCCCCAAAATGCGGAGTACTGAGTGTGAGGAAGTGTGTAAGGGGCATCTCTGTCCACAGGTCCCTCGCTTGTCTCCCCTACCCCTGCACTCACACCTGCACCTTCATGTTTTAGGCACGACCGCCGGGGGTGTGAAGGACATATCTTATCTAACCTCTATAAAGATTAAAGACACAGCATTAAGTGCAGCAGGAAACAGAAAGAAAGAGATGTAGCTAAGAAAGCTGAGGCTTAGGGACCAAATTCCAAGGTCCCAACCACATCCCGAGGTGCAAGGTCCCTGGCCCGGACACTGCCTGTGGCTTTGCAAAGACTGCGGGAGGTAATGCTGCTTCATCCTCCCTGCGGGCCAACGGTTAAACAGTCTCCCAGGGAGACATTTGGAGGACTCATTTGCCTGGAGAACATCAGCTCACTTCACTCATCCCTCAGACGAATGGTCTAACTACCAGGCAGCAGATTTCCTGGAGCTGATATGTCATTCTTCACTAAGGTCCAGGACTGATACCATTATTTTGACTTCCTCCCCACTTTAAAGTGATAAATCTATATAACAAGGATTTAGAGAAGCATGTCTGGTACTCATTTTCAATCTAGGCATCCAACAGAGAAAAAGACTGCCATATATGCCTTTCAAAAGAAGATTCCATTCTTTTTTTAAGAACATAGAAGAATATAATGTAGACATCAGTATTTTTTTCTTCTACAAAGAAAAAAGTAAGACACAAAGAAAAATATCTTGCACTGTGACTCAGGCTTTAACATCTTTTTCATTTATTCATGTTTTTTTACACTGCTGTTCACTTTTTCTGTAAGTACCAGGTACCTTTTTAAAGACCCATAGGAATTGCTCTAAATCTTCAGTGTAATATTTTATATCATATTTTGCTTTATATTGTACTTTTGTCAATATGGCAGGTTTTATTGCCGTGCCACGTTGCATCCTGAGCTGTGAAGAACAGCCTACTTGCTTTAGATCTCTAACATGGAAAGGTTTGTAACTATTGATCCTTGTCAGGAGATACATGAAAATCTAACACTTCAAATAAACCCAGAACTTTTACAAAATGAACACTGAATTTCAACAAGTTTTGAGACAGAGAAAATCATTAGTATATCTAGTTCTATAATCTGACTGCAGCAGTAGCTAGTGTCTGATAGCACGGAGAAAGAAAGTATTCTTTCCCACCATCTTCTCTTAACTGTATTCCTCCTTCCTCTCACACTACATGTAGTTTAGTTTAGTTTTGTTAAAGCTCTTTTTCTGGAATATCTTTTTTTTTATCTGTAAGGCAGCAGATTTTATCTGGGCCTGGGAAGGAAATAGGATGATGGTATGTTTAAAAATTTACAGGACTTAACATAGTAATTACACAATTATTATAAACACATGCACACAGAGAAAATCTTTTAAACTCTTTGCTACCGCTACCTAACACGTTAATGAATTTTCAGTCTGGAAACAGGAACAAAATAGTATTAACTCTGTGATTTAAAGTAAGTATTCCCTTTGATCTGAATCAATGTTGGCACTTCCTTTCTGCATTAAAATAAAATCTGTCCTGACTTCTTGCCAGATAAACACGAAATAAAACGATGATGAGTAGCACTACCTTTTGGCTGCAGTGTGCTTTTCAGAGTAGCTGAAATAACACACAACACGAGACGATTAATAACTATGCAGCTTCTGTTCTCCCGACCTTCCCAATTCAAAACCTTTCCTATTCAGTCTTTCACATTTACGGAAGACGGAACTAGGCAGGTAATGCACCTGAGGCTTCTCTCCAGGAGAATAAATAGCTTGTCCGTGCTTCCCTTCTCCTCATGCCTGCGTGTTATTTCTGCTTGCTCTTACACTGAGCGCAATGCTGTATCTTGCAGCGGTCTGTGCAGGAGAGCCGTGCTGACTTTCAGAGTATCGTGAGCTAGGACAGATGCCCAGGGCTAGTCCGTGCCTTCCGAATTGCTCAGGAATACAACACAGACAGCAAGAGGCTGAAGCAGCCAGTCTGTAATGCCCCGTAGAAAGAAATTCATGTGTAATAACAAGCTCCCTGGTTTTATTACTAATGCTACTGTATAGTAAGAAGTAAAGAGGCAATTTGTTTGAATTCTGTGAAAAACTGCACAGTCTCTGTCCCCAGTTTATTTTCTTTGGGTTGTGTCCATACAGATGCGTGCAGATAGACCGAAGTTCCTGGCTGGAAGTGACACAGGCATGTCTGGGTGATGCTGTGCCTGAATAAACTAGAACTGAATGGAGCCTGTATCTCACAGAGCTTGCGTGGGCCTGCCTGCATACCGTATCTCTGTACATATACACTTTGCTGACCCTGAACTTACTATAAGTAACAAGGCCCTGAACTTATTCCAAATGACCAGGGTCACCAAAGTGTTCTGTAGAAACACTTAGCCCATCCCAGTAAGTTACCAAGTGTTGTTTATGAGTATCATGAACAGAATTTGACTCTCTTCCAGTGTTTTTATTTTTACTTTTAATTTTAGGTTGAAATTTTGGAGGCTTTTCTTTTTTTCATTAAGATAGTCATTCCTCACTTTCTAAAAGACAGCTTGGGAGTTTGTCTTTCAGAATTGTTCCCTCTCAAAATGCTATTTCAGGGACCTTGGGCACTAAGCTGTCAGCTTTTCCTACTTTCCTCTCAAGGCACAATTGTCTAGCTTTCAGTCTTTTACTATGGGGCTTTAGTTTATTAAATGTTAGTGGCAAATGGACTTTTGACTGGAGCACCTGGAGCAGATCTTCCCTGAATGTCTCTAAACTCATCATTACTGCAAGGCTGTTTGCAAGACTTGATGACTTAAAGAGTTAATACAGCTAAATATAGATTAATTCTGGGTGCCTGCCTTTGCTACCTCTCGTCTTCGAAGTAGGGCTCTATAGAATGACAACCCAACTGTGCAAGCTGGACAGGAGGCACTATGCATTTCAGTATGCCCTAAGCAGAATGATCTTAGAAACCATATGTCCTGGGGGATATCCGACATATCCCAACAATAGGTACGTCTAAATGCAAGCTACTTATTACCTTGCAAAAAAGAGTTAGAGGATGTGTCTAATCCATGTAATTTGAGGACTCACTGCCCCTCACACAAGCTGAAAGCAAAAAGCAAAATGCAATTTTCATGAACCTCCCTCCTCACTGGGTTCTCTTACAGTGTTATGGGGGATTTAAAATTAAGTATTAAGCAGGTGGCCAGGTGAGTTCATAAAGATCACAGCTCACTGTAAAGTTTGTAACCAGAGTTGGCAGGTATGTTTCAGAGAAATAAAAATGTGACTGTCCAGTTGAAATAGTCTGTCCTCTATAAATAGGAGTAGAGGCAGAAGCTCCAGAATTTTGTGTATCGTGACAGTCATAGACCTCAATAATTTGGGGCATCCAGGCAGAAGTCAGAGACTTCACTAAACCACATGACTTTTCACCATGAACTCTCCAACTGCAATGGATTTTTTAGACTTTATTCATGCTTCCCCAAAGCTGCTTGAAATTTTGCATAATTCAACTTTTCAGGGTGGGTAAAGTCAAGAGGCATGAACTAGAGGCAACTTCAAAAAACAGTTTGAATGGAAAATTCATGCTTATCTCTGGCAGAATGTAGTCATATTTCTACACTTGTATTGATGTGCAACTAATGATATTTTATTTTTAAGGAATCATTACTCATGTTAGAAAATTAATAGGAAGACTGGGCTGGAAGAGTGATTTTGAAAATAAAGCTGTATTGAGAGGTTAAAAAATCATTGATCATTGATTTCATGCTTGTATAACTGTAAAAACAGAAGCAATTCTATTGAACAGCATTTCATGAGTGTGCATAGCAGAAATAAGCCTCCTGCTTAGTTTTAATGGCTTACTGACTCATTACAAGTAAATAATAATTACAGAGTGTTAAATGTTAATTTAAAGAAGCTGAGACAAGGGCCTTTAATTGTGTCTTTTTCCTGGCCTTTATCTTTAAAACATGAGGTTATTCCTTACTGATAGCCATGATGCTAAGCTTTTTGTGGACTCATGCCATTGGCAGTCATGAATTTAATCAGCAGATGATTTTGCTCCTAACTCATATTTGTAATTGCACAAAAAATAATGTTTCATTTTTCTAAAACATATTTCACATTCACTATTTTCTACTCTACTTTTCTTTGAATATGGTGTAGTTTTACTGCCCCTGCACAGGGATGTCTTGAAACACAGAATTTTCTATTCTTAGAAAATTTAAATCCCACGTATATACCTGTATTGGGTTTGCGTGGCAAGGTTTTGGTAGCAGGGGAGGTCTACAGGGGTGGCTTCTGTGAGAAGCTGCTAGAAGCTTCCCCCATGTCTGATAGAGCCAGTGCCAGTCGCCTCCAAGATGGACCCACCGTTGGCCAAGGCCGAACCCATCAGTGATGGTGATGGTGCCTCTGGGAGAATAGATTTAAGAAGGGGAAAAAGTTACTGTGCAACAGCAGTTGCAGCCAGAGAGAGGAGTGAGAATATGTGAGAGAAACAACCCTGCAGACACCAAGGTCAGTGAAGAAGGAGGGGAGGAGGAGCGGAGGAGAAGGGGATGCCCCTGCAGCCCGTGGTGAGATGGCAGGCTGTCTCCCCCCAGCCCAGGGAGGCCCACGGTGGAGCACATCTCCACCTGCAGCCCACAGAGGACCCCATGCTGGAGCAGGTGGGTGCCCAAAGGAGGCTGTGACCTTGTGGGAAGCCCACGCTGGAGCAGGTTTTCTGGCAGGACTTGTGAGCCCGTGGGGGACCCGCGCTGGAGCAGTCTGTGCCTGAAGGACTGCAGCCCGTGGGAAGGACCCACGTTGGAGAAGTTGGCGGAGGATTGTCTCCCACGGGAGACCCCCCACGGCGGAGCAGGGCCCGAGTGCAGAGTCCTCCTCCCCCTGAGGAGGAAGGAGCGGCAGAGACCAGGTGTGAGGAAGCGACCCCAGCCACCATTCCCCGTCCCCCTGTGCTGCCGGTGGGGGGTGAGTAGGTAAAGAAAATCAGGAGTGGGGTTGAGCCAGGAAAAAGGGAGGCATGGGGGGAAGGTGTTTTATAGATTTAGTTTTATTTCTCATTATCCTACTCTGATTTGATTGGTAATAAATGATACTAATTTCCCTAAGTCAAGTCTGTTTTGTCTGTGACGGTAATTGGTGAGTGATCACTCCCTGTCCTTAATTCGTTATATTTTCTCTCCCCTGTCCAGCTGAGGAGGGGGAGCGATAGAGTGGCTTTGGTGGGCACCTGGCGTCCAGCCAGGGTCAACCCGCCACAATACCTTATGATTTTGTAGCTCTGTTCCCATCTGTTCTGTGAAAGTGGGAGGGATCAAACCTTCTTTTCCTTCTCTATGCCTTTTTTTCTTTTTTTCCCCTTCTTTTTTTCCTCCCTCTTTCGTTTGGCTTGTGCCTACAGGAGTGCTAATTGAGAGCTGTCATCTAGTGCAACCCCTGCTGACACCGAAAGGAAGTCTTCAAAAATAATTAGCTAAAGAGTGAAAGTGACACAGGGAGAGAAGAGACATGCTAACTTAGGGATTTATTTACAGTGTTTGAGGAGAGAAGACAGTGTTTACGGAGGAAGAAGAAAAGCCTGAGTACTGTGATGTCCTGGTTCCCCTACTTTAGTGTTTTGCCCTGAACATAATGGCCAAAGTGAGTCAGTTCCTGAAGGCATAGTAATATTACTCACAGACAAAAAGAGGAAGCAATACTCACTGCAAACAGACATTCTTCAGTTAACAATATTTAAACTAATTAACAATACTAGGTTTAGATAAAAGGAAAAAGAAAACAAGTGTAACAATGCAATATTCATATTATGAATAGAGGTTGCCACATATTCTATTATCAGCCAGAAATGTCAGCATCCAAACAGGAGGACCCAAGTGCAGTACAAGAACTACTCCAGAAGCATTTTTTTTTTCAAAGGACATAATATAAAGGTACCTTTTCAACAACCACCATTGAATAAGCAATCAGCCGAGATAATGCTACATTGCAAAATGTAGCTGACCCATGCAACTAACAGTTCTTAAAAGATGCAGTAATTTGTGACTAGCAACAGGGATCAAAGGTTCAGGAGTACAGCTGACGATATTTTTAGCTTTCATGCTAATAACTAAATGCTTTGGACAAGTGGAAAGTTAGAGAATATGCCAAGTTCAGTCCAGCATGTGAATCACAGCAGTGTTTATCTACTGTGCACAAAAAAGCAAGGCAAGAAGTTAATATACCAAATGCATACTGCAGAGAAGCAGAGAAAGGTATTGGAAGGGCAGATGTGGGGATATGGTGGTAAAATCCTGGTGAAAGAACAAGGTTAGATACAGCTCTAGCTCAGTGCCCAACCAGTAGAAATGTATCTTCTGTATCACTTCTAGTAAATCTAGCCTTGAAATGAAGTACCCTGAGTTACAAACCATAACTGAGACAAGAGATATCATTATGCCAAAACTTAAAGACAAATCAAAACAATCATATTGCAATATGTCAAGGAAACAAGCAGAACTGAGAAAATGAGCCTGTGTATGGAGGATATTAATGCAGCGCAAAATGGCAAAAAATGAAAAGATTTGGAAAGCTCAGAGAAGCACCAGATGCAAAGACAAAGCAGCACGCAAATAGGAAACAGCATGCCAAACAGCGGGACATCAGTGAATGCACCAGACTACAGCATTGTGGAAAAAAAAACAATCCACAAAACTAAAACCCAGACAAATTTAAATTATATAGACAAAACACAATTAGGGAAATATGAATTACAAGTAGACTACCAAGCAAAACTATCTAGGCTTAAACTTCAGAAGTGCTACAGCCTTCAGCTAAACTAACAGTGAATACATGAACTTAATGACACTGGGCATGGGACAAGAAAATTTCTATGAATAGGCACAAGACCTAAATTAAATTTTTAAAAAGCCAAATACTGACAGCATGTCTAATGATAGCATTTTGAGCATGTTGAGTACTGCGGTCCCTGCCTCAGTGTGTAGGAGAAATTTGGTGGCTTGCAGGGCACGGACCGGCAGGTCCGGCAGTGAAAGATCTGGTTGCTTCCAATTGCAGGAGCCTCCTCTTGGTGCTTCAGGGGCTTGGTTCTTACTAACGTTTGTATAAATTCAGAAGGAAAAGGAAAGAAAAGAATCAAAGAAAGCAAAAGACATTGCTGAAGTCAGAGGAACCAGAAGTTGGGTAAGTGGCACAGTAAGTATTCAGAGGCACAGGTCCAAATTGTTTGAAGTAAGTAGTGATTAAATCTCACTTCCAGGGAAGTAGTAAGAAGGATGGAAGAATACACTTCAGCACTTCAGTGCAAGAAGACTGATTTTCACAAGTTATATTGTGTGAGAAATCCAATTGCCTTGCTACAAGTTGAGCATTACAAAGTAAATACTGATGTTCAGGAAAAAAAAAATCAGGAGAGAAAACTACCAGTAACACTACCAAAATAAACTGAAATCTATATTACAAGTTAGTGAGTGTCCTGCTGGCTTTAGGAAATACTCGTGGAGAGACATGACAAGACCATTGCAGATAAAGACTAAAATATCCCCAATCTTTTAGAAGGGATCAGGGATGTAAACATAAAATAAAATAAAAGTAAGCTGGAATTGTATTTATCTGCAGTATCATATTCAGGACACTTGTTAAACTCCCACTGTAACATGAATCTAAAAAACCCACAGTGAACAGAATACAGTAGATACCTGTGCCTAGAAATGTGAAATAAATTCAGCAATAATACTTCTTCTGAGGTGCATGCAAATACTTTGAGGTGTGTAGCAGCCAAATAGCCGAGAGCTGTGATTACGTTGGCCAGACTCTGTAAGTCTAGCTGCTGGTCACCAACTCCTCTGTCCTATGCCGTGATGTGAATAAATAGGCAAATTTGCAGTGTGGTGCCAATGAGGCAATGCTTGAGGCTTTGTTACACTGAAGGGAACAGCTGGTGGCTTTCCCTTCAAGGTCCCTATGGCTGTCTGAACAGAAATACACACAAACTGAAAAAGGACATCAGGCAACTGTGTTTGGATGTATGAAATTCATACATGCATTCAAGGATAAGAAACCATTTTGGCAGAAAGCAAGAACAAACTATCAAAACACATTTTAAAGGATACTCCCAAACATCTTTAAAACACGGTAGTGAAAGATGAATGCTGTGAGAAAGATCACGGATTTCCTGCATGAAGGAGCCCCACAGTATGAAAATAGAGAGATCCTCAAACAGATCAGAATAGAGAAATACATAAAAACCCCCAATAACTAACTAGGTATGTAACTAGGTATGTACAAGTTCCAATACAGGGTCTTTAAAAATAAAAAAAGCAAGAACTAGCTTAAGGTAGAAACTTGCCTCTCTCAGAGGAGTTGGACATCAAGGGAGAAATTTCACTTCACTTCTGATAGGAGTGCATATAAAACACCCCTTGCATAATATTGGATCACTGTGAACAGAAACTTCCTCAAGAATACTTGGAATCCCCTCTGGAATGGAAACTTCTGTCCAGAGAAGTGGTGGCACCTACAGTAGCTCACTAGGACTAGAGAGGTGTGGAGAACAGATTTTATTTTCACACTGGATTCCCCATTTCAGATCTGAGCTCCTCTAGAAAGAATCACAAATTTGAAAATGTCAAATTTTTGTGGGAAAATTTCTGTTCACAAAAATTTCATTTTGTATTGTAGTGGGACTACCTGATTTAATTTAAATTTCAGTCTTTAATGGGTTCACAAAAAAACCAAATGCTTTGAAACAAAATACCTTTATCTATCTTTCTCTACATATATGCATTACCTCCATTCTGATAGTACACATTTTTTCCCAATTTCTTTCCACTGGAAAAAAAATGATGAAATCAACACGGTTTATAAATTTCCATGACTTCAGCGGAAATTTGCTGTCAACTGCATTCCCGTTGAAATAACTCTAACAAACTCGAGCACATGAATCCAAAAAGCTGACAAATAATCATTGTACACAGCAGAAACAACCTCTTTAGTACAGACTACTATTTAGATTTCTGGGAACCAGGCAAGCTCCCAGACCCAACCACAGTGACCATTTTAGACCTAGCAATGAAACATTTTAGGCATACAGTGCTGAACTACATAGTTTTTATTTGCAAGTTTTAATTGCAGTAAGGCTGTGCAGATTGCCTAGGAGTGCAACTCCAGCAGCATCACAGCAAACAACAGCCAGTCTAATGACCACATTCAACAGTATCAAACCACGGGGTGGGGGGAGTTTATATTAAAAAAAATCAAAGCAAATACATGGTAAGCCATTCTCTGATGAAATAGCACTCTTGGTGATGGTCTTAACAACACCTCTATAATGTTGGATGTAAAAATATGTATCTCCCTTAGCGTTACGGAATTTTACCGTACTACAGCCAGGTGTAACAAAAAGAGATGCTGAAAAGTCAAAGCATATTTTTAATGTGTGCAAAACCTGCCAAAATTGCAGGCTGTTTTCTTTTTCTTTTAGGAAAAACAATGTATTTGGAATGAAGCAGTGCATTAAACAAATAATAGCTACACAGTCATTCATACATGATGGCAGACAGGGGATACATATTTTTAAAAAATGAGGATTTGTTATTCCATCCCTAACAGAAGACAGAAATACAGACAGGGAAGTACATTTTTGTCTGAGACTGAGATGCAGGATGGGCAGTAACACTAGCCCATCCCCAGCAACCAGCAGAGACTCTCCAGCATGGCATCACCCAAATAACCTGTACAAACCAAGAGGTCTTGAATGCCTCCAGAATGACAGATTGAGAATTATGCCTGAATAATTATGCCTTGTGCATAGCAGAAGAACCTTGAGAAAAAGAAAATCTAATTTACAACCTAGTCATGCCTTAATTGCTATTTTTAAAAAAAAGAAAGAGAGAGAGAGAGAGAAAGGGAAGTTTTCTGCAGGTTTATTTTTTCAGTGGTAAAACTTCTGGGCATAATCTAGGTTGTTACACACATTAGAATTTTATGAAATTCATGATAATATTATTCATGTTAAAGTTGACTGCTGCAAGCTAGATCTATTTTTCTTCACTTCTAGAAAATATTTCAGAGTAAACTTTAGGAGATGGTGTGACTTCTGTGATATACCATCAGACAAGCTAATGGTGGAGAGTGATATCAAGAGGCTATGAGGTTTGTCTGGGGAATGCTTTCTGTTGTGCAAAGTGTATCAATTCTTGCACTTCTGGATTAGCAGAGATTAGGGGAAGAGAGGGAATGGGCATTTCCTCCGATAAACATCTCACCTTTCACGTCAGGCTCAATAGGAGCATTGAGGATTGGCAGGTTGCAGTGAAAGCTCTAGGAAAAACAATCCCTTCTCCTAGGGGTGTAATTTATAATAAACTTAAACCAGAGCACGAGCGGGATAACCAAACCAGCCACGAGAGATTTGAACGCCCCAAGAAACTTCTTTATTCTCTGCTTACATCTTATTCCTAGCTGTAGACAATACTTGAGGAATGAGAGCCCCAACCCAAAAGGCCAAACTGGGTGCCTAATGCATCCCTGTGTAGGTATCCAAGTCTGGTCTTTATATATGTGACAGGCTGCCTTATTCTTCTCTTCCTATGGTTATTATTGCCTAAACCCATCCCTCTCATAAGATCCCCTTGCACTTGATTACGCCGGCACACCCAGAGCTGCTATTTAATTACAGACTCCATCCCCTAAGCTGTCCCTATTTTTCCTGCTTCTTTGTCTCATCGGAAATCAAAGTTCTTTGCTTTTCTGGGGCAGGCACTCCCGTAGCTGCGGCTCAGGGTTTCTTGCCCTTGTTGTCGCTCTCTATCCCCATTGCCCTTCCCTCTTAGCTGTGGGCAGACACCGACCCTCCCGTGGCTGTGGCTGTCAGCCAGAGAGAAGACGTCCACGTGCTGTGGGTGACACAGATTTTCATAGAAGTTGTCGTTGTGGCCAACACACCAGCCTGCTTACGTGTCCTAAGATTGCGGCCAGGGAAATGACACTTCTACCTGGATTCAGCTCTTGTATTTTCACTCCTTCCTGCTAATGGGGAGCATTGCAGCTGGACACAGGAACCTACTCCCCGATTGCCCAGAAATCAGATTTTGTGTGTCTTCCAGGGATAAATTTTAGTGAATTCTCCCCTATGCTCTTTTCTCCTGCCTCCCTCCCCCTTATCTGGTCATAGAGGAGAAGTAAGCTTACAGATTTGGAGTAATGATTTTTACCTTAAACTAATGAATTAAAAAAAAAAATCATTTCTATTTACCAGTAATTGTAATACGGAGATGCTGTGAACTATAAACTGTCATGTCATGCGTAAAAGGAATGTTAATGTTGAACTCAAATTCTAGCTGTGCTCATAAGCTCCATAAATCACAACTATAAATAGACCTGAGTTAGTGCCATGGGGAAAGCCTCTGAATATTCATAAGGCTCTCGTTTCATATTTTGTCACCAGAATAAGCCTTGAAACTGTAAGCAGTTTGCATCCAGTGAATCAGTGGCAAGGTAATGGCATTATGATAACAAAATACATCAGTGTGATAAACAACTGATATCTGCAGATCATCTATATTGTCCTTGTGTGTAAAGTGAAAGCCATTTATTCAAATGTCATAAATAGCTACTTTGATTAATAACATTAGTTGCCCTTGATAAGACGGTGTTTTCTTGAGGATATCTGGAGGCTAAATATATTATGATATTCAGAAAAGAAGAAGAAAATATTTTTTTCATATTTCTTACACATTCTGTAATTATTATTCATTACTTTGATGGCATCATAGAGGCAAATTATGCATTAGAAAAATAAAATCCTTTCTCTGAAGATTTTATAATTTAAAGGACACCACATTCTTCCCTCAGAAACATCTATTGATGTCTGAACAATTTTTTTTCAATAAATGGTAAATCCCCCCAAAAAAGTGCTTTAGAACAATCACACTAATCATGTTTGTAAAGTGGTTTTAGTAATTATTTTAAGCAGAAAAGCTGATGGAACAGATACAAAAATTAAATTAGCATTTCATTTCACCATTTCAAAGAATCCTTTTTTGTTGCCATTTAAAGAGAAGAAATCCCTTCACAACACATTTCTTTTTAAATATCTGAAAGGAGGGAACAAATATTCTTGAAAAGGGCAAAGTAACGAGGGGGAAGCACGTTTTAGCTCAGGCTGGAGAGGAAACTCCAGGAGTGTAAAGGAGCCCAGATTTTGTCTCCAATTTGTGATACAAACAATAGGCAGAGATAATATGCAAGCAGTTTAGATGAGAAGAACAAATATTGATAAGCAGTTTAGTTATGTGAAAATCAAAAGGAAAGCAAATGCCAATTGTCCACAGTTACCAAAATTGCTTGGAGGCAAAACGCGCTTTTGAGGCCATATCTGGTTACATCAATATATGCAACATGGTGATGTGCTGGAATAGCTGAGGAGAACTCCTGAACATTTATTTGAATTTTGCAGTAGGAATCAATTCAACCGTATCAAAGCTGAGTTGAAGTGTATTAATGAGTAACTGTGAGAAAATTTCTAATATCGCTCCTCAACTTGCAATGCTCTACAGCCACATGGAGGATAAAGTTCTTCAAGAATGTTACTCATCTGTATATACTGTTTTATTCCAAAAATTACTATAAACTGATATCTTCTCATGAAATCCCTTTTTTGCATATTGGATATTTTGAATTTTATTTGCTTATTTGATGGCAAAGTTTATATGGATGCTCATCTCTGCAAGTTCTGAAGATCAAACGTGTAATGGATCCTGACCTTCTGAGATGGGGAGGGGAAACGAGGTCACGCACCCGCCACGTCTTCACCCCAGTCGTGTCTTAAAGTCCAGTCAGTCTGTGTGAACTCGTGCAGTTTTTCACTGAGGGCACAATGTGAGTTGCTGAAAGCTTAGTTCAGACTGAAAAACCTTTACCGTGAGCAAGAAAATAAGCGGCGGCAGGAATCCAACCTGAACCCATGATTTTTAACTCGTGGGTTGTTTTTGCAAAGGTGGCTGTGAAAAGAAAAATATTTAGTGGTTAACTGAGCACATTTATATTGGTATCATTACAAATAAGACCATGGTTACAATGGTACCAGTACTGTGATAAACACATTTGACAATATTCATTTTTGTTTTAATCATTCATCCTTACTGGGCCTCTAAGAAGTCCCAGATATGAGTTTCTATTCCCAAGTACACACACGGGAAAATCTGAAATCCAGATCAATAAAAGCAATTTCATCATATGTACAAGGAACGCTGAATAATATTAAAATACACAGTTTAGTATTGTAAGAGATGTATTAGATATTGTATCATGCTTCTCAGTGCCTAATATAAGTAGTGTAATTTTTATTTTGTATTTTCAAAACTAATAACTCTCTATCTCCTTCTATTAAGGTAAAGGTTCTGAATGCATTATTCTCCTGGTGCCTCTGAAATCAGCATTTCTTTATAATATACTGAGATACCGCATCAGTATTCCTCTTAGTTAAAAAACTCAGTGCCTGCTATTTTTTTCTTAAAGGCAGTAATTTCTAATACAGAAAGTGCAACAAGACAAAAAGATTAAAAAAAAAAAAGCAGAAAAGGACTCATGGTAGCTTGGGATGAGCCTGCTCAAATAAATTAGCAATGCCCCATCATAAAACTGACTTTGGCATTTGCAACTGAAACAGCCTCATGTATTAATTGATGGATTGCTCTTACTCATTTGGACCCAGCTAAGTGAGCACCTAAGGGTCAGAATTTTGGGGTTCAGTTACCCACCCCGGCATAAATTACCGCCTAGGTTTAATCCATTTTTCTCTGCAAGTTTGCTCCATTGCTAAACTGATAATAAGGAGCCTGAGCAGTTTCATGAGAAGAAGCGCCTTTCCTCAAGTTCTCATGCAAGCTACAACAGCAAAACAATTGCACAATATCAGAATAACTCTAAGAATTAATGTGCGATTGGGGACAGTAGTTAAAGGCTTTCCCATGACTGTGCGGAAAACATCTAAGGGAACTTCCTATCCTGAAGAACTGCTTGTTCGGAGAGAAAAACGCAAAAGAGTATGTTACACCCCTAGTCTCCCTAGGCATACAGATACCCAGAGCAAGGCACAATTAAGGTCAATGAAATTCTTTTAGCAAAGTCTGTACTGCTATTTGACAAAGTGTGTTAGAAGACTTACTTACACTATTCTTGGATTTAATAGGAAAGTAAATCCACCAGACAAGCTCTTCTAAAGAAAAATAATTACATAATTCTGGTTTAAGTATTTTTTTAGTAGAGACTACCAGTAATTCTAATTATATTTCACAGTTTCTTGCCACTTGACAGGGATTGCTCTGCTTTTGAATCTCAACCTGGACTTGAGCTATGACTATAATAAAAATAATTTATCTTAAACTGCTGTCATTAAAAACAGCATTAAATTAGTCCTAAAATAGTCACAAGGAAAATAATATAATTTTTGAGTATTATAACTGAAAGCCTCAGGCATCTAAGGGAATGAGCACTTTCCCACACTTGACCTACACTCTGCTTTCATACTTCCCTCTGGCAGTAACTAAAGATTAGAGATTAGCATGGACTTTGAATAAAAATAGCTAAATTAACTCAGGTGTAGCAAGAAAGTATTCACACATTCCTCCTCAAGCTTAAAACAGATCTGAAGATGGGATGTGTGGCATACGTGTGTCCCTGCTGCCCCAGGGGTCTGGAAGACTGGATTAATGGTTGGAAATTCCACCAGGCTGGGTTTTTTTCCAACTCAAATACAAAACAGGAACTATTGACCAATTTTACATGGAAATGTTATTAACTTATTCTGTGTTGCCTTTTAAATGCTTCTGGCATGTTAAAAATTACATTCAAATTTCTAAGACTGCCAGCCTCTGAATATTTAGACATGAACACAAACAAAAACTGTGCAACATCAGTTCCAGCCAGAAAACAGAAATATTTTTTATTAATAGAAAATATAAGAAAAGAAAAAGAAGTCTTTTAATTCCTAGGTCATAAGAAAGCAACATCATCTTGTTTACCAAACAAAGAAAATATTATTTGAATAATATTCCCTGATAATACTAAGCCTGTTGGTGAATATTTAACATGTACTGCTGTGATACATGACCAAAGATGTAGTTTTGACCTGGCCTGCTAAACTTCTCCAAGATTTATCAGTTTTAAGAAATATGTCCATACTGAACATACCAATGCCACTATCCACCTAAGAGAGTCCAGACCAACAAATTAGTAATGCTCCCCTCTTTCAGTCTTAACATTGTGTAGTTTTCCTTATTAGTCATTTCATATCTTTCACTTTAATCCAGTAGTTTGTAATAACAGGACCATTTCTGAATACATCACTGTAGTAAACAAAACCAAGCAAACATAGTTATTGTAAGGGCAAAAAATTGTCCCATCTTTCAACTCACACATATTACCTAAAGCTCAGATCAAAAAAGATCAAAAAGGCACCTGTACCCATTGAAAGTCAATGATCTGCCACAATCAGAAACCTCGATGTATTATCATTTCCATTAGGTCAGTCTTTGCTGCAAGAATTAAAAGACTGTTAAAACAGAAATAGTCCCGAGATTTAATTCACAGAGATTTTAAGCTGTAGCCTTAGATCTCCCTGGGTGCTTTCTCTATATTCTCTGCATTTTCCATGTGGCACTATTTTTTGTGTCATCATACCAAAGACCATTATAGCACTGCCACAAGAATGTTAGCAATGATGAGGTCTTGACTCCAGAATTATGAAATTTCATTTCTGATGTAAGGAAGAGCAACGTTTTACAACCAAAGGATTAAAAATCTAAAGCAACTTTGTGATCAGGCTGCCATATATGCTGTTCAACATCTCCCTGAGGAGTTAAGGAATTCTTTACATACAAAGTGAATAGCAGATTGTGGAATTACAATGTCATGCTTTGGGCAATGAGGAGTTCAATTAAAATGGTTAGGGCTTGCATGGAAAACCAGGTCAGTAGATAATATCAAATGAAATATGAAAATCTGTCACGAGTAAAGGAGATTCCAGTGAAGAGAAGTTTTGAATTTTCCCCTTAGTAAATACACATCTTATTCAAAAATCATTCCAACACAGGTAACAGATTCATTACGAGATACTACTTATGGAGCAATTAGAAAATGGTGTTACGTGTAGGGTGGGCTTGACCATTTGGGTTAGTGCTTTATATGTAGGTAGGAGATGGTGGACTGAGAGAAACAAGGGTTTGCAAATGACAGTAAAGAATTCCAAAGCACAAGCTATTTCAAAATGGTGCTGTGAAAGATGCTGAGCAATACTATTTCTGCAGAACCCCTCTCCATGGAGCAGTACAAAGCATATCAGTAAAACTGATATAGCAGATGTTGCGTAAAAGGCACTTGATAGGCTCTGGTCCTGCACAACTCAAATACATGGAACAAACTGCTGACTTCTATGGTTTTTAGCATCTAGGAAAAAGTCAGTCTCTATAATGAAGGTCAAATGAAATATCTGAAACTGGCATTTTTACAGTTTTCAGCATCATTGAGCAATGTCAAAAGCAGACGTCAGCTATCATTCTAGCACCCGTAAGTGCAGCTGTCATTCTCTATTCCCTGCTTATGTGTTTCTTCAGTTTTGTTGATGTTGTTGTAGAGTTTGGTGGGAGAATGAAGAAAACTGTAAGTGGAGTATAGGGGATGGCAAAGGTGAAAAAAGTCTGGTATTTTTCTATATAGGTATATTTTAACCAGCACTTCTACTGATAAATAGATGTGCCTGAAGAATATGTACCAAGAGCGTAAGACACGCTCAGATTAGAAGTCCACGTAGCCCATCTTGCCTCTACTAATAGTTAGTAAAGGATTCTTAGGGGAAAGAGGGTAAGTACTGACTGATTCGTTCCCTAGCGTAACCTACCATATTGCAGTAGTTTACAGGTTTCCTAACTGAATTCAGGATGAATTTTGATGCTGTCTCCCACAACATATTTGTTCAAAAATTAGAATGTTATGGTGGGTGGGTGGACAACTAGTTGGATGAAAAACTTGTTGGATCGTTGGTCTATGAGGGTGATGTTATTGCATCATACCCTACTTTGATGTCTGTGACAACTGGAGAATAAAGGGGTCTGTCCTGGGACCTGTCTTAATAGCTTCATTGAGTGTATTCTTGTCACATTTGCAGGTGACTCCAAACTGAGGGGATCAATTGATACGCTTGAGGGCAGAGCAGCCATCCAGAGGCACCCACAGAGGTTGGTGGATTAGGCTGAGAGGAACTCCATGAAATTCAACAAGGACAAACACCAAGTGCTGGCCCGAAGAGGGCAGAGCTTTTGGATTGACATGGGCTGGGGAGCAGCTCTGTGGGAAAGTCCCTGGCGTGACTGTGGGCAGGGAGCTGAACAAGCACCTGAATTCTCCACTAAGTTACAGTGAATATGCAGAGCTGCTCCCAAACACTTAACAACTGAAAGCTTTCCATTAACTTTAATTACCCATTTCCCTTATCTCAAGCTTAGAAAACCAATATACAAGTGTAGGAATTCTGTGGATTCTTTTTTCTTTTTGACTTCTGCTTTGCAAGATGGTAAGATTTTGAAAGTAAAAAGAGAAGAACTTTGTATAGATATTAGGCATTGGCTGCAGCACTGTACTCCAGATTTAATCAAAGTTTAGCATTATTTTTTTATTTGGGCCCATTTTGAACATACAAATGTATGCACATATCTCTCTCTCCATGCATATTCTAGGTGAGAAAAATGTATAGTTTAAAAAGTACCATTAGTAAGTTATTTTACAAGACATGCATGGTTTATATGGGCTATGTAGGTTATCAGTTGAGTTACAATACATTCTCCTAGGGCAGGGGTTAGAAATACCCACTTAATCTGTGTTAATTCTTGATGATGACTATTATCTGGGTTCTTTCTGGATGTAAGGAGCCAGTCAAGAGGTTCTCCTGGATTGGGAGAGGGATGGGCGAAAGGGAGTTACCTACTGCACAGGAAATACCAGAAAGAATTGTCTCTTGTGGAATGCGATATTACTAAGAGCTGTAAGGTTTTCCAAAGGCACACTGTTAAGCTTTATCTGAATCACTTTGATTTGCTGTTGTTGTTATAAGGCATATCCTAAACCAGAGTTTGAGCCACCAACTTCTCAAAATTACTGAAAATGTTTCCTTATAGAGTAAATAGCACTTTAGCTTGGGAGGGCCTTAGACTGGCTGATGATTGTTGGTAGCCATCCACCCCCAAATGGTCATGACGTACAGACAGAAAAATCCTTGGAAATAAGCATCCCCAAGTCCAATTACAAACTGATCTGGGGCATCACCCCAGCAAGGACACAGAACTTCTTATTCTATTTAATTGGTTGGGTTTTTTTTTCTCTATAACTGTGCGAGGCTTGATTTACCCAGGCAAAGCTCCACAAATTTTATCAGAGCTAAGTCATTTCACACTCATCCAGAATCTGGCAGATTTCATGTTTGGAATATTTTTGCTGGGGTACTGTAGTAGAAAAGCTTAGAAAACACAGTTAACTTTAGAATCTCAGATAAATTAACTGTTACTTTCAGATATGACCTTCACTAGCAGCCCAATGAAAAATGATAAAGACTCAAAATCTTTGGGGAAAATTCTTTGCTGAGGACCTCCAGTTCCTTCAGAAACTAAGGGGGCTTGTGCCTATCTGGTATCTCTTATCTCTTATGAATAAGTCAAGAGCATCTTGAATACTGTTTTGTGTGTGAGTAATTTGCATGGATTTGGAAGATAATAGCAAGTCAGCAAGCCAAAAGGAACGTCTGAGCTGCTTCTGATTTTCATCTTGCAGTGCTTAACAGTATCTTTCATAATATGGGGAGAAGAGAGGAATGTTTAAATTACATTGCTAAGAAATTATCTTATTTCCATGGACAGATTCCTTTTCATGGGCCTGAAGGCAAAGAGGGCTGACACGTGTTCCTTATTCCATATGGAATTCAGCAGTTCAAGCACTACCCTTACTGAATCCAAACAGGTTCCCTGCATGCAAGGATATCTTACATGATTTTTTTCAAAATTAAAATTGCACTAGAAGCAAGGCAATGGTTGGCTGTCTTAGCAAGAGATGCTTTGTCCTAATCAGAGCTTTGAGTTTACCTATAGGCATAATACATTCCTTAATGCTTTTTGATATATAGAATAAAGACCTGTTTTGCATCTTGTTATAAATGTGCAGCTTTCCAGCATATCTGTACCTGTTAATCTGAATTCCAAGATTTTATTTGAGATTTTGCCTTATCTTACAGTGGAAGCTTAGAATGTGAGACAGCTTCCCAAGAAAAGCTTTTTTTACTGCATGACTGAGCCTTCTTGTCTGGAGAACTTACCTGACTATGAATTGCACTATAAAAGCTGATTTCACTATCACCTTGCTTTTTTGCTGCTATAATGGGGAAGCATCTATGGAAATCACTGAAGGAAGTTACATGTCCACTGAAGTCACCATGCAAGCTTTGCTAGTGACTTCATGACAGGAAGGTGTTAATCCAAATTTTCGAGGACAATATGGGGAGGGAAGGTTCAAGAAAAAGGACAAAGAAGAGTGAATGGCAAGAAATATAAAGATCCCACAGAAGAGAGAGACAAGTGCCAGAAGAAAGAAACAAGAAGCAGAATAAATTAAAAAAGGGTTTCAGGTCATTACATTAGAAATATAAATAAGAAGGGGTCTATTTGAATGCATATTTGCTAGTCATCTTTCCAAGAGCGCTCCAAGCAAAAGTTTGGAAACACTGTGTTACAGATACAAAAAGTTTTAATGAGACAGCTGCTTTCCCCCTACATTTAAATTTTTGATTTTGTAAGCAGGATTTCCTATGCAACTGCCTATTACCTAATGAAATTACTGTTTTAAATACTGGAATTGATGCTTAGCAATTTTTAAGGTTTTTTTTGGTAACACAGGCATTATTTATATTACAGTACTGCTGAGAGAGCTGTACCCCATTTTGCTAGGTGGCAAGCATAAACATAACCCTTCTCCAAAAATGCATATCATTTATCTAGACAACATAGAAAAATTGTAGGACACAGAAAATTGTAATGTTTTACTTAGGAAAGACAGACTTAATAGCAAGTTGGGGGTAGGATTCATCTCTATCTATTTACAGACATGTTTTAAATGCCTAATCTGTCTTCTCTTTGTAGATGGTGGAAAGAAGGTGCAAATTATCTGATGTATTTTAGAATACTGTTGTAAGTTTTAATGAGCAGTACTCTAGGGGTGCCCATTTCTGTGTGTTATCTGTAGCTGATATTGAGACAACTAGCTCAGATGGGATTCTTTTTTTTTTTTTCAAAATAAAAAAAAAGTCAGAAAACATTAATTTATCCCTATTAGAGCTTTTTAGAGCACTTCTATATGTATCATTTTCATCATATACAGGACATTTGTCTGAAAAACAAACAAAAAGCATGAAAAACACTCAACATCAGAATAATCCTTTATTAGGAAGAATGCTTATATGGATCTTGGGAAAATATAACTTAAGCCTTCAGTCTTCCTGCTTCAGATTCTGAGAGTCAGCGTACAAGGTAGGCAATCTAAGATGTGCTTTCTTTCTCATCTTTATGCTGCTCCATCTTATAAAAATAGAAATTCATAAGTACATATAAATAATGTCCAACATCATTTGGCCCATATACAATGTTATAGACATGTTAAACACCGGAATCAAAAAATAATAGAATGGTTTGCATTGGAAGGGACTGTTAAAGATCATCTAGTCCAACTCCCTGCCATGGGCAGGGACATCTTTCATTAGACCAGGTTGCTCAAAGCCTCATCCAACCTGACTTTGAACACTGCCAATGATGGGGCATCCACCACTTCTCTGGGCAACCTGTTCCAGCTACCTGTTCCACCACCCTCATTGTAAAAAAATTTCTTATATCAAATCTAAATCTACCCTCTTTCAGTTTAAAACTGTTGCGCCTTATCCTGTCATTACAAGCCTTAGTAAAAAGTCTCTCTTGATCTTTCTTATAAGCCCTCTTTGTATATTGAAAGGCTGCAGTAAGGTCTCCCCAGAGCCTTCTCTTCTC
>NW_010973231.1:4834296-4834532 GCF_000737465.1 Haliaeetus leucocephalus
GTCCTTCTCCGCAGGGCTGCTCTCAATCCATTCATCACCCAGTCTGTACTGGTGCTGGTGATTGCCCTGACCCAGGGGCAGGACCTTGCACTTGGCCATGTTGAACTTCATGAGGTTTATATTGGCCCACTCCTGAAGCTCGTCGAGGTCCCTCTGGATGGCATCTCTTCCCTCAAGCGTATCACCTACACCACTCATCTTGGTGTCATCCACCACGTGATGAAAACCTATTTGGT
>NW_010973231.1:4834545-4881883 GCF_000737465.1 Haliaeetus leucocephalus
AACCTGGTGTAGCCTCGTTACTGGTTTCCACTTAGACGTTGAACCATTGTCTCTAATGCTTTGGACACAGCCATTCGGCCAATTTCTTATCCATCTAACAGTTCATCCATCAAACCCATGTCTCTCCAATTTAGCGGCAAGAGTGTTGTAGGGGATTGTAACAAAGACCTTACGGAAGTCTGGGTAGATGACATCCGTAGCTCTTCCCTTGTCCACTGATGCAGTCCCTCCATTGTAGAAGGCCACTAGATCTGTCAGGCACAGTTTGCCCTTGGTGAAGCCATGTTTGCTGTCTCTAATCACCTCCTTGTCTTCCAGGTGTTTCAACATATCTTCCAGGAGGATCTGTTCCGTGATCTCACTGGGCACAGAGATGAGACTGACTGGTTGGTAGTTCCCAGGGTCCTCCTTTTACCTTTTTAAAAATGGGCACGATGTTTCCCTTTTTCCAGTCTCTGGGGACTTTGCCTGACTGCCATGACTTTTCAAATATGATTGTGATTGGCTTGGCAACTCCATCAGCCAATTTCCTCAGGACCCTGGGATGCATCTCGTCAGGTCCCATAGACTTATGTACGTTCAAGTTTCTCAGGTGATCTCGAACCCAATCTTCACCTACAGTGGGAGGCACTTCGTTCTTTCAGTCCCTGCTTTCAGGTTTAGGGGCTTGAGAGATGTGGGAAGAGACATCACCAATGAAAACTGAGCCAAAATTATTGTTGAGTAACATCAGCCTTCTCCGTGCCAGTTGTCACTAGTTGTCCTGTCTCATTTTTGGTGGGGGGCACATTTTTTTTAATCTTTCTTTTCTGGGTGTTGTACCTGTAGAAGCCCTTATTATTATTCTTTGCATCCCTTGCCACTGTATATAATGTTGCTTGCCAATGTATATAACATTGTTATATACATGTTATGTACCTTGTTATATACATGTTATACACTGAGGTCCTGGTACTGGCTGTTCCGGGACCTCTCACTCTTTCATTTTCCACATCAAATGTTATTGTTGCAGAACCTGAGAAATTTTTTAAGGCTTGGAAAAAAAATCAAAACACTCCAATAAGAGAGATGCTTTGTGTGCTGTAACTTGCTTATTGCAAGGAGTGAACAGGGCCGCATCTTCTCAAACGGAGAACTGCATAAAAGATTAAGTGGATGCTGACTGCCAGTGCCACTGGCTGTGAGAGACAGCTGAGTGTGTCTAGAGAGCAATTCCTCCTGGGCAGGGGTTCTCAGTGTAGCCAGACATGATTTATCAATACGATTACTTGACAAGATAGAAACAAATGTACATTCCTTTGTAATTGTGGCTCTTTTTCACCAGCAATAGAGGCAGCCCTTTAAGAGTTGTGATGTTTTCAACTACTTTCTTCCTTGCCTTGTAGCCGTTCCTTCATATGTGTGCCTTCCACATGCAAACCACTGTTGTCTTACTTAGTAGTCTTTTTCTTTTCCATTTATCTTCAGAAGTAATACTTTTAAAAGTCCAGCTGGATTTATCACAAGAAATCTACCACAATTAGAAGCCCACTGCAAAAACTATTTGAATGTGTGTTACAGAAGTCATAATGCTGCTGATTGAGCTGAGGGCAGCTTTATGCAGCCTGTGCCATTTTTTTGAGAACTGACTGTCATATTCCTTTTTTTTCAGGAAAAAGAATATATGCTACCTTTCTCAAAATCCTAACATTGCTTTCCATTATCAAATACATCTTTTAAGTTAGGCTTTGCTTATGCACTCTCTCTAGTTTTAAAGCATCTGTGGTGAGCACAAATGACAGAGGGTTTCTGGTTCAGTAGGTATATTTACATTTCAAGTTTTAAGGATTTTAAGGATTAACGTAATAAATTACCTGATTTTCTGTGATTATTCAGTGTGGTACTGCACAAAGTGTCTCACCATACTTTGCATATGAGACTTGGAAAACACCTCCCTCCACAAACAGCAACTGATCTCGTAAGGAACTTGTAGAAATATTTTCAAAAGTGGACATCTAATTCAAAGCTTTTGCACAAAAAGCAAGGAAGGGAAGGCAGGCATGATAGATACATCAATGAGTCAAGGAACGTTCCCATAGGAGAGTCAATTTTTACATTATTTATGTCTCTTTTCAGCAGTGAATGTTTAACAGTGTGGATCAAGCAATGAATTCTCCGGTATGTGCTCCCGTCTCTGACAGCATGGCAATATCAGAGCTAAATTTTTCTACACAGTTTTTTCCTGAGAAGCACTTCTAATTTTTACCAGTATCCATTTAACAAGACAGTAACAACAGCTTCAGCTCTCCCCAGCTGCTTAGATGCTGTGTATTACTTTCAGGGCTGAAAATGTTGCAGTTGCTCTCCAAAACAAACAGGGAAAACTGTTAGAAACATGGCATCTCCTATAGAGATGAAGATAACATCACATGTCTGGGACCTTGACAAGGTTAGCCTAAGTTTTAACTTAAGATTGTACTTTGACGGTTCAGTAATCCTGTTTTCTACTAATAATATGGCTTGTGACACCCCTGTTGTGAACCTTGCTCCTATGGTTGGGTTCTTCAAGCAAAAAAATTTTCTCCTGAAAGAGGTGGTACCTTCCTTTTCTGCCTTTGCATTCACGAGGGAGACATCACACAGCCGGGACAAACACCGCTGCTGCCAGATCCCTCTGGCACTTTCTGAAACAAGTGGACGAGCTAACACTCCAAAATGATCCTGAACATCTAGAAGCCAGTGACCCGGTGTAAATGGGAGTGTGGTTCCACTGATGCTGGTACCCGATACTCCCAAAAGCCCCCCAAAAGGGCAGAAAATCAAGTAATAAAACAGATGTACCACATACGTGCTTACAGACTGACAACACTGCTGCACCTGAGCCTTGTCCACAGGTGAACCTTTAACGCATGGATGTTGTCCAGCAGGATGAGCAATACCATTTATACACAGAAAAGAAAATGACAACTCTGTCTTCCTCTGGCTGAAAGGATTTTTTTTTCTTATTCAGATCATAAGATCAACAAATGAATCTTGAAGGGTCTGGAAGTAAATCTGGGCTCCGAGATGTGTCAGTACTAAACTGGAAGAGCCTCAGAAAAGAGCTATTTAAAGAACCAAGTGAAGTGGATAAGAAAGGGCACAAAGCAGCTGCAGGCAGAATGGTAGTAGCCTTAAGGAGAGGAGGGGAAGAAGGGGGTAAAATGGGACCCATCCGTGGCTGTTTTCCACGGTGCTTCCCCTCAGTCTGCAGGTCCGGAGGTGGGAGGTGGAGAACAAATGGCGCTTGACCCGTGGTCAGCCACTTAGATCTTACGGAGGTGGTGATGGGGGAAACTACACTAGCTGGACCAGCTGCGGTACCTTCAGAAGTATCTTAAGCCGGAGCAAAGGTAACGTCTTTGCCCTTCAGTCTTCAGCAAGTTTCCTTGCTTAAAAAAAAATAAAAAATTGCTGATTGCATGTTCTAAATTTCTTTTATCCCCCGCTCCTCATTTCACAAAGTCGTCAGGCTTCCTTCCTATTTTTTCCCCTTCTCTTCCCTGTAGTTAAGTGCACCTCAAAGTAAAACTGTAGAATGAGCACGGCATTTACCATCCTTCCACTGGCCATTTCCCTTGTGTGCCGTACACCTTTCCTGCAGCTTGTCTCAATATGGTTGGTGACTCTTTGGAGCAGGATGGTCTCTTTGGGAGTGTATGGGGTGCAGCGTAAAGAAGACCCAGTACTGTTTGGTCTCAAGGTAGTATGATAATAAATAAATATTAATAAACCATATTTAATGAGTCTCAAATTCTTCTGAGCAACAGCTTATGAACTAATGCTGCCTGCATTTATGTATGAGGAGAAGTCCACTGATGGTACCACAAATATTAGTACCTGGTAAATAGCCCGCGGTTTGCGGATTTGACGGCAGGCAAACAAAACTCATTTATGAGAAGTGGTAGTTCTCAGGGGTTATGCTGGTACATAGTCAGCCACTCACCAGCTGCTTAATAATAATAAAAAAACCAAGAAGAATTAGACAAATATATAAACAGACACACACAGAAATGCAGGCAATATTCTTCACCAACCTTTTTTTTTTTTTTTTTAAATCCAGCACTCAAGGCTGGAAGCCAGGGAAGTCCAGGTTTTTGACCGACATTATAATGCAAATCCATCTTGGAAGAAATAGTTAAGAGGGAAGTATTGATGTTTTAATATCAATCAAAAAGGCAAAAATAATTTTGGCGTTGCACTGCATAATTTAATTATTTCAGAGGTTAATGAACAGGAAGGTGTTCTTCTGCTACAGAATTCTTGTTGACTCAGTTGATACGCAGGTTGCTGCCAACCTTACTGTCTGGGACTCATCCATGAGACAGCAGGTCAGGATGCTGAATGTGGCATTCAGCTTATTTCTGTTATACTAGCTAAAGGCTTGCATTACTCTCACAGAACTGCAAACGGTTTGGACACATAATTTATCCTTGTATGCACACAACACTCACACCTCATGGTCTGTAGGTGTTAAAAGTATGTTTTACACCTGGTCTTCATTCTCTTAGTTCTGTATTATTACAGCACTAGTATTCTCCACATATGTAGCTGCAGTTAAAGTCTGTATTTATCTGTAATATAGCTATGCTATATCTAGCCTGCTTTTGAAAGGTGTTGAGATTTTTATCAAGGCATTCTGAAGGTATGAAATATCACTATACAAAACAAAATTACAAATACTGTAAAGACAATTATACAAATAATACGAAGTGTTGCTCTGTTCTAGCTAACAGGATCTGCTGGCCAGCTATTAAAATCTGACTGCTCCTTCATAAGTTCCAAGTTTAGATGGAGAGATTAGCAAATAAGATTAGAGTTTATTAATTACATTTTATTTCTTTTTAATCCAAGGAACAGAGTACTAATAACACACATGGTATGGTTACTCATAGGAACTCTTGTTTTTGGGTTTTTCAGTTAAAATACCAAATTCAAATTTGTCCATCAAGAGATTCTGGTTACTTGTCATACTTGTCACGGAGAATGGCAGCTAATGTTGATAGAGTGTAGCTGAGCACATTTTGAAAGCTGTGAATCCAAATTTCACTAGTGCAGGTTACAGCTTTGAAACTAAAACTAGTTCACGCACTAGCTAAATCATATGTTACTTTAGTGAGTGACTCTTTCGGTACAAGCAGTCGTCCCCAGCTTCATTTGCTCATACAACACAGAACACTAAACATGCTTCAGGTGCAGCCCCTCCGTATTCAGGTCTACATTAGACAATTAATTATGTGAAGGCCTGCAAGAACCTGTAGAAATGCACACTCATGGTGGTAGCTGGGGTTTTACAGACATTTAAAGGAAAAGTAAAATAATGTTAAGATTGGCAACAAGTGAATCATATGCCTAAGCAGGTTCCTTGAATTCTTGGGAATGGCCAACTACGCAGTGGCAGCAAATCCATGCAACTCCTTCAGGGCCCTCTTAGCTACATGTCTTTGATATCATGGATCCAGGGCATTTTACAGACCTCAGGTATTTTTAAAAATATACAGCAGATGCGGCGTTAAATCCTTTGTTCTCAAGGAAAGGAATACTTGTACTGTTTGTGAAGGACAATTTACATGGATAGAGTTCCTTGTTTTCTAAATTAGCAGGTATCAAACATGCTGCATCAGTCCTTAGTGTCCTGCCACACATGGAAATTTTATTTAGATGTTGAAGTGAGCAGTCTGTGCTCTGGGTAAAGCTAGTCTCTGGGTAAAGCTATCTTACACTGCAAGAGTGAATTTTTCTTAAATTCACCTATGGGCATACTCTGTATGCTAATACAAATCAGATACAACTGATCAGCCTGGGCTGATGTTTCCATTAGGAATTGTACTGATTTTGGTAGCCAAACTAGTTCATTTATAGCAAATTCATTTATCCCCTCATGATACTGCATGGTGTCACAAAGACAGACTCCCTCTTTCCAGGAAAAGGCAACCACATATAGTTATTTGTGGTCTTTTGGTGCCACTGTTTCTAACAAATGAGAACGTGTTGATGAATCAGGTACGACATTAATTTGCATGCCATAAACCAACACCAGTCATCTTTAATTTGCATTAGCATGCTGTTGTGGTTTAACCCCAGCCAGCAACTCAGCACCACGCAGCCGCTCACTCACTTCCCCCCCACCCAGTGGGATGGGGGAGAGAATTGGAAGGAAAAAGGTAAAACTTGTAGGCTGAGATAAGAACAGCTGAATAGAACAGAAAGGAAGAAACTAACAATGATAATAATAACAATGATAAAATGACAATAATAATAAAAGGATTGGAATGTACAAAACAAGTGATGCACAATGCAATTGTTCACCACTTGCTGACCGATGCCCAGTTAGTTCCTGAGCAGCAATCCATCCCCCTCCGGCCAACTCCCCCCAGTTTATATACTGGGCATGATGTCCCATGGTATGGAATACCCCTTTGGCCAGTATGGGTCAGCTGCCCTGACTGGGTCCCATCCTGACTTCTTGTGTCCCTCCAGCCTTCTTGCTGGCTGCGCATGAGAAGCTGAAAAATCCTTGACTTAGTCTAAACTCTGCTTAGCAACACCTGAAAACATCAGTGTGTTATCAACATTACTCTCATACTGAACCCAAAACATAGCACTGTACCAGCTACTAGAAGGACAATTAACCCCATCCCAGCCAAAACCAGGACACATGCAAAGCATGTCCATAGGTGAATTAAATACATAAAAATGCATAATTTATAACATATTAATATCTAAATATTATGGCATATATACATTTAAATTTTTGCACTGAACACTTTTAAACTAGCAATGAAGAAAATAGTATGACTAGGTTGGTTAATAAAATAGCCATTCACTTCTTGCATATTTGCCATAGGGAATACATACATGCAGAATATAAAGGAGTATCAGTTGTTGCTCTATTTTGCTAAAAGTCCTTAGTGTTGTTTTGTGCCATCATACCCAGTATGATCTGGGAGGACTACACCGGTGTATTTATTTTACAGGGTACCACGTGCCTACAGAACACTGCCTGTTCCCAAGGTGGTAAATGGTTAAAGAGGTAATTACCAGAGTGGGAGAAGATAAGAACACAAGGCACGGAATAAGAAAGACTATTTAAATGCAGAGCAGAGAGTTATAACTTTTTTGTTCTATCCTTTAGATATTTCTGTGCTTTTGTATTAAACAGGTGAACTTGAGTTCACTTTTACTGGGTCAAGTAATTTTAAAAGTGACCCCTTCTAACCCTGACTATTTGCTGGCATATTAATTCATGCCTTCTGGTGTTAATGGCAAAAGATGTCTTCACTGCAGAGAAGAAGGATTTCTAATGTATGACAAATTAAATTTCAAAATTTGATTTTGCTCTAAATCATCTGATCAAGCGAAACTGTTCAAAATCTCCCGTGAACTACAGATTTGTTGGCAGCTCCATTTTGAAACACCAGCAAATGTTACTTCACTGCCCACGTGTGCCCCAGGCCTTGCAACTGAATGTCTTTAGATGTAGATAAACTTCATTAAACAGCTGAATGCATCCTAAGGGTCCGTGGCTTAAAGCCAGGGCTGCTGTGCCTGGGCTCCATGGAAGAGCACGACTGTCGGTGATGGGGCTGCCCTGCATCCCCCCGTGCCTCTCCCCGGATCCCGGAGTGCTCAGGGTCCCTGGGCTCTTTGCTGAAATTTGTAGACCCCCTGATCCCCAGGGATGGAAGGTCACTCAGCGAAAGGTACACCCAACAAAAGATGTTGAGCTTGATTCTGCAAATGCTAGTGAAAAATGTCAGCTGCCTCTATTTTTACTTCTGATAAGCAAGTAGAGTTTATTGTGCTTTACCCATTCCTATGAGAATAATTTAGTTCGCTGCCTCCTGTGAACCTATTTAACCTCATCAGCTTGACAATGGGCTGTACTGGTCCCCTTGTGACAATAATCTTTAATACCTTGTGTTCTCTGACTTCAGAGAGCCAGGAAATTAGTCTGGACCATAGATGAGTTTGCAGAAATAGCAGTTAGAGAAAGCAAACAGCTTGGAAAGTAACCATATTTGGTACTGGAGCTATTGAAAGACTGTAAACATAAAACCTACAGATATCGGTTTCACAGGGTCACTTTTCAGAGGGAAACTGTGTGATAAACAGTGTTTTTTAGAAAGGGAGCTTTTTCTTGATTTGAATTATTCATTTTTACTCTTGACCATTATTCCTATGTTGGTTGATGATAAAGCATATCATATCAAATAATAATATGGTATCATAGCAACATAAAGGAAACCAGTCTCGCAGATTCTGGAGATGCTGATATCATTGCATTTAGTTAATGCAAAACAATTGTTGAGCTGACATCTTCGAATAGGTTTATTTTCCAGTTAAAAAAGTGGTGCTACTATCTGATATGACATTGTGCCTCTATGTTGCTTCAGGCTTCTTTTAAAAAGTCTCTAAAAGTCAATTCTTTTTTGTAGTAACTGTACCGTTAAACAACTTTGTCATGGCCTTGGCTCTTGAACTAGCTGTGCTGGAAAATATTTTTCTTTCATTTTAATGTCAACCACCAACCCAAAGCTGTCATTGCAATAACATTGAAAAAGTTGTGTACCAGCTAACATCCCCTGCTGTGCAATCTTTTTTTTATGGGGTGGATGGGAGAGCAGCTATTTCAAAAAACAGCTCACAAAGTTGTGTAAGATTAACTAGGGTCATATTAACAGGAACTCAAACAGTATTTTTGATATATGCAAATGTTTCAAAGCTCATCTTCCTGACCTGAAATAACATAGTGCTAGAGCTGGGTGGGGGAAAAAAAAAATAAATCCTAGATATAAACTTTACTTCTTTCAAGAAGCTGCAAAAATGATAAGAAGTTCAAGCTGTGTAATTATGTTTTCCTGCAGAATACCTGCAAGCATGTTCTCATTCTCAATTTTTAGCAAAGTGACAGCTATGGAAATAAAATTCTGCATTGTTTCCAGAAAGCAGCCCTTCCTCCCTAACACTGTCATCTCAAAATTACATTGAGGTAGAGAGGATACAAAATTTATGGACTGGAAATGAGACATGCTTTTTACAAGGCATCTCTGAGAACTCCAGAACATTTGCAAGCATTTTTGCCACTGTCATTTCAGGTTTTCTTCAGAAATTTGTGTTGTTTTTACATTACAGCAAAAGCTGCTTTTGTCTCCAATAATGTACATCGCAGTGCCATCTAGCGTGGGAAGAGAAGAATGTGGAAAAGAAAATGGATGGTTTGAGCTCCAGTCTGTATTTTCCCATGGGATTGTGTTAGTTGTGGCATTATAGCTTACGAAAGAGAATTCTTTACTTAGTGTTTGATTAACCGAAACTGCCCATCTTGAACTCTGGTTGTGTAAAATGGGCTAAAAAATACAAAGAGAAATATGAGAGAGACGGTGCTTTAATAGTTGGTCATTTTGCAGTGAAAATTGCTCATAAAAAAGACTGTATGTACCCACAACTAGTTGGAGCCAGCTAAGCTGCTACTGTCTAGATGAGACAATATATTGCGACACTACGAACAGAAGAAACTTGAAAGGTAAATTCAGAAACTGAGAAAACAGTTTTCTCTTTTTCACCAGATCTCATCACGGCAACGGAGATCGGGCACCACAATTACAAAGGTCTGTTGACCCGCAGCCACAGGGAACGAAGTCCTGTACGAGAGCTGGACCAACCTTCAAAGTGCTCCTTGCCCTGATGGGTATTATAACACGCTTGAGCTCTGTTTCATGCCTGAGATATGCATCCCTGAAAATTTTTCCTCATGGGCGGACTCGCTTTCTCTGTTACGCTTGTACGGACCGGAGGAAGAAAGAACAGCAGCCCTGATTCAACAGGCAATGTTGACTCAAACTGGATGGCCTGTAGTCTTCCGAAGATATACGAGAAGGTCTTGCGAGCTCACCCGCTGCTTTCCCAGCTACGTCTTGGCTTCAGCCTGCAGCTGTAAACCCCCGTACACATCGCGTATTTCTGGGAAACATCACTTGGCACCATGTCCAGCGCTTAAGGGGCCGGTGTGCAAGGGCTGTCTGCTGCAGCGAGACCTCTCCTGGGCCGGCGGCTGGCAGGGCTGGACCCTCTCCGCTTGACCTTGCCCCTCTCCACACTCCGGCCAACTAACGCAAAACCAAAGCAGGGATGCTCAGGAATGACGGGCGCTTCCCACCAGTTCCCCCCCACCAGAGCTCCTGGCCGCTACTGGCACAGTCTGCTGGCTGCTGACTAACACAGGGAGGTTTCACCTGGAGGGCTCAGGCCAAGCAGGTTAATAGATATATGCACTAAAGGACAAGGTTTTAGCAAATCCAAATGCTAGGCAAGCACCTGCAAATTAAAGGAGACAATTTATATGTGACTTTTGTAATGGCTCAATGGAAAGCCAGGTATTCTTATGCTTTATGCTTCCTGCTGTCAGCTTAAGTGCAGCAGCAAAATGATTTGGGGAATTTTTTTCGATCCAGATGATGTAAAGGACTTTGGAGGAAGCAGATAAAAAAAGAAAAAAAGCACATTTTTTCTCTTTGTCGAAAGAGACAGGTATGTGACTTCTATATCAGACACTGTCAAGATTAAAACATGTTTAGAATTTCAATTACTTCTATATTTAATATTGATAAATCTAATTTACAGCATTTCTGCTCCTTTAACCTAGCGACAGGATTAATATTCATGAGATTGCTTTTGGTGATGTGCAAGCAATTCCATAAGTCAAATTCACTCAACCTGTATTTGCATGGAATATTTACCTTTTCCTTAATATCTTTAATTTTGTCAACACTGAAAGCAGATCATGACTTTGTTTTTTAAGGTTGGTACAAAAATCACCAAACTGTTTCGACATTCAGCAGAGTGATATCCTTGCCCCCACCCCCCTGGCAAGAAATAACAAAAAAACCTCCAACCAAACACAACAATAAATAATGTTGTTCTGTCCTGGCAAGCAAATTCTTGGCATCTAGTAACTTTTGAAACTGTAGCACTACCTGCTTTATTTCTATGGTGATAATGGTAAACAGAGAGGATACCAGCTACATTCCTTTGTGACCTAATGCAAGTGCTCCTAGCCAAAATTACAGGGTTTTATTAGTCAAATTTTTTAGCTCATACTGAAATGCTTTAAAAGATAATTTTGTTAAAAAAGGTCTAGACCATTTCTGTTGTTCCATTATTAGGTAAATGGTTTGCTATGTTCCATCTCTGCTAGCTGTCACTGGGGGTAGCTTAGCAAATGGTGATTCAGCCTTTGGTCAGAAGCTCATTGTACTGAGCCTGCTCCAGATGTCATAAATACATCTTGTTGGGATGTTTTATTTCTCTCACTTCCCTGCAGGCAGCCCAGACTGGAATGGATTTATGTATTTTTATTTTGGGACTGTTTTTGCTGGAAGGCCTACAAAAAAAAGCAGGCTTTGCATTTTGAGAGAGCTGAAGTTGCACACCATGTACATCTTAATTTAGCTATTGAGTTGATTTATGCTCAGAAATATCTGAAGTGGTATCCCTTCAATACCCTTCAGATCCTGAGATATCTTCTTTCTTTTTCTTGTCCAGCTCCAAATGAGAACAGTTTGGATAAGTATCAGCCTTAGATTTTTGCTATTAAATTTTGATTATCTTTTTGTATGAACAGTTCTACTGAGGCTGCCTGGAGAGTATTCTGAGACCCTTTACTGTAGCTAAAGGTATCAATTCTGTACAGTATAATTATCTCTGTAAATGTCAGTGTATCCATTGCAAAAAAAAATAAAAATCTGGTTTATTTACTGGAAGGATTCTTTTAATAGAATACGCTCATTAGAATATTCCTGTCACATCTCCTCAGAGGTGCCTACAGCCTCCAGCTGAGCAGAGCGTACAGAGATGCCTCTGAACGGACTGACGTACTCCGATACACCGATCAAACAAAGCAGGCGCAAGTAGAGTCCTCACCGGGCTTCAGAAAGCAATATACTTGCGTTACTATAGTACTGCGTCTCCAGTAATTAGCCGGCGTTAGCTCTGCCCCGTCGCTGTTTCGGCAGCGTCCCACTGCGCTCCTTCGCCTACGAGGGACCTGCCCCGGCTCTGCAGGTTTGCTCTTGGGCACTTGCTGGCTCGTGAAACCGGCTGCAAAAGTCGGGGGCCAAGCCTGGGCTGGGACTTCGCGGCTCATTTTGCCACTTGGATGGGTGCGACAAAGATATCTGCTCTGTTGTGTAGTAGTTTTGAATTGCTGGCACGTTCCGCAGGGTAAGCCGAGTCCAGAGTAAGCCGCACTTAAAAGTGAGGAAATTCAGGAATGGCTCCACCTCAGGAGAGCTTTATGAATCCCGTGTCCTCAGCTGTCCAAATGCGATTTAGCCACAAGCTGAGTCAGAGCCCTTGGTTTGCATTTTCCAGTGAAATTTTTGTCCCGCTGTTTATAAAGACATACCCATTAAGACCTCATTTTGTCCCTCACTACCCACTGGTGGTGCCAAAAGAGGGCAGTGCCTTAGTGCATGATCCTCTCCTTTTCTAGCATGCTTCATAAGCAAGTAAACAGAGAACATCTAAATTATCCTTAAACGTTGCTAAAGCAAGTTAAATTAAGTAGGACAAGTACACCTCCAAGACGCTGCTTCAGGTTCTTTTCAGATGAAAGTAAGCATCTGTTTCAAATCTCATTAAAAATGTTAGAAAGTGAAAGTAAGTATCATTATAGAAAAGAAGAAATTAAAATAAATTCCAATTCTTCAGAACAAGGTGATCATCTCAGATATACTTGTATGTGATGTCCTTAGGAGTGTAGAAGAGTGTGAGAAAGAAACAAGATACTTTTATTTCTTATTCCTAGTTATATGGCAAATATCACATTGACACTTCCTATGCAAATATACCTTCTATTACTTATTTCTTAAACTGTGACAGCATAGAGGTAGCACACCCTGATATGTATATTAGGCATATGTAGAGAAAAGTCCATTTTCTTAAGAGAAATGTAAGAACTTACCTCTCTCTTGCAGGAAAGTAACCTTGAACATCTGCAAATGGTTCTTTGAATTGCAGCAAGAGGAGGGAAGAGACCATCGTTAAAGACGTAACAGTTGTTTGACCCTGAGACATGGGTGGAAGTATGGAACAAACTGGAGATTGTCAACTAATAAGTCAGATTCATGAGGTCATAACTTTTTTGGGGGTGAGTGCTGTCAGATGTTATAACATCCTCTACTATGGCTTTATTACTGTCCTGTGCAGCTTTCTGAGCAAATACTATCAGCCTGTCTTTTATTCCATCTGTGCTCAAGTATAATACCGTTAATGTCTTGTATGGGTAAATTAGAAGGTTTTTTTAAACTATTGAAAATTAAAATTGAATACTAGTTTCACAAAGTTGGGTGTTTCTCTCTGAGTTTCTCTAAAACTATTTCTTTATATGCCTGCTTAACTTATCAGGGCAACTGAGACTGACATTTGTGGTATCTAATGCAAACACTGCTTTTCTATGACATGATTAGACTCTGGTGCCAACTTTTCTTTTGCTGGCAACATTGTGCCAGCTCCTCTAAACAAACTGTTTCATAATAAATATAGAGATATCACATACAAATAAATTCAGTGGCTCAGCTCCTGAAGGCATCAGAGCAATATCTATTACTTGATGTGCCATAGCTTGTCATGTGTTATATGCTGAAACAGAGAAAAAAGGTAAAAGAAATTAGGGAGCCACTTCAAGGAGGGGCAGGACTTCAGCTGGTCTTAAGATGGGGCTCGATAAGCTCAGAGGGAGATGCTGTGGACGTGGGGCTGGGGCTGGATAGCCCAGAAGAACTGAGTTCTGTGTGACTCCGGGACACAACGCAAGGTGGACTGGCTGCCTTCGTCATCCTCGTCATCCTCAATCAGCTTCAGCCTCAGTCTTGGCAATAGGGGAGTAAGACTTGAGTTTGTTGGTGCATGGGTGCTCGTCAGAAAGGTATGTTTCTATGCAGGTTTCTACTTTATCACATAATGCACATCTACCATGTGTTTGTGGCTAAGTGGTCTTAGGGGCTGATGCAGTCTTAACACTAGAAGACTTAGAGTTTATTAGCAAAGACATACAATGACAGCTAAGCCTAAAACAAGTATATCATAGTCAGTTCCTCCATTTGAGTAACTGCCAGCATACATGTCTTCTCTGAAATGACTAGTTTGTAAATTATGGTTTTAATCTTCCTAAGTCTTTAAATTCTAGAAGTGGCTTGTGTTTATTACTTTTTTGCTGCAGTTTCTGTATAATTCTAAAGCGTGAAATCGTATGAAAATTATTATTTTTTTTTTATTCCAAGATAACTACTGTAAAGGAAGTGTAAAGTTTTTTTCATGTAAATTATTCCGGTTTGCCTTCTGGAAAATAGGTAGAAGCAAACTTTTCTGAGTACTTTTGTATCTTGTTATTGTCAGCATCCACGAAACCCCACTAAAGTGCCTGAGAAGTTTATCCCTAATATTTAATCATGTGTTTTTCCTCAAATATTTATTGGGGTTTTTTTACTTCACACTAGCAGCTGAATTAAACCAGATTATCTTGGAACTGATGAAAGTTTTTATCAATTAGCTAGATGATGACAGTGTATGCTCTAAATTTACAGACAGCATCAAGATGGAAGGAACTATCGGCAGCTCAGGAGACAGAATTAATGTTCAGAGTAACCTTGAAAAATGAAAAAAAAAAAGATGCTATTTAATAAGCATAAAATTACATTTGGGCAGCAATAACCATCTGCACTGAGCGACTAAGTGCAGTAGGTTGACCTATAAGAAATAGCTGGCTAGGGAACAGTTGTGCACAGAAGGCTCTAGGTGTCATACTGGATCACAAGCCAGCAAGGAGATGAATCAGCTGAGCGATGGCTTTCTTCTGCAAGATGCGCAACATGTAAATAAACATGTAGTCTGTAAAATATTTTCTTCATTCTGTTGAGCACAAATAAACAGATTTTTTTTGTGATTCTGTGTTTTAGTTTTTAGCTTTAAGTAACTTAATCCAGATTTTTTTTTCCTGTCACATGCCAGAAAACCGGCCTCCCCATCCCCTGTACAGGTGGCTTCAGTAGCTGATGTACTGTAATCCCTGAGTGACCACTGAGCTTCATGCAACTTCTTAACCTTCAGTTACAGCCCTCCCCTTAGCCCAAAACATGATGATGACCTTGAGAGATTCATATGAGCTTTCTTTTTCTCACACTTGATTTATCAAAAACCTGGTTTGGCTAACCTTGTTAAGGAATAACAAAATGTCAGGGGTTAAAGTCATGGCTGTTTTCCACTGACGTAACTTGGGCCAGGATTTCACCCAGGGATATAAAGCGATTAATCACATGCCACACAGCAGCACAAAGCTGTCGTGAAACCCAGACTGTCCAACCGCGTGGCTACGCTCCCACATTTTGACACCCTGTATTGGAAGAACCTCCAAACTGAAGCAGTAGTGCAGAACAGGAAGATTTTACAACAGCTTCATAAATAGGTTATTAAAAAATATAGCTGTCTGTCTTTGTAAAGAGGGAACTTGAGCCTCTCTTCTCAGTCCAGTAGGTAAAGTTTGGAGCATGCTGGATTAGACAGCTGTGTTCAAGAATGAGAAGGTGAAAAGAAATGGATCACACGTGCCAATGCGTGAGAAATTTCACGCGCAATGCGTGAAAACAATGGAAGGTTCCCAGTGTCCAGCTCTGAGGTCATGCCAGGTACAGAGAGAGCATGAGGGAAGCCACAGAGATGTGATTAGGAAGAGGAGGAAGAAGCGTTCGGGCAGGATGAGTCAGCGGCGCTTCGGCACACAGTAGTCGGCAGAAATAGGCTCTGAAATGCAGTCGGGACCACAGAGGCTCAACACCTTGAAAGCAAGGTTGCAAAGTTGAAATAAGGACGGACGCCTGTAGCTGGGCCAGGTTGAGGTCTCGGTGTTTTATTCTGAGCTGAAGTCAAGAACAAACAAGAATCCTTTCATGGTGTTCAGGGCTGTGATATACATCCCTACTTTGTTGCTTCATTATGCAGCTGTGTAAAGATAATTGAGAGAACTATGCTAGATTTTTCATCAACAAGCAATAAAATGTGATAAATATGTTACATGGAATGGCAAATGTTAGAATTAATAAGCTGAAATGTTGACGAATTACTGTTTATATACTTGACATGTAATAATTGCTTCATTTATCATCTGAATCTGGAAAACTTAAATAGCAGGCATATATAATTAATTTTCTCCCCTTGCAAACTGCAATTCATTCCACACTCAAAGGAGTCAGTGTTAATTTCTTTTCTATCAGCCACAGGCCATAAGTTAATGCATTAAAAAAATCAGAACATTTAAAATAACGGTCTAATTAAATTATATCCTCTACTGTTGGAGAAAAACACATGATTCTTCAGGAGATAATCAGTCACCATAGTAAACACCATTTAGTTCTTCTCACAAATCTGCATCTACCCACTGGCAATCTTAGACTGTCAAGATGAAGAATTCACTTTACTGAACAGATGAAGGATATTGACTTCAGCCTCATTAGCAACTTCAAATGAGAATGACAATGGGAGTTCATTAAATAATAATATTTTTCCATATACTGATTTTCCTTCATCATGCAGAAGAATATGCTTTATGCAGAGTCTGACAAAGCCCACGTTTCTGATTCATGCTTCCCCGTTGATCACCTAGATAATGCCCTTTCCTTAGAGTCTTTCCTCTTTGAGCAGCAAAGGCTTGCTATGTCCTCACCAAAATCCATAAGGCAGATGGTGCCCACCTCAGCGCAAAACGCTGGAAGTGTCTTGCTCCAGGCTGGATCCATCCCAGTCCTTGGGAAGAACTGGGGACTTCTAGGAGGACCACGTCAGTTGATGTGACTGCTCATAAAGCACTCTTCACAAAGTCCTGTGGAGTGGCAGAGTCTAGTTAAAGACCTGTGGGCTTTTACTCATACAGCTTTGCTAGTCAACGAACCTCCAAATAGGTGTAAGAGATCCACTTAATATATACAGCTGGGAGTAACTGTCAGAGAAAGGTTGTTACTAGACTGGCTACTTTTCCACAGCAAAATGAACTCAGGTCTCTCACAAATAGCTCCCCATTTGCCTATGCATAATCACTTAGACTGTGTGTGTAGTGCCTGTGAACATCACCCATGGAGCTACTCCAAGGGCTATTTTATTATAGAATTGTTACAGCTGAAAAATAATTGTTTTTTTCATCTGGTAGACATTCACACGTCATAAATATAATTAAATTCTGGCAAGAGGTTGAGTACCTCATGTTAAAAAATTCACCTCAGTGTAATCTATTTACTTTTAATGATGTTTTTCCATCTAAGTACTAGCAAGAATCTTGAAATACTAAGGATAAGGAAATTTCACAAGGTGAAAATAATGAATGCTTCCTTGTGTACGGCCACTACCAATTAGTTCTCAGTTCTGTGTTAAGAATGGCTTCTCAAGTATTTTTAATTTCAAGATCTTCAGCGCAGAAGAGCATGTGACTTCTCTTACCACTCCCTACTCCAATTAGTAACTTAATTCCATGTAGAGGGAACTAAGCAGAACTGACAGACTACAGCTTCTTCTGCATTCTTGCAATTCTCTTTTTCACAAGATACCATTGAGGTCAGGGGCTTTAGAAAAGGATAGAAACCTGTCTCTTTCAAGATGCATTCCAGCACCTTTCTCATGGAAACTTAGGGAGGTCATTTGTTTATGCAGGTTATTCCATAGTCCTCCCTTTGGTATTTAAACTTTCAAGAGAGTGCTCCAATACTTGCTGTCTCTAAGAAAAGGCAGACTACTCTTTAGCAAGCTGCACTGGAGGCGTGTGTAATCCAGAAAGTTCTGGCTCCTGCTCCCACAACTGTTTAGGCGTTTTGCACTAAAAGGTCATGGGAAACAGCCTACAGAAGCTTCTCAGAGGGCTTCGCTGCTTTCTCTTCCCAGCAGAGTGCCTTTGCCAAGGGGCAGTCGGATCAGACTCCTTTGGTGCTCTCTTGCCGTGCCCAGCAGGGTGGTGGAGAGAGGAGGGGAATTCTCCTCTTCTTGGCAGCGCTGAGGATGCTCACCTGGGACACAAGTGATGAGCATTTGAGCTCATTCTGGCTCAGCCCAAATAGTTAAGACCCTGTGTTTAAAGGTGAGTGGCAGTAACTCCTCTTACAAGACTGCAGGAAAAAAAAGAGCAAGCCGATTGTCCGTACTGAAAGGGATATGTTCAGCATCTAAATCCCAGAGATCATTTTAGGCATGAAATCTAATTTTACGTGAGTACCTTCTTGTATCCCTGACTTAGCTCTAGGGTTAAATGAGAGACAGTATGCTAGTATTTCTTTGTAGCCAGCAGAGATGCCCTGTTCTCTCCCTGTCCCTCTCCCTTGGCAGGCTGATCATTGTCTGCAGCTGCAAATTTGGCCCCTGGAACAGGAGCACCTAGAAGAAATGTGGTGCTCAGCACTGGCACGTCCTTATCCCTTTGCTGATCATGTGTCATGACCCAGACTGGACAGACCAGGGAGTTGCATTTAATTCGAAATTCCCTTGGGCTAAATTAAGGTGAAAAGACACCAAATGATCAGTTAAAGATTTTATTTAGGACAAGCAAATGGAACTGGGGAGGCGTGGTAGTAGGTGGCAGGGTTTCTCACAACAGGAACTGGCATAAGACTACTTCTGTAAACCGTGTAACCATATACATCAATTCAGGGAATAAGGAGATCCCTCCCGTTGAGTCACGAGGTTCAGAGCAGACCCCCTTGCTTTCCAGACTCCTCCTCAGAGAAGGGTCTGGGGCGGCTGGATCCACTCTTAGTCTCAGACCTGGTCAACGGTTTACGTCTTGAAATTTACGAGATGTATGGATTGTGGAAAAGGAAAAAGAGAGAAGAAGACAGAGAGAGAGAAAGATTTCACCGGTTCTGGGTGCAGTGTTGGTGCAGTCAGCTGAGGGGTCCAGTCCCGGTGGGCTTGCACACCCGGGGCTTCAGTCTGTGTCCTTTTATCGTCCTTGCCCCTCCTTCGGGCCGGCACCCGAACTCATCAGGCTAATGAGCAGTCTGTGAGCCTTTGGGCTTGGGGGTCATTTGTGGAGTAACTTCTCCTTCCCTGCGGACATGGCCGTTGTTTGATCTTTGTATCAGAATGGGGAGCTGCGCACCCTCCAGCACGCCCTCCCCCTCCTGTTGCTGATGTCTGAGCTGACGGGCTTTTCACCTTGGTTCCTTGCTCTGCAGGGTTTGTCTTTAAGCAGAACTTGCCCCACCACAATGTTTGAGACATTAACTCTTTCAGTTTCACACATCATGTCAGGAATCACCTACAGTTGCGTTAAAGAGTCAACGTAACCTAGACTCACTAAATCTGAAGACATTGTATGCAGCAGAAGGGAAAGTCAATCCAAATCCCTTTCTCGTAACAAAAACACTGTTTCATATGGGTAGACATCCTCATCATGCAGTTGACTGGATAACCTTATTGCAGCTGGAATACCAGGGATTTTTGCCCAGTGGCTGTTTATAAAGCTTCAGAGAAACAACAATAACAACAAAAATTTGTGGCAGCTGAAGCAGTGAACAAACAATTTCTCTAGTGTTATACAGAAAACTATCAAGTGAAACTTCTAAATACACTTTGTAATTCAGATACATTAGCAGTAATTATTTTTAATAAATTGTAACTGCATTATAACTACACTGCAATTACACTAATTGTATTGAAGTTAATGTGCCTGTATTATAATGTGGATTTGTTTTCTCTCCTTAAACCCAAGTAATCAGGTGAACTAATTACAAAGAGGTGTTTGAGCTACAAGATAACCACTCTTTGCTGGCACAAGTCTAGCCATGTTCATCATCTCAGCTAATTACAACTTGTCCTGTTCACTACAGAAGAAGGTCCTTGGCCTTCTCCAATAAAAATGCTGCAGACAGTAATCTGAGAAATAGGGCAACATTTTAAAATATTGGAATTCATACTGAGAGAGAGGATGTTATAGCAATGCAGGATAAAATCACTTACCATCATTACTGAAGATCCAGTTTCAAGTTTTTGTTCTCCTCTAGATACAGCAAGTACCTGAACTTATGCCTCCTTATTCATTCAAAGTTAGTTTAAATAAATAAAGTTATTAGTGAGATCTTTCCAGGTTACCTGAGGTCACTCTGACAAGGTCTTCTATATTTGATCAATTTAAATTCTTGCGCAAATTGAGGCAAGTCTTCAAGAAAACTTTTATTGAATCAAAATGGTTTTATCTCCTCTCCTCTCCTCTCCTCTCCTCTCCTCTCCTCTCCTCTCCTTTTTTTTCCCATGAATCACTGTTCTGTTCTAACTCAGTTTTCCTTTTACATGATTTCTTCCTACTTTGTGTCCCCTCTCCTCCTCAGATTATCTTCTCTTTCCTTTACTTTTAAATGCATGGTAACATTGGGGTTTCTGTTTGTGTTTTGGTTTTCTGGTTTTTTTTAAGTTAATGAAATGAGGCAACTAATATCAGTCTAAAAAAAGATTTAATTGTCAGCTCCTAGCAGTTGCCAGGCAACAGCCTACAATGTCACCAGTCAGTTGATGGTTGGCTTAATTACTGTCTAAGTAAGTATTGTTTAGGCTTGAATTGTCTCCTTTAACATGGTCCTAAGGTGAAGACCACTAGGCTAGAGGTATCAGGTCCCCACACAGGAAGGATAGCAAGCAGTAGGATTGCTAATTGCCCCACCTAATACAAACTTTCTTCTATTATCTAATAAAATAATCTGTGCCATCTGTTTTTATACAGCACACAAACTCTCATTGCAATAATTGCTTTTCCAAAGGTACCTGGACACCTGAGCTTGCAGGGGGATGAAGAAGCCCATGTGCAGAAGCTGTGCATGAGTTTTGCTGCTGGTCTGCACAAATACAATTTTGTCTTTCTGGGACTATAGAGTCCTACTGCTCACATTAATCTATTAGTATGAATCTTAATCTGCACACTTAGCCTGGATAGTAGGAGAGGGTAAACTGAAATCCAAACAGACATTGTTGAAAAAAGAAAGAGCTGAGCAGTTCAGTAAAACAGCAGAGCAGATGGGCTTTCTCAAGCTTTTCCTAATCCACTTCATGTGAAGAGAAATGAAGAAATTCAGGCAAGATCTGAACCAGGATGTTAAGCTGGACTGCGGGAACCTTAGCCAAAATTACTGTCCAAAATATCTTTACACATCAGTCACCTAAGTTTGGTGTGTGCCTGCACTTGACCTGTGCTTCAGATATTTTGAGTTCTTCCCTTGCAGGCTTATAACTGCTTTGACCTGAACACTTGTGCATCTGTGCTGGTTTGAGGTCCTGAATCTCCTACTTTTGCTAGCATGCTTAGAGATGATCACCACTTGTGAGCAGACATGGTCCCCCGTCACAGAACTGCAGCCAGGAAGTTTTAAAACACAGCCAGGAAAAAATCTTTCCCTCCACATCTAAATATTTTGACTTCTAGACTACTACCCCAAAAGTGGGGGACCCCTGAGATTTTGGTGCAACAGAGTCAAATCTTTTTTGCCCACTTCTTGCTCAGTGGTCTTCCAGGCTATTAGCTAGTTAGATTATCTGGGTTAATATAATGAGAACAAGAAAAGCTACTTGGATAGAAAGGCAAGATTCCTGTGACCAGAAACAGGGAGACCAGAGGATGCTGTGATCGCTGTGAAAGCAGCAAAAGCACGTGAGGAAAAAGGAAAGACAGACATGCTTTTTCAGCATGGTGGCCATAGGAGCCACATCTCTATATGGGAACTACCTCTCAGTGCAGTGTTATTGGAGTGTCCAAAAATACTTTAAAAGTCTCTTCTCATTATTAGTGAGTACTCAGTTGGAGCCAACTAACAGGACTTGCAGAAAATAAAAGCTCACAGTTCAATTTTCAGTATTTCTCAGGTTTGATGGTGATAATGAAAATGTTTTTAACCAGAACAAAAACCCTGGATAATTGCTGAAGAGGTAGACTCCAAATTGATGAAAAAAATCATTAAATTCTTACATTTCTCTCAAGATTTAATCTGTGAAAGAGTATGAGTTTCATGGCAATAATGTTATTCTAAACTTTTTTTTTTCTTTAGTAATACTATTTTGTATTTCATAATTGGAGTTAATAGACAGTTAATAGCTAAAAGTCTCACTGCTCAAAGATAATAAGAATCAAACTCATTAAAAATAGTGAAGACCTAATTTTCTTCTCTGATCTCAAAGAAGTTAATACCAAAAAATTCTTTTACCACTTTTAAAAATTAACTGAAGTTCGAATTCTCACATTCCTTTGCTCTGACACAGTTTTTCCCCACGTTGATATGAAGTTTTATTTATTTTGAATTCAATAGTTAAGTTTGTACTAAAAGGCAACTCTCAAAGACATCTGAATATCTCATTATTTATGCTGTTTTGTTAATAACCACCTATGCACAATTAAACATCATGAGATTTGGTAATAATTCTCTCCTTTCATTTGTGATATTCAGCTGTCATTTCTAGTTCTATAGCTTCATAAGTAAGTACTCTGAAGTGGAAAGCTAAAAGTATCAGCTCTGAATTAGAAAAGTAGTTGGGTGTTTTCCATTTAATATTGCACTTTCCATACTTAATATTTTTTTTTTAGCCAAAGTATGTTTATGTCAGTAAAGTAAATGTGCAGTCACAAAAAATAAAGATGTGGTTTTAATAAGTACCTTTGAAAAGCCAGGCCTATTACAAATAAAAGGAAACCAGAGGAAATGAAATCATACTCAGATGCTTAACATAATTTCAGCTGTTAGTGTCTAAGTCACTTTTCTTTGTGGCCTGTGTCCATTAACATGCATGTCTGGTGCTGTAAAGTGCTTCATTTATTTCACAGTTGAAGATAATATTTGAAGATATATTAAGAATAAGTTGAAGATGTAATAAATACAAAGTGAGGAAGGTGAGTCCATGCTGTTAAATCAGAGAGCTTTATGTAGCTATGGCAATTTGATAAATATCCTCTGACAAACTTTGACTCATGAACAATAAACCTGCTACAGTCTTTAAATTTTTACATGTGATATTTTTTGTTAAACATTTTTCTGGTGCTACTGAGACATCTTTGACTTACCCAAACTGATTTTGTCTGAGTGTATCAATTAGTACATAGATTTTAATACATAATAAGGCCCATAGTCCATGCAAAAACATAATATAATTTGTCTCAAGGCAGTGCTTTTGAGGAGTGACTGTTGCACTACAAAGCAGCGTAATTCTTATTGTCTTCTAGCAGAAAATCTATTCAACTGTCTAAACAGTGCCAAAATAAAGATTCTACAAGCAGAGATAAACGATGACATTGAATTACGCCACTGGTTGCTCAGGAACTCTTATATGACACATACTGAACATGGGAAGGGAAGAGACGAGACATTGGTAAGGTGAACCTGAAGAGATTTTTATCTGTTTAATGCTCGGCCAACAGTAGTCTCATGATCTTATATTTACAGATGAATGAAAGAGAGCTCTGATCATTGCTGGAAGACAGCTATAGCAGCTGCAGGATATATCACGGTCGTTTACATTAATATGTGAGGCTATAAGCTGAAGAGGCTGAGCAGAGGATAAGCATGCCATTCAACCAAAGTCATTAAGGGTGGTAATCCTCAACACATGTATAAAGGAGGCACCTGGATCACTAATAAAATGTATCTGACATTAATGAATCAGATTGCAGAACCACAAGGGTTTGGAAGAGACCTCTAGTCCCACCTCTGCTCAAGGTAGGGTCAATTAGAGCAGGATGCTCTAATTCCTTAAGTTAAGAAATCAAGATTTCAGCACGAGTAGCCTAGCAATCTAAACAGCATTTTGTAACTCACAAAATTAATCTTTGTCAGTGTAGGAGTAGCTCAGTTCAGCCTGAGACAAAAATTTGTTTCGTCTTTTACATAAGACATTTGCAGAGATTCAAGTCTGGAGTTTGGGACTATTTCAGAAATGGCTTCAATCAAAGTATCATATTGATTGAAGAAATTCTAACTGAAAAGTCATTAAGGTTTGTGGCTAAATTTTGTTTGCCTCCTATTTTTTTTTTGTTTGATGGTATAAATGTACTCTTGATGTTTAAAAAAACTTAATGCAGTTTTCTTCTGATTTAATTAACTGGGGAAGGTAATATGGGTTAAGATGATATGTAAGACAGAGAGGTTAGTGTAATACTTACACAAATGTCTTGTGAGACAGTCTTGTCCATTTTACAGGTGAATTAAGGGTCAAATTTGGTCCTCACATTGGTGAATGGCAACAGATTTGAGACAACTATTCAGGCCTTATTTGTATGATACCTGTCTTTATTTTAGATGTCAAATCAATCAAAACTTAAAATCATAATTTAAGTTAGCTGTTTCACTTGATCCCTAACAGTTTCAATGTGAAGTGTTGAATGAGACCAAAAAAGAAGGCTTTTTAGGGGTCTGAGTTCCCACAGGTCAGAGAGAGTGAATTTTGTCCAGATGCATTAAGAAATAATGTTAGGTCCTAAACCAGTTTTTTAGTATTTTATACAACCATTTTCACCAGTGGTTTTACCTCCCTTTATGCACTTACAAGCTTGTCTGCACATCATTTCTGATTTAAATAATTAAGAGTTGGGTTCAGATACTGAAAAAATTGAGGTGAGACCCAAAAGGATGTTCTCGATGTCCAAAATTGGGCACTTCACACACAACCTGTCTTCCCCTCTTATTGTTAGCCTGTGCATATTCCCACTTATAACATCAGCTAATTTGAGTAATTTTTCCCTATTTAAAGGGAACTCTTTATACAAATTCTACTCATTATTGACACGGCTAAAACCATTGCTTTCATTTTCTTGCCCAGTATTTTCCTATCTGTCAGATCTAAGGTTGGGAATGGGACAGTGCTCTTCCATATTTCAACCTTCATGTCTGTTTGAAGGAAAACTAATAATTAGAAATCACTTCAATTTAAGGGAAGCACAATATCTAGAACTACAGTGAGAATTTTGTCCAGTGGAGGAATAAGAGATTTAAGCATACTGTAATGGAAGAAAATTCACTGGTTATACTCACTCTAGAATGAATAAACAAGCAGAGTATTGCTTCACATTTGCTGTGAGTGAACTGAAATTCCATCTCATTGAAAAGCTTGTCTACATTTTAAATAGAAACAGAACACAGATTTAGCATTTAACAATGCGGTGGGTTATTCCTTTCCAGAGGAGTGTTCTTTTTTTATCCCTTTGTCACAGGATACCCAGTCATGGTATTGAAATGTGAACAATTTGGGACTTTAGTTCCTTCTTTTTTTTTAACCCTTATGCAGTTGTGTCATCCAGTTGCACTCTAGTACTTTACATAGGAGTTAAGACAGTAACAATAATTTTAAGTTCATTAGCTGAAAAAAACCACCTCAAAAAATCAAAAGAGTAGTTTAATATGAACTGATTTCCTTCACTAAAAACATACAACTGAATCTGCTTGCCTCCTCTCCCCACTTTGTACAGCACTTGTCTGAAATTCCTACCTTCCAGCTGTATTGCCAACTCTTCCCCAACCATTGCTCAACTATTTTCATTCCAGCAAAACAATTCTTCACCACTCGTTTGTCCCTCGAACCTTAGGATCGGTAATCTGCCTTCCTGCTCTCTTTGACTGCCAGCCACCTCTCTGCCATTTGAGCACAATCCTTTTCTGAAAACCATCAGAATTCCTGCACACCCGGAACTCTTACTTCCTATACTGCTCCATGTACCTTTCCTAATTACTTTTTCCGTGTGTTTTTTTGGCGGATCGCCCAAAGCAGACAGTCATGATCTGGACAATGGGACAGAGTTCTGCCCCTGCACCGGCACGGGCTGGGGTCTGGCAGGGAAGCAATTTTCCCAAAGACGACCTGTTGCACAAAGCTGAACGTGAGTCAGCCCTGTGCCCTTGTGGCAAAAAAGGACATGAGGGTGGCCAAAAATTGGAATGAGTTGCCCAGGGAAGATGTAAAATATCAATTCTTGCAGGTCATCAAAACCCAGCTGGGGAAGAACTTGAGCAACCTGATGTAAGGTGGCCCTGCTTTGAGCAGGGGGTTGTAGCAGATGACCTCAGAGGTTCCTTCCAGTCTATTTTATTCCATTATTCTATAGCTGTCCTGTTACTGTGGTAAAATTTACACAGGCATTCACTTTAGTGTTTTACATATTAAAATTTTAACTATGTTCTCTACAACACATAACTATTTCAGATTGAAACATTATAGCATCGCTAACTGTATAGAGAATAATATTCCTAACATAAAAATTAAAAGAGGAAGTTACTGTATCTTTTTTCTCTTTCCTCTTTATTATTATACCCTCATATTCTAAAGCAATGGCCTGCTTGTCTGCTGGAAGTTAAGGAACTCAGAAGATTCTGCATTTGTGCTTATATTCTTCTACAATCATAAATAAACGAAATGATGTATCTATGTAGCAATGTAATGCGTCAAATAGGATCTTGAATCTTGTTTGTTGAGCAAAGACCAAACTGAAGAGAGAGGGATGACTGCATTCTGCCTACTCCCTAGTATCATTGCTTAGACCATGCACCACTTACTTACACAAACCATCTGTTCTTTCACTCCGATACTGATCTCCGTTGAACATTAGGGCTGCCTTAAGATGAAAATGGTTGCATACATGCAAAATGGAACACACAGCTGTGTCATCTCTATATTTTGGCCTACCATGTTTATAGCCTCTAAGTTACAAACTTAGGGACAGAAATGGTAAAGAAGGGATAAATTAATCTTTCTGGAGGATACAGAAGTGTTACAGAGAAATGTGGTAAGAGGTTCACCACATGGATGTTCAAGCCGCAACACACAAGTCAGAGAGAGAGGTTTGTTTCTGTACAAGAGTTTATAGCCATAATAGAAAGCATAATATGAAATCATGTTTCAATCAACAATGCTAAGAAAAAAAAAAAGTGGGTTTTGTGATTAAAATGAGTAATGTTAGATTACTAGATTAAACAACATTTTAAAATTGACTGTATATTCCTTTTACAGCTCTACACCCTGTAAATATATGGATCGAATTTAAGGAAGAAATCGAAGTATGAATTTCCTTAATTTGCCAGGATAGACTTGCTTTTGTGCATCATGGCAGCGGTGCCTGCTCTTGTGGAGCACCGCCACGAAGGAACAAGCCCAAAGGGAAGAGTGTCACCTCCCGTCCCCATGGCTATTGCCTGCTGCCCCCGCAGCCTCCACCTGGAACGTCCTGACCCCCGTTATCTCTGCGTGGAACTGCTGCAGAGATGCCCACAGATTTAGAAAATGCAGGAAATACTGCGCGTAGAGTAATCACAGTATTGGCTATAAGAACATGAAGATTTAATATTCCCTTTTAGCAGACAAGATGCTCACCCGGTTTTATACTCACATGGCACTGCTACCCCCAGATAAGTTGGCTGCAGCAACTGCAGCCTTAAGCTTGTTGTTTAAAAAAAATTCTTATGCTTTTACTCAGAAGAAAGCCTTATCTGAACACGGCCAACTTATTTCAACAGAAATGCCCCTGTGTTAAATGTTTGAGATAATGCTTAAAAATTTAGTTGAGCTGTGCAGTCCTGTACATTTTAATATATAGGTAATTTATCAGATTTTTAAAATCTTAACTAATATATTGTAGAGAATGTATAAAAGTAGCTTCACTGAAAAAAAGTCTGATTAAATGATTGTATTTTGCAAATAATGATAGCAAAAATCTGTTTCATTGCCACGTAAATTAAAGTGTTCCTTTATGGCAGTGGTTCCACAAGCAGTGTACTTCAGAGAAGGTAAACAGGAAAGATTAAATCATCTCTTTTTAGTGACTCAGCTTTATTCAGCCTAGCAGTTACAGTCACAGTAGCCTTCAAATTGTTTTATTGCTCTAAGCATGCACTAAGCCAGATCCTAGTTTTCCAGTTAACTACACTGGGACCATTAATGCATATCTAATTTGGACATGAATTATTCAGCTCCCATTACTGTGGGCATTATTAAAAACCTTTAGCAAGTCAGGTAAGTGGATAAGAGAAGATAAATGCATTTGCCACTCTGTAAATGCACCACGTTTGCAACAGTGTAATTACATTGCTAGGGGAGATGGAGTATTTGCTGATCACTTACATTATGAAAACATTATAAAAATATGTGAGGACATATCACCACTAGAGTCACTTTTAAGGTCAACCCTGACAATCACCGGTGCTTGTCACTCTGTCAAAGCTTGACTGTACTATGAAGCTTGTTCCACCAGCAAACCCTTCAAGAAACCCACTCTTCCTTCTTGAAAATCTGTGGTTTCAAGCAAAGGTGCCAGAAATTGAATTACTGAAGAGATGAAAGACAGCAGCAATGAGGATTAAAGACAGGAACCCTGTGGGCTATTGCAGATTTTGTTTGAAGGACCTCCTGGCCACTGAGAAGCTCTGAACCCACCTTAGGAGTAGGGTTAGGGCTTTGGGCACTGACCTTCAGAAAGATTCTGGCTGTCCTGCACTGAAGACAAACTTAGGGGTCAGCAGGAGAGACATTAGGGCACCTATGGGGTGGAGGTGAGCCTGGCTTTTGGTAGGAATTCACAGTCTACATAAGCAGATCCATTGGGCATGACCTTCAGCCACGGTGTGGTGGAAGTGGCACATCATTAAAGAGCCAGAAGACCTTGCTGGCTCACAGGAGACTGCTTCTGGACAGAAATTGTTCACATAATGAGTTTATACAGTAATTCCTGAGGGATCAGGGAGCTTGTGGTTTTTTTGCATCATAGCTGCTGCAGTCCAATAAAACATTTAGCCACTTACTTAAGTAAGCTGTAACTTAAATGTTTAAGTTAAACACTTTTGGCTATTTCTGTTGACATGTTCTTAAATGCTTTGCAAAGTTACTGTTCTCTGGAACTTTGCCACCAGCATTGCATACAACTGCCTCCAGCAAAACCACATTTTAATAGGAAATCCTGAACTGTGCTGGCAACTGGTAAATCTTGTGTGGTATATAGGGGAACCTATTAACAGCACAGATACAGCTATAGGTAAGCTGCGGAAGCTTAAAAGGATTATCCCATTTATTTCAATCTAGTAACAAACAATTGGAAGGAATCAGCTCAAGAGAACTGCAGTTCTTTACAGTACGATTCAAACAAGTAGAGATTATTTTGGCAATACTGTCTGGAAAAGTGTACTGCCATTTGACTTCATTTATTCATATAACATGGCAGGGAATGGTAAAATATAAATAAATATAAATAAAAAAATATAAATAAAAACCACTTCTTTATGCAAGTGCCTTTCTCAGTACTAAGCACCAACATTTGTTTAGCTGTATGGTACCTACTACAACAGCGTAGCACTCCATCTATTGCATTAACAGGTAGCAGAAATATTACTCATTATCGTAAAAAGGTATTTTTTCTCTACTACGTATAAATGGAATTCGTTTGTTCATCATAGGTGCAGGAATCACATTTTAATGCCATAGTCCAGTACCAGTCACAGGAGAAAGGCTGGTGGAGAATACTAAGGTTCTTGAATACTAAAGTGAGATTTAACTCACCTAATTTCAAGCCTTTTTCTTCTGCTTACCTAGATTTTTCTTTATTGACTATAATGGAAGATAAACACCTCCAGAGGGCAAGTCATTAGAGAGAACCAAAGCAGAAAAATCAATTCAACCCTAGATGTTTGATAATAGAGAAGTTTTACCTAACACTTAAGTCTTCTGTTTGGGACCTTGTTTGCCTTGACACTCCTAATAATTACTTGTCAACTCAGCTTCCCTGTGCGTTGTACTTCTTTCCTTCCCTGTTGATCAAAGCTGATCTACCCCACATCTTTTGCCAAAGGAAAATTAGGAAAGTTTGATCTTCCTTGTGGATATTGCCAGGCTTTTTATCTTTCATAACTGGAATGAAATATGCCAATTCAGAGCTGGTTCTATTATGACTTACACAAATCATGTCTAATTCATTTAGCCCTTACATTACTCTCTCTTGTAAAAAAAAAAAAAAGCAGCAGCAATATATGTCTCAGTAATTAGTACTTGTCTCGCAGCTTTAAGGTAAGTTACGATGAAGCTGCCATTTTCATTATGACTTCCTTTTGACAATGTAATAGGAACTAATTATTACGGACTAGATAGGCCAAGATGTATATGAAAAATGTAAAGGGTCATTAATAATTCTTTCCAGGTCCCATTTATTCTAGGAACCTCTGTCAATAGCATATATCTGCTGTAATGTGCTGGCTCATCTGCTGTCTACCAACAGCAAGAATGATATGAAGACTTTACTTATTTCCTTGCCTGACCCACACATTAAGAGAAAACCTAAGCACACAGGCCTTGCCAACAGAGTTTTCCAGAGGCACATGTGTTGTGCCGGTTCCCTTCTGAAAACAGACTGAGAGCCTCCGTCTTTTGGGAATTTTGGAAGTGTTAGGTTAGAGGTTCTTTGTGATGTGATGTACATTTTATCCTAGGAAAGAACAGGGAGAAAACAGAGAAGTTCACACACTGTCTTGAAGGCGCTGCATAGAAAATTTTGATGACACGTAGGAGATTTATTACAGGTCTCCCTTGCCACACTGAAGTGTATGATTTCCATCTGACCACTCCAAGAGTTCCTGTAATGGGAATAGCTGTAGTAAAGAGTCCCAAAAGGTCTGAAAGGTCAGTAAAATTTTACACATCCTTAAGAAAACTGTAGATCATTTCCCAATCAGTTGGGATGTGCCACAGAAAAAACATAGCCTCTGTGTGTGTGCAGTTGAATGGCTTCAAACTGTATTTCTTGACATTTTGTTGGCTGATGAGAAGATACACCTAAGAATAAAATGCACATATGGGACATTTATTTGTCATACCATCCCTGACAAGTGAAATTTCCCATTAGACTACAAATACAGAACAGCTGTGAAAACCTAGACAACTTATTATAAGCAAGTATAGGCTGAACTAGAAAATGAAAAGCAGTTATTTTGGAAACTGAGTCTTAAGGCTCTAAATAACCTCACAGAAAATTTAATTAAGTTCTTTATACTAATCATGTTTTTCTAAAAGGAGAAATATGGATTTTTTTTTTTTTGGTGGTACTGGTATCTTCAAACTTCATCTTTATTTATTCATTAGACAGAAAAGACAATCAGCAGTAATATATGTTATTATCTTACACTGACATAAATCCAAATGTGAGATCAGATCATTCCTAAACATTTAAAGTATGCCTGTAAGCAGCACACAAGTTGTAACCTGGTTTTCATGGTTCTGGCCATGTTAAAATACAGTTTTTTAAAAAGTTTGGCTAAAATCTGCTGTCTGTAGAACAGTATTAATCAAGACACTTATTCTAAAGTTTACTAGATTGTGTGACTCTGTACTACGCAAACTCAATGGAAGGCATATATCAAACATTTTATAATCAAGTTGCAGTGCAGCACACTCTATTAAACAAGTTGTTGGAAGTAGGATTTTAGAAGTTTTCTTTTCAAAATATAGCTTCCATTAAAAAAATTAGATGGAAGCTTTACGTGGTCATCTTATGTCAACTGAAAGGGATATATTTCAGGCACTGAAATCGACATAAATCCTCAGGCACATACTACAGAATAATTTAACACAACTGGTGGTCTGTGCTTTAGAAAAGCCAAACACTGGAGCAGCAGGGATTCTGCAGGTCAGGAAACAGCGTGGGAAAACCTGCTGGTACTACCGATGGTGTCCTCATTTCAGCGAACAGCAATTTTAAACAGTCTCTTAAAGTCATCAGTAAATACGTAAAAACCTTTCAGACGAATTTTCACTCTACTCAATTAGCAGCAAAGATGAGAGATAAATGGTTTACTTTATGTCTCACCTTAAGGCATTTATGATTTCCAGCGCTAGTGTTCCAGGATATATAACAGCATATGGGTACTTCAGAAACAAAATGTGTTGAAACCTTTTTTATTAATACTACTATGCAGTGATAGGTCATATTCTTAGCAATGCTAGAATTAACTTTAAAATATCACCATAACAATTATTAAAAAAACGGGCTTCAAAGCTGTATTATGAGATTCTTTGCAGTCAAATTACATAAAATGTCAAGTTAACATTTTATGTAGTTCAGTGTGAAAATTAATTTTAATTAAATAGCTTTTAAATCAGTAATTATGGTAGCTTGGTCTGATTAACATGAGTTAAAGCAAGCCAGAAATTATGTTAATTACATTGAATACCTGAAATATAATTTTCATTACAAGCAGAAATATTTCAGAAACTGATAGAAAAGCACTGAATAATCTGACTTAAGAATTTGTATGGGAATGTGCTGATTTTTCATATACTTATTCACCTTTCCCTTCAATATCCAGAAAGAATAAGCTTTTCTCTTTTCTCTTCTCTACCACTACTCACTTAAAAAGCATGTCATCACAATTGAGGCAAATGCTGATCATCAAAAGAAAACAGGGCAAGTAAAGGAAGACATTCTGCTCCTCTTTCACTGCAATAGCTATCTCTTACCTTGCATCTTTATTAAGCAGAGATCTACAAATTCTCTTCAGATCTGGTGCTTGAACCCAGGAAGTTAGAAGGCCTTTATCCTTTTCAGTAAGTCCAAGCCTGGGTCTAATATGTCCTAACGTGGAAACATAGCACCACCTTATCTTTACCCAGTAACATGATTAATAGACAAAACCCTTCTTTTTTGACTGTACTTTTTTTTGATGGCAGGTTTAATCTGAATCTCTAAAATAACATATGCAGTTGATTCAAACTATCCCACAGGGCTGTCTCTATTCTTGCCAGAATTTGACATTTATAAGTTTATGTAAGGTCATCTCTCTCCACAGTCTAAGTAGTACAGCAATGTCGATTTTCCTGCTTAACGAAGCCAGTTCCCAAAAGGGCAAGTGACTACAGGATCCAGTTGCTTGCAAATTATTTCCAAAAACCTGAGAGATTTAATAATACCTCACATTTATCCAGGAATTTAAAATTCTGAAATTATTTTATCTGTTAAGAATGATGATGTGTATCAGTGCTTTTAGTAAGCATAGACTGGTCAAAGGACTGAGCTAACACTGAAGTCACTGGAAAAAACCCACACATGATCTAAGGGACCCAAGGTCACAATCAAGTAGGCTGTAGTGACAGCAAGCCAAGTGTATGCTGATGGACGACAGTGCTGTGTGCCTAGAAAAGAAAGGTATTTTCCCCATTTCTGGGACCTGCAGTTCATTACCCACAAGGGACTGTAAGAAGTTCTGATGCAACTCCCTTCTCGTTCTGCTGACTACTGCAGGGACTAATTTTCTCTGGCATTTGTTTTTACAGTACAACAACCCACCTCCCCCTCTGCTTAGCAGTACACAATATTTGAAATTTTCCACTACAGTTAGTTTGAATCACTAAGAGTCCAAATGCAATTCACCTTTATGTAAAAAAACCAGAATATCATTTGTTTCTTTCAGTTGGATTTATGCTGTCAGGAACACCTTCCACTTTCCAATTTAAGATTAAATTAAAAAACCCCGATCCAACCAAAGAACTTTGTACAACAAACTGTCACTTTCCTCTTTTTAATTGCAAAAGTGTTGTTTGTTTGTTTGTTTGTTTGTTTTTACTTGGCACAATATGGTAGCTTTTTGTTTTCCAGTTTTAGGGTATATAAGATAATGTAGTTCCTTATGCTGTAGGAAATCATGACTTGTACATGACCCACACTTGCAGCTCCCAGTTCCTCCTGATCCATTTCCCTTAAGTATTGCTGTTTTCTAGCGCAGAACCACATAAAATACTGCTGTGTTCTTTGCCACAATCTCTGCTACAAACTATCTTACCTTCCACTAAAACCAAAGAACACCCCCCCCACACAAAAAACCCCCACCAGATTTGAATATGGTAAAAGCCCCAATGGGCAAGGACGTAGAGGGTTTTTTTACCTACATTTTATCTTGTTCTCAGGATGTTGACTCACTAACTTCCACACAGAAGAAAAACTATAATCTTCAGTTATTATTAAACAGGAGAAAAATTCTCATGAAACTCTTTTAGAAATTGAATCTGCCTATGAACGTGTATGATTAGGTGAGCAAACATGGTGCTGACACTCCATCAGGACCACCTTACCTTCCCTGTTTTCAGTTATGCCCTTGCTTTACCTTTTTTCCCCATCCTGATCAGCTGCCTGTGTTTTTTGGGTGGTCCTCCAGCTCTCAGTGCTTTTGAATCCCTAATACTGGAGGAGCGGCAATGCCAATCCATACCACACAAGGTGTTTGCCATGGTGTGCGCTATGATCCCTGCCTCTGGTTATCCACATTAGAGAAATGATCAGGGTGCTCCATATCATTCCATATTTACATTTTTTCTTGTGGAAAGCAAAACATGGAAGTGCTCTTAGGTTCACCAGTTAAGATATAATCCAACATAACTGTGCTATAAAGCTGAATTAAACATGACCAGTTTTGCTTTAACTGCTGAAGGAGAGTAACTACCAGTATCATGCTGAACCTACAGTCCATCAGTTCTGTCAGAGCCACAAAGTTCATCATTTAAGACATTTAAACTCTTCTTGACCAGGGGCATCATACAGAAATGCACCTATCCTGTCATACAAGGTTTTCACCTGGAGAACCTTAAGAAGTAGGGGGGATAAGCCCCCAAGACTCTACTTCATTCCCTTGAATTATCCTCAAATCAGTTCCTATATAGTCTACTAGTAGATCTTCTGGATAACTCTTTCCAGGTTAGACCACTTACTTAAATCCCTCTCTTACATTGTAGTAAAGTATCTCACAGCAGTTCCCTATACTGACTTACACCCAAACCAAGTCTTCCCCTTCCACTCAAATCAAGCAGCAACCTGATTGCTTCGTCATCAACACTAAGTTCCTTTCTCCGGTAAAATACAGTTTCTGCTCTTCTGGAGCACAGTCCTACACCTGGAGAGATGCCTAAGGCGGCACAGGAGAACTCCCTTGAATGGTTAACCCACCTGGTGATGTTTCTGTGTGTGCTAATGAAATTTCTGTGACTCATGTACACATTACTGGTCTACTTCCCATTTTCAGTCTTTTATTATGTGGGATATGGGACACTTCAAACATTAAATACATCATATCAAACATTAAATAGGTCATATGTTCGATGTAAAACCACGAAGGGATAACTTCTACTCCATACTGCCCTTCCTTTACATACCGCAATTGAGATATGCAGGTATTAACAAAAATATATTTCAGTCATGCCACATATTATGTATGAAATTGATGCAATCTACATTTCCTAGGAAAAAAATTATGTCAAACTGCTATACTTAACAAGATTATATTCATTAAAAGTTTTCATGATGAAAAATTTTAAGTAGAATCTGACTGGAAGCCAAACAAACAGAATCAAATCCACAAAAACACCACACAAGACACCATCACAAAAAAAGTGAATCTTCAGTGACAACTATATTTAGAGTTACTTAACGCTTGCTTTCTTGATATTGTAAACCACAAATTTTTTATATAGCGCTAAGTCAGGGGCTTGCAAAGTCTGTATCAGATCCACATACCCTTACAAAAATAATGAAATCAGCCTATTTGACAGGATGTTTTTTTCACAATATTTAGAACTGTTGTAATATATACCTGTCCTTAGTCCAAATTACTTAACAGAAATATCCAGCTGTTATTATCTGGACCATTGTTAACAAAAAAATGTTTAAAAAAAAATACGTCAGCTCACACAGCAAACCTCTGAGATGCCTTGGCAAACAACACTGTTCACACTCGCAAATTCATTAATGTTAATGATAGTTGTGGATATGCAAAGCAGTATTATCTGTTCATCTGCGCATATTCCTATAGATAACAGAGAGCGTGTATGAAGTATGCAGCCAGGAAAACAACAGTTCTTGTCCCTCAATCTCAGTACAGTTTTGCTATGTAGCTATGCTACCATTTTTGTCTACAGGGAAGTTGTAAAGTCTGGTGCTTTCCTCTTGGTGCAGTTTTGAGAACTAAAGGTGGGAATAAGGAGGAAATGAGAAAAGTTAAGTGGTCTTTCAGAGTCTGTTCCCTAGGTTTGCTGACAATCCCCCATATAAATCAGGCACCAGTGCCAAAATGGAAAGCTGACATCATTTTATATCAAAGATGGCTGTGTTTGCTCCTCAGGTTTTTAGAAGATGGTTCTGAGAGACACCTAAAATAACCTGTGAGGGAGATTTGCTTCAAATAAGAAAACTCAAGATATTTCACTTGCAGAAATAATATTCTGATTTCCCTCACACAACAGGGGCTTCTCTGGACTCCTAACCTTCACACATACACTGGATCACCATCTCAAAGAAATTTCTTTTTCTCTCAGGGTAGCATTTTTAGCCTTTCTCCTTTTTTGCTCTAAAGGAGGTCTTTTCAGCAGTAACTGTGGTTAACAGGGCTAAATTAATAAAGTGGAACAGTACAGCTGATCCAAAATGGACACAGTCATTGGCTCAGTTGGGAAAATGGATAAACTTACTTAGAGGCGGAAAAATGGGAAAACAAAAAAAACCAACCCAAAACAACTTTCTGAGCCTTCTGAAGATGGTGAACAGACCGTTTAGTTACTGAATAGGTAAAACTACTAAATGTTATTTGTTGCATGTAGTTGTGACTCAGCCCTGCTGATTTTTATTTGCATGCTTATCTGTATATTAACAGGACTAACCCAGTATTTTGTTTGGCTGTGTGGCATTTGCTTTGTTTTATTGGGATGTCAATAGACGTACAGTGACATGTTAGAGAAAAAAGTAAGAGTGAATGCTTCAACTTATGTAAAACCCTGAATGAGACACGGCGGATGTTTTTTCCAGCATGACAGAAGCAGAACCCTGTAATGGAACTCCCAAGTGTCTTTAACATCCTTTCATTTCAACAATACTGTTACTATCTGCTGTCCAGGGACATAGTCAGTGACTTTTACAGATTCACCTACAGCTGACTTCTGGCAGTGTAAAATGATTGAGCTGAGGATTGACGCTGTAAGCTCCTTATCACCTCCCTTTGAAATTTCTTAATTATTAAAATGAGAGAAAAAAGAAGAGGGTATTCAAGGGGTCATAAATGAAATAGGTCCTGTTTTCAATACCTACAATGAGAATAATTTTCATAATTGGAAAGCCATGGGTTAGAAAAACTCAAATGGAATCAGGGTTTACTGTCCATGTTATCAGTATGCCACTAAAATGCTTTGGGATGATAAAGAAATTCAGTTACTGACCTGCTGCTGTAAGTGGAAGCAATAAAACATTGATCTTGTATGAAGGAAAAGAGAAAAGTTTTCTTCTTTATTAGTGACCTCTGAAGTCTAATTGCTGTTTGAAATATGCAAGGAAATGTATGGCAGCGACAAACCATCTACATCCTTTTAATGCACATCATGAAAAAACATTTGATGGATAAACCATATGAAGAGCATGAAAATAGTATTTGTGTTGAATTTCTAAACTCTTACTTTGAATAAGCTTTGGTTACATTTTAAATACATAAAATACTTTGAAATATAAAGTATCTAATATAAAGGCATTAACATTCTTTTGACCTATATGATTTTGTTTTCATTTTTAATATAGCTTACATGATGGTGATCAATACACAAGAGAAAAGGAATTCACTAGGGAAACAACAGTTAAGAAATGTGTAAGTCTTCTGGTTTTAGGATAGAAAGAGGAGGAAAGTGGTGAGGTTGAAAATAATCAGTTACAGAAACAAAGGAGAAATTTCAACCTAAAAAGAATTCTTCTGGCACAAATCTTTTGAAAATATAGGAAATATTGAACTATACTTAACAACACTTTTCAGCTTGCTGCAGAAGCTGACTCTGTTTCCATAGGACTCCAAAGCTTCTGTTCCTAATAAAATAAGAAAAACTCATTTAAAGATGTTTCCCACAAAAATTCTCTGTATACTCTCCAACACAATCTGTGTGAATTGAGACCTGAGGGGTTTAGGGACAAGATGTCTTGGAGTCTAAATGTTCAGTTGAAAAAACTTCATAAACATAAAAGTTCATAACATAAAACCTCATAAAACTTCATTTCACCTTCAGGATTATGCTTCCATTAAGGTCGCTGTTTCCTATTCACTCTTTCATTCACTCATTCATTCATCATGTTATAATGAGCTACTTCTGAGGAGTAATATGAATATTTCTTAATCTGCCTTGTGATAGAAAAAACAGAAGGAAAATAACTCAGTATAATGCAATCTATTTTCAGTATTTTCTTCTACTACCATCCTTCTCCCATCTTATTTGAATTTCTTAAGAGAAAAGAAACACAACAGCTGCCTTCCCCTAATCTTGATGTCCTGGCATTGTCAGATCAGTGGAAAACTCTGCAGACTGCTTAGTTTTACATTAGCTCTAAGGGACACAATGACTCCAAAGTTCTCTTTTCTTCTTGTAGGCAATAACTGTAAGGGGAAAAAAAAAAAAAAGACAGACTAGACAGTGGAGACTAAGTATAGTTTCTTAAAAAAGATTAAGTTGAGAAGCTCTGGTGTGACAGTAGAGGGTATACTGAACTAATCGTTCCTATTCTGCAGCTTGTCTGGTGTATCAGAGCCCACAGTTCGGAGCCGTAGGACATTAAAGCAAAAAACCAAGAAAACAGAAAAAACCCCAGCAATGAGTGGGGCTAAGGCTATAGATTACGTAGTTAGTAGCTATCAGTTATAATTATACATGAAGTATTATTGCTCTCCAATCAACTACAGACAAGAACTGCTAAAAACTGCATTAAGGCATATAAAAACTTTACATAACATGGACCGGTTCCCACTTCAATTCAAATTCAAATATGCCCCATCAACTCGAGTGCATTTTAGACCATGCCTGCCCTACTATAAAATGATTCAGAGAAAGCACTAACTAGATTCCAACGTCTACATCCTGCAGATATTTTAACAGCTTTGCTTTTTTTCTTCTTACATTGAAGATCACAAACCCACAAAATATATGCTTGGATATGTCTAATACCACATATGGAGCAAAACAGCCCAGAAAGCCAGACCCTTCAAATACAGATTCCTCTGAAATTTAATTAACAAGTGCTTAAATTCTGCGAGCTGTAGGCAGATAACAATGGAATTGGTAAGTTTGCACCCCTGGTTTGAGTAGCTCAAAGACGGTATGAACTAGGTGCCGTTGTTTACAGCAGCCCGGGAGGCAGACCTTGCTGCAAGCCAACACTCTTCATAGACTGCGAGATCGATTCCCTGCTGCGTAAGTATCTACAGAATTTTGAATTTGCTTTTCCTTCCCTATTAGTAGCACTAAGCTAGTTTAACACCTCTGTACATTATTCATCGGCTATCAAGGACTTTGCCCTGACAGGTTATTTCACCCAGTGCAACCTTTTCTTTTTTCACTGCTTTAATTCCTGTTACCTTTGCAGAGGTATTTATGTGCTGTTAATGTAGATAACTGTTAACACTAGCTCTTCCTCATTTTCACTACACCATATTAATGCAGTTCAAGGGAAAACTGATTCAATAGCATTAGGCATTTTCGGAATGTAGAAATAACTGGAGGATAAAATAACTTAAAAAATGGCTCTGGAGTGTATGGGTAATTAATACAAGCCTTTTTTCTCATCTAGGGGAAGGACTGGTGCTGAGAATGTCATTGCAGTTTAGGTATTAGTAAATTCCGTTTTTTCCTCTGGCTGAGGGGAATCCTTTCTTTTCACAAAAATGATGAACAGTTAAATCAAGTAAGGAGATAACAGATATGAAGTTATTTCAACACTTGGTTCACATCTGCCTATTATTCTTGGCAATAACCGCTTCTATAATTAGGGACAGTTGCAAGGTGTTATATAAAGGAGTATAGGAACATTTTCTTATTTTAGTTTCCATGGCCCTTGGACTCTATTGAAGGCATGGACCTTCCAAGGGTCTTGGGGTTTCAAGATGTTGAAGAAAATCTCTAATGGACATCAGTGGAAAAAATTGGGTCTTTGTGTTGGTATTTTCAGAGAATTTTAGTCTTTCTTAAACTTCCAGGAATGAACAAGCCTTCAACCTTGGGGATGAATTACTGATAGCCTGCTAAATGCACCTAGTGCATCTAAATATTTTGTCTGTTACCATTAAAATATGAAGCTGTGCTTTTTCTCTTTTCTGACATTTATTTCAAGCATATGTGATTCTAGCTTTCTAAGTCATATCTATTGGTTACATACTGCAGGCCCAGCTACTCTGCACATACGGATTAAATTACATATTGAGACACCGGTCAGATCTTAACTGTGATGTGATGATCATCAGATGGGTTTTACCCTTCTTGAGCACAAAGGACTGAAGTATAAATTAAACCATAAAAATCCTGTTTAGAGTAGTGTTAAAGGCCTGATATATTCCCAGCAGTATTCAAGAAGATGAAAGCTGAAGCTGCTGATGACCAGAAATTGTCGTGAAAGTGGAATCCTTACTTTCCAAAAGCAGTACCTTAGAAGAAAATCTGACAAACTGGCTGCTAAGAATGGACCTCATAAACTTCATGAACTTCATACGTAAGCAGTTCCATGGATACCAGGTACTTACGTGTAATTTGTTTGCCATGTGAAATAATCCTCTGAACATGATTTTAAAATTCTTAATTGTAACTATTTATGAGTTAATTTTATATTTTATTGAAAGAGATTGTTTCCTGTTTTAATTTTGATGAAGAATAATTTTTTATTTAAAAAAAAAAAGTTTTCCCTGAAAAATTTGCTGGCTCTGTTTTTTCTCACAGAAAGATATCATTAATCTCACTGGAGTCAAAATTTGTACAGAGGGGAAATAGTTTTTATGAGACCCATGATATAGCTAGAAAAAGGAACCACAAAGAAAAGCTCTTACACATGGAAACCTTTATTCAGAATTTTTTATTTTGTTTTATTATTATTTGTCATTTCAGTCTTTTAAACAAATCTGGGTTTTTGTTTGCTCTTAGTTAAAATTTATGTTTTATTTCTCAGTGAAAAAAAAAATCTAAACTTGCAGTGTTTATGCCTTCAACATTCCTTTTTATTGCTGTAAATTTACTGATATCTATTTTATTTTACTCAGCTCTTTTATCCTTATTTTTTGTTCCTTTTTTCCTGTTCCATAATATTGCAAAGTATCCTCAGTATTAGAACTTTTGGAAAGAGTAAAGTTACTCTCATTCATTTTTCACCAAGAAAAATATCTAATCCCACAGATTTTTTTAAGTTAAATCCAGTGGCAGGGAAGAAAAAAAGAAAAATGAATACAGATCAAGAATATTCTTTAGTGATTAAAAAAAATTTAGGAACTGTTCTGTTTCAAATCTTTGAGGGAAGCTGTACTGAAGAGAATTGAAATACTTTTATAAAATTAAATTTTCTATTAACTTTTTTCATTTTTTCCCCAAAAGCTCCATGCAAATGTTTCCAGGTCTTGTGCTGAATTGAAAAGTTCTGGTCACAATTATCCTGGAACTGGCTTGGGTCTATGGAACTGTTCAAATCAGAGAAGAAATATGAATTAAGCTGAATTTAGTTTCAATGGAACTGGGCTGATGGTGGTTTTTCACATTAAAGACAGGGAAAATTTCTCATTTTGTAAAACTTAAAGTTTGGAAAAGGAAACAATAGAAAATGCATTTGTTTCTGCCAAAGGATATTTTTATACCTTTTGGGCCTCAGTCTGTTCACTGCTAGCTCATGTAACTTTAGTATCGCCAGAAATTTATGGCTTCACAAACTTAAAATCTTAAACTTAAACTACCCAAATAGGAAAAAAATATATTAAAAACTTGTTTGGTTTGGGTTTTTTGGGGGGGTGGAGGTGGCGTTTTTGGTTTGGTGGGTTTGTGGGGTTTTTTTGTCTGGTGAAATCAGAGAAGAAAATACTTGGTAACACACCCAAAAAGCAAACCCACCCATTTCAGCACACATCAAGAGAATGGGGGATTAAAGATTGTTTGCACATTACATTACTTAGTAGTTTCTTCTTACTGCTTATTTTTTACACAATCTTCTATTTAAGGCATTAGCGAGATAAGCATTTACAATATTTAATACGGTTTGTTTTCTCTTGAATTGGATGTCACCAAATGTAATTTACATATTTTCCAACATATTTGTGATGATAAATTTTAGTCTATGCACTACTACTTTAAGCTATTTATGTAAAACTCTCCAGCATTTTATATCATCCTTACTTATAAGTAGACTAATGCATCAGCTGCACATATGTGGGCTGCAAAGAATATAATTTTGCTGAGCCTTCAATGTTTTATAAATTAGCTCTATGAAAGAAAATTCATTCTTCACTTGAGATATTCTTGAAGAACCTATAGATCTATTTTGAAAACCTATGAGATACCTGTACTTACAGGAAAATGTATTTTACTATTCGTATCCACTTAGGTGTGGCTTTGTTGGCTATTGTAATGGTTGTCTCAGAAATGCCTGCTGCTTTGTTACAAAGGTAAGGCCAATCCCTTATCAGGTATGAGGTGCATTTGAAACTCCCTGAAAAAATCAGAAAAGGACCACCTCTTTAGCAATTACATCCTCTAAGAGTGCAGTTTGTCTAAGCTGCGGATGTCATAGCTGTGAAAACCGCTATGTTAATCCAGGCCAAATATGATCTGATATGATCTATGTTAATATATAGAAGTCATAAACCAACTTCATTCTAAGTGGCCTACAGCTGCGTCGTGCTTTGTGAGTACATACATCTTGAAGTTACTGTAACTGGGTATGTATTTCTGCTTGCTCAGTTTGTCTAACTCATAAAGGTCATGACTCAAGATGTTTGGCAGAACGACATTTGGAGGGAACAGCAAGTGTTTGTTAAGGAAAGCAAAAACAGAAAAACAGGAATATAGAAGAAAGAACTAAATGTCAAGCACTTCAACACCATGCCACTCACTTTTCACGTTTTTTCATGTTAAAGTATATACATACAAATTCATAATTTAATTTGGAGAAGTGGCTCAACAGTAGATAAAGAGATAAGGTGTAATATAAAAATAAATATTGGAGAGGAGTCTACATTTACTTTCATTACATGAGAAGACCTAAAGCACAGAATGGATGTTACCAGTGACAGGGGGAGATGAGGAGAGGAAAAAGGGTTTGCCCCACTTCCCATTCCCCTGCCGGGACATTAGCACTTTGCTAATGCAGCAGGAAGAGCAGCACCAAGGTTTTTTTCTGTTTTCTGAACCCCATGCATCACAGCCAAGGAACCAGAGAGATGAGATGCCGCACGGTCACCAGAAGATGCGTTCTGTGTGATTGCAGCCCAGCACTGTAAATTCACACCTCCCCACCGTGAAATGTTATGACGACAGAAGGGCTCATGATCTCCTTTGATACTAGGTCTGAGGCTATGCCATACACAGCATGGGAGAATGCAAAGTCCTCTGCACAAAAGCGCTGATATAATACGGTAGAGCTAGACGAGACTTCCAAATCAAAGCACCTAGTATGCTCTAAGTGGCATATTACAGAGCAATTAAAAATTTATTTTCTAGTAATATTACAAGCTTGACTTCATATTAGCTGAATCTGAAGTGTAAAATCCTGGTTCAGCTGGCAGCAATATGAATTTGATCATTGACTTTACCAAGGCTCGATTTCAGCTGTTGCACAGTGACTTGCTGAACCTATGACGATTTGCACCAGTTGAGGATTTGGCCCAGATTTGCTGAGCACTGCTAGGCTTCGCACTATGGACATTTGTCCACTGGGGGTAAGGTTAACCATCAGCTTGCTTTACAGGCAAAACAATATCCATCAAAAGGTCAGAACTCCCTGTCAGGACCAGCCCTAGGTGGATTTCAGAGACTGCTGTAAAAGTACCTTAATGAAATGCAGAAGACAATATAGTAACCTGTAAGCCACCTTACAGCAAAGGAGAACATATGACTTTCATATCGAAGAACACATGATGGATTATTCTTTCCTCCATTATTGCTGTGTCTTTTCTTCTTTTAATAGTTACAGACATAACTTTGAACATTACTTCATTTAGTTTTGAGGCCAGATTTTAATAGTAACTGTATGAGATAACGGTCACAGACCCTTTGTACAGATGATTTGATACCCAAAAGATTCAGCATTTCTTTTAATAATTCAGCCTGACCTCTGGATAAAACTCGATCAGCACTTAGGAGTACATTTCGTTTTCATCACTCAGAACAACTAATGGGAGTAGGATGACAAAACTTTTCCTCATATACCATGGGTTCACTCCATTACTAGGAATCTAGTTTCCTTGACAGGAATATCTCTGATACACTAAATGTGAGACTTCCAGCTTTTACCATATCCCTTCTTCCACCACTTGAACCATAAAGAATTGTGTGCAGCGAGGTAGGAACGGCATTTCATTTCTGATAGTCTGCATTGCCTATGGCATTGTAGAATTTGCCCCATTTATCCTACGAAAGGCACGACAATCATGCTTTACCTGACTTGTTAACTATTACAAAAATCTTTTTAAAAAGATGTCTCTCATCCTTTGTTGTTCGTTGTCTTCTGGCTCTGACTGAATTAGGAGTTGAAGTCCAAATGTCATAGCTGGAAGCATTTAAGTGTGAGGCTGTCAAAGAGAAAAACAGTATTTTTAGGGGACATTACCTCAGTAATCTCCCAGATGTCTTTTCTGCCTTACCAGAAAAGAAAAACACTGTACCCAACCATGGTAGTCCCAAATGTCCAGGTAGATTCACCATATAAGCTACTTTCTGGGCCTTCCCACAGGCTCCAGGAGCATCCAAAGCCAGCTGCATCCACAGTCTCCAAGGAGAGACTGAGGGCTGTTGTTACACGTGTTGTATGTACAGTGTCTGCAAGTCTGCCTCTGGGCACCTCGGCTCCCGTTCTGGCATCTTCCCAAAGCTCAGTAACAGCAAGTGAGGCAAGATTTGTTGCACAGCATGTGCATTAGAAGTGCTCCTTCTCTGTACACGCAAGATGAACTGCGTTTAATAACTCAGAGAATCTGAATATACTTTCTTATTAGAACAAAGGACAAAAGGTACCCAAGAATGTGAACCATCTCATTTCATGAAACTATTGAGTGCATATCATAGCTCTTAAATATCAAAAGTAATGAAGAAAAAAACATACTGGGTAGCATCAGCACATATTAGTAAGTTAATTTTGGGTTCCAGTGTGCTACTGTAGGCAAAGCAGTTGTCTGAACTGTAAAATAAAATGCCAGTGATCACCATTCAAAAGTCTGGCTTTACTCCAAAGCATTGCGGCAGAAGCAATATTGTCATTCTGTATTTGCAGCGTAGGGAAACTTTGCAGAATCTTAAATGCCATTGCAAATGCTGACTTTTAATGGGTATTTCAATAACAGAACAGACAATTATGTGTACAACAGGAAAAACAGAAGGGATACCAGTGCTAGAGGAAGGAAGTGAAAAACATTATAATTGTATGCAAAAGGTAGATCAGAAAGAGTGCTTGAGTATTTAACTATGATATGCAGCTTCTTTGCACAATGTATGTTTGGGGAAAGATTGACGAAAGGAAAAATGTAAGTTCAGAATATAGGCACCATGCGTAGGTTTAAAAGATTATTATGAGTAGATCTCTTAACCTGGCTGGAAAGGAATATAAAATACCGCATGAAATAGCTGGAAATAGCATGTGGTGGAGTGCTCTGAAAGAAACATGAAGAGATCAATTATCACTGTACCTGCAACAAAATTTACAGAACGAGAGATAACTATATTAGATGATTCTTACATCATTATTTTATGTTGAAGTATATAAAGCTAGAAGTTGGCTATAATAAAAGAATAAAGGACCACGCCACATCAAAAGCGTTTCTTTTCCATTTGACAGGAAATTTCACTTGAAATGGAGAAAGCACTGATGGATATGAATAATTAGACCAGAAAACCTGGGGTACAAAAAGCAAAACTTTAATCCAATGCTTTACATTGGTTTGAATCTCATGATGTGGCTATCCTAGCCATAACATATAACATTGTTTCCATTAGAAGATACTGAGTCCTTCCGAAAGCAAAACCCATGGGCATTCCTAAATACTGCAGAAGCCCATTTCAAAGTCATGGAGTCTTAATGTAATCGATGGCTGCTTTAGCAATGCTATCTTTGACACCCAAGGTAATAAGTAAGGTAACTAATCAACAGATTAATAGTTTTTACACATATTTCTCAGAAGAGCTTTCCAGGGTAAAGAAATATTATTGTCCTTGTGCAAACAGCAATCCAAAGCACAGAGAGAACATCAGATCTGATTATGGTTGCACAGTAAATCTGAAGCATAGCTGGGAACAGAGCACAAGGTTTCTAACTCCCAGCCTGGGACTCTAACCACATAAAAACATAACCGTTGGCTGAGATCATATTACTAAGTTACACTGTACTGAAAGCATTGGAATAGTAGCCATCAGACAACCATTACAGTTGTACAACACTTGAATTTATAGGATCTGGTCTAAATCTTCTTTATGGACTTGAAATAGAGTGAAGTTAGTGGAGTCTCAGTGGAGCCTGTGAAAGTGCTGTTAGGTCAGAACACAGCAGAGAGCCATGACATGTATGCTTGAGGTAAAACACGGCTTTCTGTAGTATAGGATGAAGGCATAATTTGTTGCAGAATGAATTCTCTGAGAGAACATTTTGATTGCTTGGAATGATTCCAAAAAAGCAAAGCTTTTTATTCTGTGATAAAAACAAAAATCCTGCTATAAAGCTTTCATTAAGAATTTCACTATTATTTGTTATATCATTTAACTTTCGGCACACTTTAATATCATGCTCTTTGATGCTCTTCTCCTGTGATAGTCAGGCGAAAGTTACATCGTATTGCAGCAAACCAAAAAAGGCCTTGAAACCAACACCAAATCCTTATATGCACTCATTTCAAGCCTAAAGTTCCACTTCAATATACAGAACCTCTCAGATTGCTCCTGCAGTCTAATGGAGGAAAAAAAAAGGGCTATAGCAGGTTCAGTCAAGGCTACACCAAATAGGTTTTCATCACGTGGTGGATGACACCAAGATGAGTGGTGTAGGTGATACGCTTGAGGGAAGAGATGCCATCCAGAGGGACCTCGACGAGCTTCAGGAGTGGGCCAATATAAACCTCATGAAGTTCAACATGGCCAAGTGCAAGGTCCTGCCCCTGGGTCAGGGCAATCACCAGCACCAGTACAGACTGGGTGATGAATGGATTGAGAGCAGCCCTGCGGAGAAGGACTTGGGGATACTGGTGGATGAAAAATTGGACAAGAGCTGTGTATTGGGTTTGCGTGGCAAGGTTTTGGTAGCGGGGGGGGGGGGGGGGGGGGGGGGCGGGTGCGGGAGAGAGCA
>NW_010973231.1:4881893-4906378 GCF_000737465.1 Haliaeetus leucocephalus
GGGGGGGGATGCAGAGGTGCCTTCTGTGAGAAGATGCCAGAAGCTTCTCCCATGTCTGATGGAGCCAGAGCCATGATGGACCCACCGCTGGCCAAGGCTGAGCCCAACAGTGATGGTGGTAGCACCTCTGGGAGAACAGATTTAAGAAGGGAAAAAAAAAATGGCTGCGCAACAGCAGCCAGGAGGGAGGAGTGAGAATATCTGAGAGAAACAACCCTGCAGACCCCCAGGTCAGTGAAGAAGGAGGGGGAGGAGATGCTCCAGGCGCTGGAGCAGAGATTCCCCTGCAGCCCGTGGGGAAGACCACGGTGAGGCAGGCTGTCCCCCTGCAGCCCAGGGAGGTCCACGGTGGAGCAGATCTCCACCTGCAGCCTGGGGAGGACCCCATGCTGGAGCAGGTAGATGCCTGAAGGAGACTGTGACCCCATGGGGAGCCTGCGCTGGAGCAGGTTTTCTGGCAGGACTTGTGACCCCCCAGGGGACCCGCGCTGGAGCAGTCTGTGCCTGAAGGACTGCAGCCCGTGGGAAGGACTTATCTTGGAGAATTTCGTGGAGGACTGTCTCCCATGGGAGGGACCCCACGGTGGAGCAGGGGAAGAGTGAGGAAGAAGGAGCAGCAGAGTCAATGTGTGATGAACTGACCGCAAGCCCCATTCCCCATCCCCCTGTGCTACCGTGGGGGAAGGAGGTAGAGAATTCAGGAGTCAAGTTGAGCCTGGGGAGAAGGGAGGGGTGGGGGGATGGCATTTTAGGGTTTGATTTTATTTCTTATTATCCTACTCTGACCTTTGATTGGCAATAAATTAAATTAATTTCCTCAAGTCGAGTGTGTTTTGCCCGTGACAGTAATTGGCGAGTGATCTCTCCCTGTCCTTACCTTGACCCACAAGCCTTTCGTTATATTTTCTTTCCCCTGTCCAGCTGAGGAGGGGAGTGACAGAGCAGCTTTGGTGGGCACCTGGTGTCCAGCCAGGGTCAACCCACCACAAGCCGGCAATGTGTGATGCAGCACAGAAAGCCAACCGTATCCTGGACTGCAAAAATGAAGCATGACCAGCAGGTTGAGGAAGGTGATTCTCCCCCTCTACTTTACTCTGGTGAGACCCCACCTGCAGTACTGTGTCCAGCTCTCAGACCCCCAGCACATGAAAGACGTGGGCCTGTTAAATCAGGTCCAGAGGAGGGCCACAAAAATGGTCAGAGGGCTGGAACACCTCTCCTGTGAAGAAAGGCTGAGAGAGTTGGGGTTGTTTAGCCTAGAGAAGAGAAGGCTCCAGGGAGACATTATTGCAGCCTTTCAATATACAAAGGGGGCTTATAAGAAAGATCAAGAGAGACTTTTTACTAAGGCTTGTAATGACAGGACAAGGGCCAACGGTTTTAAACTGAAAGAGGGTGGGTTTAGATTGGACATAAGGAAGAAATTCTTTACAATGGTGAGACACTGGAACAAGTTTTCCAGAGAAGTGGTGGATGCCCCAACACTGGTAGTGTTCAAAGTCAGGTTGGATGGGGCTTTGAGCAACCTGATCTCATGAAAGATGTCTCCAGGGCAGGGCTGGATGATAGATGATCTTTAAAGGTCCCTTCCAACCCAAACCATTCTATAGTTTTATGAAGTGGTGACTGTATCACCACCAGAAAACTAACAGAGCAGCCTGGTCCTTCTTTGAGTTTTTAGAACACATTTCAATAGACTGATGCTGGGATTTAGGCAGAAATTATGTCACAGATCTTGTTCATCATCTTTTGCTCCAGAAAATGGCTTATTTTACTGCCCCCTCTGCTATACCTTTTACTTTAATCAGTACCACTTGTAAATTGCAGTTCCTAGCTCTTCATATTAATCAGCTTGCTGCATATAGCTTACAAGAAAGAATCTTTGTTCCAATTTTTTTCCCCTGTAAATCTGTCACCTTTCTCAATACTATCACACTGAAGTAAGCTAAGCCAGGAACCCATGAATGCACATATTAATTCATAAAACCCAACCATGCTAATTATGAAGTTTGAATTATGCAGCAAACGGTGTAGCACAGTTCCCTATTTATGATTTGGAATCTCAATATACTTCTAAGATGAAATGCTTAAAATGAACTTCATATGTACAGCATTGTTTTAGACTGAAGTCATATTGAAAGATGTCAATGAAGGCTGACTGCTTTTTAAAAAAAATTATGATACCATTATCATTATAAACAAATTTCTTTCTGGCTTTAAAATTTTGTAATTTCTTGCTAAAATAATTAAAGCAATAAAGTAAAAATATAAAACTCCCGCTGTTTTGAACATTTTCAGTGTCTTACTAGGATGGAATGACATCTTGGTTAATTGACACTTTTGAATTAACAAAATTCATCAGAAATGGAACCATAAGGAGCGTGGGCTGGATTTTTAATATGGTTTTTAGTAAGGACTGTTTTTTCTCAAGTAAAAATAAGTAGCATTTTTGTTTAGCTTCTTGCAGGTGAAATCATTGAAGATCTGAAGTTTTAGAGTTTTAGATGGTTGTTTCATATTTTTGTGTTTTGCATAAGGAAGTCTAGTTGTTGAATACTATTTTATAATTTTTTGAAGAATGGGGTTTGAGGTAGAAAGATAGGATAGAAAAGGACTTGTTAACTGACTTCCTTATTTTCATTCTTTACATTAAATATGTAAAATGTACTTAAAAAGCAGGAAAAAATGTTTAATATAAATGATTATCCTGTAGTGGGAATGTGGTGGGTTGACCTTGGGCAGCTGCCAGACAGCCACCCAGCTGCTCTCTCACTCCCGTTCCTTAATAGGATAGGGGAGCGAATAAGATGAAAAAAGCCGTCGGTGGAGGTAAAGACAAGGAGCTCACTTACCAATTAGTGTCACAAGCAAAACAGACTTGACTTGGGGAAAATTAATTTAATTTATTGCCAATTAAAAGTTGAACTGGATGGTGAGGAACAAAGACGAAACCTAAACCACCTTCCTCCCAGCCACGTTTCTTCTGCTGACTCAACTTTACTCCCTCATTCCCCACCCCTCGACCTCCTCCCTCACCAAGTGGTGGAAAGGCGATGGGGAATGGGAGACTGTGGTCAGTCCATAACGGTTCCTCTCTGCTGCTCCTTCCTTCTCCCACTTTTCCCCTGTTCCAGCATGGGTCCTCTCCATGGGCTGCAGTCCTTCAGGATAAACCTGCTCCAGCATTGGGTCCTCCATGGGCTGCAGTGTGAATATCTGCTCCAGCATGGTCTCTTACACAGGCTGCAGGGGAATCTTCTCCAGTGCCTGGAGCACCTGTTTCCCCTCCTTCTTCTCTCCTCCTTCTTCTCTGACCTTGCTGTTTGCAGGATTATTTCTCACGCTTTTTCTCCTTACACCTCACTGCTGCGCAGTGGTTTGCTCTTCCTAAAAGATGCTTTCCCAGAGGCACCACCAGCTTGGCTAATGGGCTCAGCTGTGTGCTCTGGCAAGTCCCTTGCAGATCCAGCTGGAAACAGCTGTGTCCAGCACAGGGCAGCCCCTGGTCTCTTCTCACAGAGGCCACCCTTGTAGCTCCCTTCCCACTACCAAACCTTCCAGCCTACACCCAATATACACTAACATTGGAAGGATGCCCTTACTTCTCCTATTTAAAACATGTACAAATGCCAGATTTCTGCTGTAAATTAGTGAGGCTCCTATTATATGGCAGATTATTGAGGGCAACATGCTGTCTTACAAAAATATTTGTTAATCTATTGTGGGAGCAGGTGGAATTTAGGTTCCTGCAGATGAACAAGTGGTGCATAATTATTTTTTTTTTTTTGTTCCATGACCACAGCAGTTACTCAAGCATCATCTCAGCTGAGGAAGTCTGAAACACACATTTCCATCCCTCTTGATGGGTAGAACAGATAAGGAGCATAACCTGGTCTGAATTCTTGTGGGACAGGGACTCTCCGTGCCTCCTGCTGAAAATGCACTGCTTCCCAAAGAAGACGTCAGTTTTCCATTTGACAGAGAGCTAGAACAAAATAAATTAGCCTGGTATTAGGACATTCCCTCTGGACAGCTGCACCCTTGCATTCTCACATGCTGTCCTCAACTTGATTATGAAATATATATATGAAACTCTTTTCTCTTGAATGCCCAGTTCAGAGACTTGGTGACCTTGTTATTTCTTCACCCTCAAAATCATGGATGCTTTTGTACACAAAAGCCTTCCACGGGAGAGGCAGTGATTTCTTCCCACCCTAAGCTATATGATACAAACCTTTTTGGGGGGAAGAAGGAAAGTGGGTTTTGATATTAGTCGACAAAATCCCTGACGTGTAAAACATATTCTGTGTTCAGCATTGGTTACTGGTGAGCTCACGTGTCTACCTACAGTATGCTGGCACCTTTGAATTTCACATTATGGTAGCTAACTCTACCTGGACTTCATGTATGAGGTGCCTAAAACTCAGTTGTTGCAACTCAGCCTCACAGTGGTGCTTGAAGGTAAGAAACCTGTTTTAAAACTACTCTTCTGCCACGTTTGAAACAAAGACTTGAATCCAGATTGTTTAAATCCTGAAAGACCACTCCAGTCACTAATCTACTGGATGCTCTTTTTGTTTTCTCCTGGATCTGTGGTATTTTGTATAAATGAAGAACTGTTAATTGCAGCAGAAAGTTTCATCTGTCTCTCCTAAATCCTAAAGGAATGCCCTCATCACTTAACTACAGCTCTTAAACCTCCACGATTTCTTCTTTGGCCACATGAATATTTAATTCATTTATAGAGAATATTCAATAGCAGATATTAAGAGATTGTCTTGAAATTCCAACATACATTTAAGATATAGGTATGCTGGCCTAAGCAGCTCTCAAATAAGGTAAATTAAAAAAAATTATTGCTTTAAGAAACTTCCTAGAATTAAGGCACCCCAAATTTGGAAACATTAGAGGAAAGGAAATTTTGTGCAATTCTGCTGTCAAGAAGATAGGTCTGTATAGGATTGGTGATATCTAACAGTGATTAATGTGTCTCGAGATCAAAATGTTCTAGTTGCCAAAGTTGGAAGTTGAGTAACTAAGATTTTCTGTGACTCTAGTCTTTGTCAAAGCATATGCAGACGGGTATAAAACTTCCTTAAAAGTGTGTAACATTTATCTACTGCTGCCACAAGAGATTATTAATTTTTGGACATTTTGGAATTTTTTTATCAGGGTATACATTCTAAATAAATGGCTACATTACAACTTTTTTTTGGTACATTCTGGCTAACTACTCTTCCCCTCAACTACTTACATCATTCAGATGCTAGGATAAGAGAAAGAATTATCAGACTTCTATGTTTGTCATCTAGTCTGCATGCCAGGTAATCAACACCACTTGCAATGTCATGATCACACATTCCTTCCTCTTTAACACTTGCTAAAAGTTTTCATTTTCTCCTCTATGCTCTATATAAATCAGGTTTATCTAACAAAACTGGGTGTATTCAGTCTTACCAAGGCCATCCCCGAAGCTTCAGGAAGTCAGAAAAGATCTGTTTTTCCCAGGTATAATTACCATTTGGTCTAACTGAAAAGAACAATGAAAATAACTGGACTTTCAAAAAAACCCACAACAACCCCTCAGGAAGGAGGGACTGAAAAAGTGTACTACTAGGAATGCTTCAGGAAAAACAGAAGAAAGAGGATGGCATTGTTATGATCTGCAAGGACATCAAATGCTTCTGGAATGAAGAAAGAAATAATCAGTTCTCCATGCCTAGAGCAGGTGGAAAAAGAATTAATGGGCTTGAATTACAGCCAGGAAGATTTAAGATAGATATTAAGTAAAACTTTCTAATGACATGGATCATGACACACTAGAATAGATTCCCTGAAGAGCTTCTGGAGTTTCAGTCATTGGAAATCTCTAAGGACAGGTTAGGTAAACATCTATCAATCAGAGTTGACAGGTACAGTTGATTTTGCCTGCAGGCAAAAGCATAGAGTAGGTGACCTCCTGAGGTCTCTTTCAGCCTATTTGTCTCTGATTCTGTGATAGACAGTGGTTTATTCTACAAGTACCCTCATGACTAATAGGGGTATTTATAGCAGAAAGTACTCCTCAAAAAGACATTGGCAAAGATGTCAATATTTTTCTGAAAGTAAATAGGTATGCGTAAAAGGAGTAGAGGTCCTGGCTGAAAATGTAATCCACAACTTTTTTTCTGATCAATAAAATCACGTATTAAATAGATTTTCCCAAGACTACAGATAACAGTTGGATCTGAATTTTCAAGGTGTGCATGGAAAGTCACATTGCCTCCCTCAGCATTATAAGTAAGCAAGATACTGAAACACATTTAAATGCCTATCTTCTGTATGCTCCACAAGATATGATTTTTGTAGAGCTAATTGCTTTAGTATTGGGCACTTAACTGACACGGAGGAGATGGTGTATCTTTGCCTGACTAACTGCCCCACACTTTATCTGTATGGATATTATAAGGAACTCGGCATTCTTTAAATGTGAGTAATCTGACCAAATATCTGCAGTTACCGACATTTGCACATCTACACCTGCGACTTCCTTTGGAGTCAGTGGAGAGGAAGAGGCATTCAGCACATCGTTCAGCTGACTTATTTTCAATGCCTCCTTTAGGATGAGATGATTTGTGCCCTGGAAGTACTTAGTTATTTCCAGTGACTATGAAGAAAACAAGAAGTGCGCAGTTGAAAAGTGGACATCTGTATTAAACAGGTAAGTAAATGAGTATCACTCCTCCTCGGATAGATTTTCACATTGTATATAATTACTTAATAGTCTTCCACATGCTTTTCCTCACACAGCTTCTGTGGAGTAGGAAGAGCTGTTGGCCTCTTTTTGAAGATGTGGAAATTAAGCACAGGACAGTTATGACACTTGGCCAAGGTCACACCAGAAAATTCAACAGAAGAGAGACCTGAATCTGTGTTTGTGAAGTCTCTGACTGTGTTCCACTGGATTTTCCTTTTTTTTTTAAAAAGCAAAAATGATTTTTTTAACAAAGCACGTGTTTCTAAGACAGTCATCATCACAGGCCTGTCACTCTTGCCACTCTTGACTTTATCCCCCCAAATAAACACTAATTTCCTTAGCTAGATTATTAGATAAAAAAAAAAAAAAAGGAAATTGCTGTGTGTGAGCAGGGGTGAGAAGTCTTTCTAATTAGGATGCTGCAAAGCATTCAAGAATTACAAAATAGAAAATGGTCTGCTGGTACAAGGATGGCAAATCTGCAAAAATACAAATCTTCAGAATGAGCATAATCTTGCAAGCATCCATATGGTAAAACATTTTTTTCCTGATTTGGAAATGAATAAATTATCTTCCAGGGCTACAATACATATATACACACACTTGTATTCAAGTGCTATGTGTGTATACATACTTACATGATACATATAAGCGTATCTTAGCTTTCATTAGTTTGATCCAAGGGTGGATCAAACTGTTTTCTTCAGAATGCCTAGAAAAGGGGAAACAGAAGTATGGACTACTAGAGTTGACAAATGCCTAGTGCATTAAATATTTTTTGATCAAGAAGAATTGCCAAGCAAATTCATATGGGAAAAATCATGGTTTATCTTCAGCTATGTGGCAAGTGGTACTATTCCTACCAGAGAAGGTACCAAAGAATAATAAGCTTTAAGAAAGTATTTTAGATTCTAACTTTTCACTAAATTCAATAGGCCTTGATGTCCACAGTTTTGCCGTAAATATTTGAGGTAAAATCCTGGTCTCATTTGAGCTGAATAACAACAACCCCTTGGTGTGAACGAGAGAAACATTTCCTTCTTGGTTTGTATGGGGATTGGAGCTCTAGAAGCTAACGTCTGAAATGTATATTTAGTGCTTGAAATGGAGCACTGAGAAGGGAAAAGAGGAAAGCAATAAGGGAGCAGAGAAAATAACTTTTCCACAGTGTAGAAAAAACATGCAATGAAGAATCTCTAGGACACACAGAAGTACTTCGTGAAACACAGTAAAGCCCTAGCTTCTTTTCCAACTCCCATGATATTATCTCCAAAAGAACGTCTGCATACAGCCAGATCTTATATTAAATTCATTACTCTTATACTGGGAATAAGTCTCACATGGGCTAATATACCCTGCTTTTCAGTGCACAGAGACGTCAAAGAACATCAGGTGTAAGTCCCCTGGTAAATCTGACTGTCTAATGTTTATTATATACCTTGAGCAAGGTGAAAAGATCTTGTAAGCTGTGAAGAAGTACAAATCAGAAATATTATTGAATGTTTCTGAATAATCTAGAAAATGTTACTGGTAAGGTTCTTAGAAATTCAATTTAGAGTTGGCATAGCTGGTTTTAAACTATCCAGCACAGGAATCGCCAGATCAGGGATAATGCTGGCAAAGACAAGAAGTGACTACAATGCACAGGTTATTTTTTTCTTACTGATACATATGAAACAATACATCCATTAGCAGCAATATTTTGTTCAGACTATAAAATCTTACCCAATAATGTTAGTGAGAAAAGCGGCTATATGCAAATACTAATTCATCTTTCCAGCAAAACTAAAGACAGAGGACCAAGGACAACTGAATTAAGCTTCCTCATGTTAGTAGTTCTGGGGACAAATCTGGGCTCTAGCACAGGCTGGAAGAAGCCCTTAGTGAAGCACAGATAGTGCTTCTGTGATGTGGTCTTTAAATGCATTACACAATGATTACAGCCCCTAATTTTTCTTCTAATACAACGTATGTGAATCTTTTATGTATTCTCAGTGGGCTAGGCAAAACCATATTCTCCTGGTAAACTTCACATAGAAGTCCTCCATAAAGGAGGAAACTTGTTCTCTTTTGTATAGAACAATAAATTTACAGCAGAATATTATTCTCCATCAAAGTAATCATTTAAGAATAAATGTATAGAATACTGGTCTTTCTTGAACAGACCTGTTTTCAGTTATCTGGGCTAAAATCCAACTAATTTAATTTGTAAGCTTTTTTCTAAAATAAGATAAGATGGAATTCTAAAATATCTATACTTAAAATCTACTTCTTGTTGACAAATACTGTGGTAAAATGGTAAAATCAATATGGATTCAAAGAAGTATATCAATAAATGTAAGGATTGCAGCAAATAAACCACATGAAATTCATAATTTTGTTAAATTTCTGCAGATTCTTCCCATGACACAGAAATTTTACACAGATTTGCAGATAATAACATTATTTCATTTTTCAATGTAAGTTTTCTTCAGAGGAATTCTTACTTGATTATGTTTTATACATGCCAGATTATGTGGCAAGGGAAAGCCACATGCCTGGTCCGCAGAAAGACTGGGACCCAGAGACTGGTGTTCTGAATCATCAGCTGTACTGAAAACTGAAGCACAACGTGCACATTGTTCTAGAGCTACACTAACAAAATCTTGCATTTCGTTACTACCTCCACCTTTCTATCATGAGATTTACTTTGCCTTTTCTTTTTATAATTCTGGTTAAATATACTGTTTAATGTATTTAAATATAATTTGCAAGGCTTTATCTTTATCTTATTATTCTATCCCTGCTCTTTCTATCACCAAATAAAATCAAACCTCCTTTCTTTCTTTTTACCAATTTCTCTTTTTATATCCACTACAATTTTGAAGGTAGTTTTAGTCGAAGAGCCCTGGGATGTTGTTTGCAACCTTTTCTTCTTTGCTTAGCCTCCAAATTCCAGATAGAGTTTGCTCTTTTGAATTAATGTGCATGGCTCTTCTATATTAAAGCCCTCAAACTCTCAATCCAGTCATTGTCTCTAATTGGTTCTTGTAATTTCTCAAAGTTTGCCCTTTCAAAATCAAAATCCTTACTTACAGACATATTTTTGTTTATCCTACTGTTTCATTTAAACTGGATCAGCTAGGGATCATTAGATTCAAAGTTTTCTGCAGAAGGCACTTCCATAACGTGACTCTTATGTTATCATGTACTTCATATTACATCCATATCTTATAATTTTTATTAAAAAGTAGTTATTGAAGATACAGGACAACTACTGAGCAAAGGAATTTTAGATATTAATATATTATTATATGCCATAAACCTCCATCTAAACCCAATGGTATTAAAATCACAAGTTCAAGCATTCCAAAACAAGAATTACAATGCAAAATCTAAATTATCCTGACAATTAGTTTTGCCCATTTCACATGTGTATCATGTTAAGGTATTTAGTTATGTGATCAAATCTCACATTTTCGACAGGATTTCTCCCTCAGGTGGTGCACAAAAAGCATGAAGATGAAGCTGTCTTCTTCTATTGGAAATATATATACTCCAATTTTGAAAGAACTGAATCCTTCACCCAAATCTTTACACAAATGTATCACAAGAATGGCAGAAATACTGTATTCCATGAGACTGGTTCACTTCTCAGATTCAGTCACAGCAGCGTATATCTTTGTCACATCAGGACTGAATCCTCCTGGGTTCAGCAGGAAGCAACATGCAAAGTACAACTAATTAAATACCTAAAGTTTGGTGCAGCAAATTAGTGTGCAAACACCATTCCAATATTTGGCAAAGCAGACACGTAAGCATCTCATTCAAAACTCTAGCCTCACAGACAGTTTTGGACTACAATGGTAGATGTTTCTCATGGCAACTATGGACCATATAGACCCTTACCGCTCAAGTTTCTAGGTATTTAGGATAGTGTCCCTACAGGTTCTTTTATCTTGAAAGCGTATTCCAAATACTCTGAATGTGACTCTTGAAGACTTTCTTCAACAGTGACAAAATGGTACCATTATTTAGCAGTTGCATAGATTTTTCATTTGTCCATTTCCAATAAGTTTTTGGAGATGGGAAGGCTTAGGCAATATAGAATAAAATGGTATGGCTGCATGTGAAATAAATGCACTACTCCAGTTTGATTACTTTACTATAAAAATCTTTCCTCAGATGGAAGAAGAGAAGCAACCTTTTTCTTTTATAATCTGATCCTACCACTCACTTTCACATTGACTAGGTTTATTTTTAAATAACTAGATGAATTAGGTTATTTGGGGTAATTTGCTCAATTCTGAGAAAAGAATCTTTAGTAAAATCAATGGGCTTTTAGGATGGTTAAAGCCTTCTAAACTGTTATGCAGCACTTTATGTCATTTGTCACTAGGAAATGACCTTGCTTCCTCAAAATCATGGAATTTTATTTTAGGAGGGTGAACAATCTCACCCTTGTGATGATGAGATGATAAGGAAGGTGGGTAAACTCCATAAGTAAAGAGCTCTCAAAAACTATAATGTTCATGAAGGGGTTTACTGTTGTTAAAACATACAGGTTGAATTCAGTTTTGTTATTGTGTCAGGAATGCCCCAGGCTAGGAGGGCTGAAGTGAAAAAGAAGACTTGATCTCATTTCTAATAAACAGAAAACACTAATTATTTTCCTTTGTAAAATTAAGTACCGTTCTTTGTATCCTGCCTTACAGAGCAACAGAGAAACTATACTATTTTCTCATTATTCTATTTCTAATGGGCATGAAATACTATCTTTTAAAAAAAACCACAATCTGCTTTTTCTTTTTCCTATTTTTTTTCACAGTTACCGTGACAACCATAGAATTTTGGTAGGGATAAAAGATTTGACAAGCATGTTATCTTTCTTCCTTTAAAGTCTTCATGGCAATATAGATGATCAGACACGCATTATTAAACAAGGCTGAACATTATATAAGTGTGAAAGCTACACAAATGACTTGAGGAGGTCAAGAAAAATGGTATTTCCTGTCAGGACCATGATATAAAACAACACAGGAATACGTCATTGCAGTAACAAACATTAAAACTGTGATTTGGTTTTTTGTGGGGGTGGAGGGAAGGATATTTTTAGCTAGGGTGAATGGACTCGATACAGGTGGGAAAAGCTGTACAAAGAAAAGCTCAGTGTCAAGACCAGTTTAATGTCAGTCCAACCGCTAAATTAAATTAGAGAAGTTTAAAGAGTAGTACAAAAAGCAAACATCCTCAGAGAATCCGTATCTTGCTCCAGATCATCAAGACATCAGAGACATGCACCCTTTTTTCTAGATATTAAAACTATTAAATAGCTTTTGATAAGACTGAGGACAGACCTTTTAAATTCTTGGCATTCGAATTCAAATCGAAAATGCAGCACTTCAAAAAAGGGTTTCGTTCTGATTTGGAACTAGAACTAAACTGCAAAAAAGTCTCCTGGAAACAAAACTGTTGAAAACATGTCACTTTGGGGTGATTTTTGCTTAGCTAAAATAAAAACCCCCGAACTGTAAGAATAATTTTTTTTTGTTAATTTGGTAGATTTTCAAAATATATACTATATGTTATTTTAATAGCTATTAGTTAGTTCATGGCATATCATCAGCAGCATATTCACCTATAGCACTACTACTGGCATGTGACAGTAAGAAAAATTACTGAAATATTTCATTATTCTTAAAATCAATACCAACAACTGATTTTGGCACATTTGGAACATTGCTCCTTTTTTCTTTCCTGTATCAAAAGGGTTCATAACAAACACAAACAGGAGATGCTTTAATGTAGGTATCAAACTGCTTCATTTTTTCTTTTTAAAGCATTCTTTAACTGAGAGAGTTTTAATTAAAATCAAATATTTTAAAAAGTTTTCATTCTATATTAAAAACATGTTTTCAATGACAAGCATTTAGATAGAAGAATTCTGATCAATTCAGTTGACTGTAAATAACTATTTGGGTTCCCTATTTAACTTGTGTATGGAGTAGCATCAGCTGTGCCCAAAAAGTTATGTTCATTGGAATGTATATTGTGGGAGAACCACTACACTGTATCACTACGTCACTATTAACCTCCAACTACTTCAAACTCTGAATGGAATTTTCAGAGTTTTTGTGAAAAAATGAGGTTTTTTCTCTTAGCCAAGAGAAAATGGGCAGTTTCTGTAACTAGTAGTTCTTCCTAGTGAAGGTCTGATGAGTACCCAATATCATAAGTACATGAACTGATACTGAGCAAGTTGCCAAACTTCATCTGCTCAGTGACATTTGTAAAGACAAATCAGACAAATCAACTATGTTGTTCAAGACACACAGTTCAACATTAGCCCTGGAGGTAATCAGAACGAATTCTGCTTACTAGTGTAGGGGACAGATTAGTCCACATTTTGACAGACTCATTTCGCTTGCCTAGCTAAGCCATAATTAATGACTTTTCTTAGCCAAATTAGACCATCACGCTCTGGATGGCTGGACAACTAGATGGTAAAAAGCTAGTTGGGTGGGCAGGGTCAGAGAGCCGTGGCTAGTGGGTACCACTCTCCGTGGATGCCTGTGACAAGTGGATACCACATGGGTCTGCACTGGCACCTGTCAGGTTTAACATCGTTATCAGTGATCTGGAGGTGGTAATAGAGTGCACTCTTGTCAACTTTGCAGATGACTTCCAGTTGGGGAGAACAGCAAATATGCTGGAGGGCAGGGCTGCCGTCCCATGGGACCCAGGCAGGCTGGAGGAAGGGGCCAACGGGAACCTCATGAGATACGACAAGAATTGCACTTGAAAAGGAAGAATCCCAGGCACTGATACATGCTGAGGACTGATGGACTGGCACAGTTCACTAAAGTATTTTCTTATAAAGACACCATACTTGCAGACATGGGAAGGTGGATGTTAGCACTAATATCCCCGTTTGTGTTTAGTTGGTCATATCCTCCTAAGCTTTGGTAATGCAGGGAGTGACATAACTGTCACCAGCCTCTCTGCTCTTCTGAGTGGCACAAAGAACAGCACTTTCTGAAATTTATTGCCAAGTCAACAGAGACAAACAAAGCAACTTACCCGGGGTCATTCACTATTCTCATGAGTTTCTACATACGTGTCAGTCTGCACATGCAGCAGCACAGCTATATACTTAACCATTTTTAGTACCATTAATAAAAGATTGGGGATCAAGGCAAATATATTGCTATGGATTTTCATTCTGTTAATTTCAAAATTATTTAACCTTGAAGAGAGAACTGTAAACAATAAAAGTCTGAATTAGTTTGTATTTTAAATCTTAACATTTGCAACACAGAGCAGGAAAATCCATAAAAACAAATTTGAGGGTTCAGCTTCTTCTTAATTGTTGTCATTTTTCATTCTATCACTTTTGGTGTTATTTTAGGTTGAAGGACACAGTGCACAAACAACAACCTCTCGAGCACATCAAAAGGTTTCAGCTTCATTCAAGGGAACACAGAATGTTTTTACACACCATGCCTTACCTTTAGCTATTTTTTGTACAAAAAATGTTATTGTAGACATTGAACAGGAATATTAAGACTTCATAGTTATTATCTAGATATGTTTATAAAGGATCAGTTCATGACGTTGTAGTTCTCTCATCCTGAATGCTGTTTAATTAAATATTTTGCAAATAAATCTTAAAGGTTATATGATATTAAAATTATGCAGTGATGTGATACGTGTTGTGTAACAGGCTGGATAGTTGCTTAAGATTGAAGCTAATTAAAAAATTATTACAATTGTATCACATATTTCTTTCAGACTCTGCACAGATTGGTTGACTCTTTGTACAACCTAGCCTAAGAGGGCCTTCACCTTGATAGGTCTGCCTCTCCTTGGCAAAAGCAACGATGGCAAGTATGGCAGCACATTAAATTAATAAATGCATTAAAACATTTTCCATACACATATACAAAGCAAATCTGACATTGTCTTTTGAGGTGATGTCCTGGTTTCGGCTGGGGTAGAATTAATTTTCTTCTTAGTAGCTGGTACAGTGTGTTTTGGATTTAGTGTGAACAATAACGTTGATAACACACTGATGTTTTAGTTGTTGCTAAGTCTCGCTTATGCTAAGTTAAGGATTTTTCAGTTTCCCATGGTCTGCCAGCAAGCACGTGTACAAGAAGCTGGGAGGGAGCACGGCCAGGACAGCTGACCCGAACTAGCGAAAGGGATATTCCATACCATAGGACGTCACACTCCGTATATAAACTGGGGGAAGTTGGCCGGGAGGGGCAGATTGCTGCTCAGGCATCAGTCAGCTTGCGGTAAGCAATTGCATTGTGCATCACTTGTATTTTCTTGTTTTTTTCCTCTCCTTTTCTTTATTATTAATATTATTGTTGTTGTTATTATTATTGTTATTTTATTTTATTTTAGTTATTAAACCTTTCTTATCTCAACCCACAATTTTCACTTCTTTTTTTCAATTCTCCTCCCCATCCCACTGGCAGGGGGGAGGAGTGAGTGAGCAGCCGCACGGTGCTTAGTTGCTGGCTGGGGTTAACATGACAGGTGATTACAAATCTGATTGGCAAAGACAATGTCAAAAGCATGTCACTTGGCTTATTATTATGTGGCTTTCTAAGTAAAATTTGACATTCAGCAATAATCAATGTAAAACATTCGTGTTATCCAGATTGGGAAAAAAAAAATCTTGGTAACTATACCATCTCCAAAACTAATTGTAAATGGGAAATCATAATAGAAATTAATGAGTACAGTGCTGTCTGTTCTTGACTCAGTGTTATTTAGTTTGTGTATTGGTAATCTAGAAACAAATAATAAAATAACTTCTTATGAAGTTTCCATATGACATGATTATTGACTTAAGTGATAAATAATAGAGAATTCTGAATCACTCAGTAATCTGAATTCATTTTTAAACATCATACATTTTAATGCTGCCATATGCGAGATTGTACATCTAGGAACACAGAAAGTAGGTCACACAGGACACAAAAATGTTTCTTGGAAAGCCTGTATCTATGAAAACCTTTGGGGTCTGGTGAGTAACCAACTCAACATAAGCTCCCAGTGTAATACAGTGACTAACACTAATGTAGCTCTTAAGTATATAAGGTGAAGACAAGTAAGTCAGACTATAGATCTCGTATTACATCTCTATGGTATTATTGACACCGTTACTAGAATACCATGTCTAATCCTAAGGTATACACCTCAAGGTTGGAAAGTTTCTGAAAAAAACAGGTTTACAAAATCTGCAATACAGCAAAATTTCACAAAGAAATCTCAGTCTGGCTAATTTATAAAAGAAGTTAATCGTGGCCTGCAAGCAACCTCCCCTTATATCCCAGATTTATGTTCAGATGGCTTTATCTTCAGGTGGATTTCAACATGAAAGGCAGTCTTCATCTATCCAAAAGGTGGAAAAAAGTTCAATGTCTAAACATTAATAAACACCACAGTCAGGCTAGAAATAAGGTACATATTTTTAAAGTAAGACAACCACAAAAAAACTTCTCCAAAGATGTGTTGATTTCTGCATTGTTTTCTCTCCTGATATAAAGAGTGGGTGCCTGTTTAAAAACATGCTCTAGTTCAATCAGAAGATAAGTATGGGATATAGAAAACACAAGACAAAGAATTATGCTCTGTTTCAGACAAGATATCAGACCAAATGACTGGAGTGACAACAGGCAGCCAGGAACTTGCCAGTAAGATATATTTTTATTGGAAAACTTATTTTTGCAAACTAGTTGAAGACACAGATTAGGTGTGAGTGAGGCCTTGGTTTTTCCCTATTCTATGTGACCCTGAAGAAGATGAGAGTCCCTGGGAGGAAATAAGTACGTTCTTCCAGCTAACAGCATTGTTTTTCTCTGACCTTTCTTTATGGGTGTCCCAAGTTCAGTACGCTCATAATTTGTCTCGTTTTGTCTCCTTTCTTTAGTGTTGTGGATGAAACCTCGTTCAGGAGTATCACTTGGGCACCATCTTTGATTCTAAGGCTTTGATCTCCACATCTTGAAAACTGAAGTTTGTTTAAATCTGCATTCTTTGGCATATTGTCTCTAACATTCAGTCTTTTCTATCCATTCATGCAGCTCAACTCTTACCATTTTCCATCCTAAACACCATGACTTCTTTCCTCTGCTCTTGACATCATAGCAAATTTTCATTTGTAAACAACAGAGCAGAAGGTCCTTTCCCAGCCTTCTGTTTTAGTCATCTCTTCTCTCTATTTCTGAATTTGCTTCTCTTCCACGCTGCATTAAGACACAGAACATCAAGTTATAGTTCAACACTGAAAAGTCCAATCCTTTGTACAGTCAACTGATGACGTCAGTCTTTACTTTTCATTTCTGACATTATAAAATAAGCACCTTCATGGTTTCTGTTATGTTTCTTCTTATGTTTGGGAAGAGTGCCCAGTGAATCTCTCTAAAGCTATCCCATCATTTTGCTTCAAACCCCTCCTCAGACCTCACTGCTCTTGTGTTTCTTAAACACTCAATGAGGCCTACCAACTAGTACAAAATTACCTAATTGGTTTCCTGTATTTCCCCAGCAATCTTTGGATAGGCATCTGTTGTCTTTTGCTTTACACACAGATGATGATATTTTTTGAGCAGTGAACCATTATTTCATCCTGCCTTCTACTGTGACTGCTAACTACACTACTAATATTCCTACTACCTACTACTGATTTCCCTTGTACAAGAGAAAAGAGTGACTCAGAAAATTCCTATTGATTTGCTCCTGGGAGAAAGTATTATAAGGACTGCAATTCTATACTTCTGAATGAAGAATATCAGCTATATGTGGCCCAGAGATAGATTTCTGGATTTTACTCACAGTCTTGAGTTAGGACTATGCCAATCCTATTCCGCAAAAGGAGTTTGAGAAGGTCATTAACTTCAGAAGTCCCATGTGGAAGGAATGCTGTAGGCCACCTATATGAGCCCAGGGAAAACGAAAGAGTTACTATACGGCCCTTATCACAGGAATGGAGTTGTAATTTGGTCCTTGAAAGAACGTTCAAAGCCATAAGAAAGTCTATTTCATCCTCCCATTCACAGGCATGAAGGTTTGGCCACAGATGGCATAATTTCTGGCACAAATTCATTCTTTGTTCAATGTCAGTTCTGGCTTCCATGTTTTTACTTGCAGAAAGAAATGATTTTGTGGGAGCATCATTCAAGATCACTTCATTTGCCATGGTAAATACTTTCAGCTTCCCTTGAGCAGCAGCAGCAGCAATCTACAGCAGACACAGGCTGGATTCGAAGCTCAGACAGAAAATTAAAGACCAGGATCTAGCAGAGTTCTAGTTAGTGCAGTTTCTTTGGTAAACTGCTGCTAGCAAGAAATCACAATCAAGAAATCACGGGTAAGCCAGCCTTCTCCCAAACCTTCGTAATTCTATAAGTACAGTTAAAATAGATTAAAAATATACCTAATATTATATCTAAATTATTGTATATCATCTCATATGTATTACCTTCCTCATATATGTCCTGAATACTAGTGAACTAAACATGCAGTGTAGGTGGGATATGTAATAATCTCTTTAATCCCTGGCCATGAATTCATTATCAAAACAAATAGCCTACCACTCTTCAAAAAGCCCATATAGTTAAAAAATAATTTGCACTGCTGCATTAAATAAGCACTTCTGAAAAAATACCTGCAGACTTCAATGAAGACTATGGCATGCAATTAGTTTTCAAGGTAAACATTTAAGGTCATGATTTTCAATTCAGCCTTCTTTTTTATTTGGGAAATGCACTTGAAAATATATTTGTGTGTTCAGATTATTGTGTTGTTCAAATCACAGAATGGTTGAGGTTGGAAGAGACTGCTGGAAGTTACCTGGTTCAACACCCCTGCTCAAGCAGGGACACCTACAGCCAGTTGCCCAGGACGAAGCCCAGACAGCTTTGGGTATCTCCAGGGTGGAAGACTCCACAACCTCTCTGGGCAACCTCTGCCAGTGCTCAGTGACTCTCATGGGAAAAAAAATTGTTTCCTGATGCTCAAGAGGGAGTCTCCTGAGTTTCAATTTGTGCCCATTGCCTCTGGTCCTGGGCACCACTGAAAAGAGCCTGGCTCCATCTTCTTCACATCCTCCCATCAGGTATTTATACATGTTAATGAGATCTCCCCCCTCAGCCTTCTCTTCTGTAGGCTAAATGATCTCAGTGCTCTCAGCCTTTCCTCATAGGAGAGATTCTCCAGTCCCTGCAGCATCTTCATGGTCCTTCACTGGACTCTCTCCGGTATGTCCTCATCTCTCTTGTACTGAGGAGCCCCAGAACTGGACACAGCACTCCAGCTGTGGCCTCACCAGCACTGACAAGAGGGAAAGGATCACCTCGATCTGCTGGCAATACTATGCCTAATGCAGACCAGGATACCATTAGCCTTCTTTTCTGCAGGGGCACATTGGTGGCTCATGTTCAACTCAGTGTCCCCTAGGACCTTTTCTGCAAAGCTGCTTTCCAGATGGGTGGCTCCCAGCATATATATTCGTACACAGGGTTGTTCCTCCGCAGCTGCAGACTTTGTGCTTCCCCTTGGTGAACTTCATGAGGCTCCTTTACAGCCCATTTCTCCAGCCTGTTGAGGTCCCTCCGGATGGCAGCATGACTTTTTGGCACATCAGCCACTCCTCCCAGTTTTGTGTCATCAGCTGACTTCCTAAGGGTACACTCTGCTCCATCAACCAGGTCATTAATGAAGAAGTTAAACAGGACTGGACCCAGTATTGACCTCTGGGGCACACTGCTAGTCACTGGCCTCCAACAAGAATTTGCACTGCTGATCACCACCCTCTGGGCCAGGCCATTCAGCTAGTTTTCAATCCACCTCACTGTCTGCTCATCCAGCCCACACATCAATAGCTTCTCTATGTGGATCATACGGGAGACACTGTCAAAGGCCCTACTGAAGTCCAGGTAGACAACATCCACAGCTTTCCCCTTGTCTACCAGGCCAGTCACTTTATCACAGAAGGTTATCAAGTCGGTCATGCAAGACTTCCCCTTGGTGTAGCTATGCTGACTACTCCTGATGATTTTCTTGTCCTTAATGTGCCTGGAAATTTATTTCTGGATTTGCTGCTCCATCACCTTCCCAGGGATGGAGGCGAGGCTGCCCCGCCTGTAGTTCCCCGGCTCCTCTTTCTTTCCCTTCCTGAAGACAGGAGTCACATTGGCTTTCCTCCAGTCTTTGGGCACTTCTCTCAGTGGCCATGATCAAAGATTAAAAAGTAGCCTTGCAATGACATCTGCTATCTCCCTCAGCACTTGTGGATGCATCCCATTAGGGTCCATGGACTTATTCATGTCCAGTTTGCCTACACACTCACTGACGTGATCCTCTTCCAACAAGGGTACATCTTCCTTGCTCCAGTCTTTCCCCCTGGACTCTGGAATCTGGCATTCCTGAAGGCTGGTCATGCTAGTAATGTCTGAGGCAAAGGTGGCCATCAGTACCTCAGCCTTTTCCATGTCCTGTTAACCAGGTCCCCTGTCTCATTGGGCAATGGGCCCACATTTTCCCTAGTCTTCCTTTTGTCTCCAATGTACTTACAGAAGCCCTTCTTGTCCTTGATGTCTCTGGCCAGATTCAATTCCATTCGAGCTTTAGCTTTCCTATCTTCATCCCTGAATGCTCAGACAATGCTTCTGTATTCCCCCCAGTTTACTGGTCCTTGCTTCCACCCTCTGTATGCTTTCTTTCTATGTCTGAGTATTGCTAGGAGCTCCTTGTTCATCCACGCAGGCATCCTGGCATTTTTGCGTGACTTCCTATTCATTGGGAGGGACTGCTCTTGAGCTTGGAGGAAGTGATCCTTGAATATTAGCCAGCTTTCTTGGCCCCCCCCTTCCTCCAGAGCCTTATCTCATGGGACCCTTCCAAGCAGATCTTTGAAGAAGCCAAAGTCTGCTCTCCTCAAGTCCGGGGTTGTGAGCTTGCTTTTCACCCTCCTCCCTGCCCTCGGGATTCTGAACTCCACCATCTCATGGTCACTGCAGCCAAGGCTGCCTTTGACCTTCACACCCCCAATGAGCCCCTCCGTGTTGGCATGAAGTCCAGCAGATCACCTCTCCTTGTTGGCTCCTCTATCACTCAGAGGAGGAAGTTATCAACAAAGCACTTCAGGAACCTCCTGGATTGCTTGTCCCCTGCTGTGTGGTCCCTCCAGCCAATGTCAGGCTGGTTGAAGTCCCTCGTGAGGACCAGGGCCTGCGAACATGAGGCTGCTCCCATCTGTCTGTCGAGGACCTCATCCACTTGTTCTTCCCAGTCAGGTGGTTGATAGCAGACACCCACTATAATGTCACCTTTACCTGTCCTCTCTTTAATCCTAAGCCTTAAGTGCTCAGTTGGCTTCTCATCCGCCCGCAGGCAGAGCTCCATGTACTCCAGCTGCTCTCTCATGTAAAGGGCAAGTCCCCCTCCTCCTCTTCTCATCCTGTCCTTTCTAAAGGGCCTATATTCTTCCACTACAACACTCCAGTCATGGGAGCCATCTCACCATGTCTCCGTGACCCCAACAAGACTGTAGCCCTGCAGCCTCACAGAGATCCCCGACTCATTGTGTTTTTTCCCCATACTGCCTCTGTTAGTATGCAGGCACTTCAGAGAGGCACCCCAGCATGTTGAGTTCCTGGAGAGGGTTTGGGAGATTATGTTGTATCCAGAGTTATAAACATTTTTGACATAACGTAATTAAAGCTGAAGGGAATTGAGTAAAGAATGGCACATTAGGATGATTTAATATAATAAACTAAATTGGTGAGCTAGAATACAGTGGTTTATATGAAAAAAATATTTTTAACTGTAACAATATCTCCTTTATTTGTTTACCTGAAACTAGAACCTAATGTTGCTAATTCCCTTTAGAATAAGAAGTAATTACTTAAAACGCAGTTATCTTAATTTCAAATCGATTGAAACAACTCCTCAGACATAAATCAGTACAACGCCTAGTGGCTCTCACCTCACAAGACCAGCATGTGGCGCTGTCTCCTGTAAAAAACCAGCCCCGAGTTTTGCAAAGCTGGTCTTCAAAAAAAGCTCTTTTTTACATTGTCAGACTGCTCTGAAGCACAGGCAGGAAAATAATCCCTGTGCTTTTAACATAAGACCAATACTCTGCATTTGCAAGGATTTATTGGTGCTAATTCTACTACTTCTAATACTAAAAGATTATTTAATGTCATTTATTGACAAAAAAAAAAGTCAGTGAGCAAAACATCCCAAAGTGTCTATATGTCTTTTTATGTGGTTATGGACCATGATTATCTTTAGAGATTGGCTGGATTGTATATATCATTTATTTCCAAATTTTTGTATTCTCTAACCAATCTATTAGCCTCTTTAAAACGACTGTATTTACAAACTTGTGCATCTTGTCTTTTGGTCTATTGGATATTTAGCCCATAGTGGGTTTTAATTACCTACTAAATTGTTGAGCTACCGAGCCTGTTCCTTAATCTCCACGTAAGGGAACAGGACCTGTGTGAATACAGTTTTCCTGGAACTGAACAGCCAGTCTTTTGTGTGCTAACCAAGTCAGCCCTCACTAAAAAGGAATTCACAGACTACACTGATGATCTCTGTAACCATGACCTTTCAAACAAAAGCAAGAGTAAACTGTGTATTCACAAACTTTTTAATTATTAAGGACTCTATGCCCTTTGCTACCAGACTTTGTAAAACAAAAGAAACAGGATTCGTACCCTAGTACTTAAAGCTGGGCTTTATAACATACAACATAAGTTGCAGTAGTACTAACACGGAGGGGATATATCTACAGAACCATCTGCCCTCTCTAGATTTGCATCTGATTTACAGACAGTTACACATTTTTTCAGGCAATTCTTATTATCTGCTAAAATACAGCAAGAATTGAAGGCATTTGGTATACCTGTAAACACTAATAATCAGTGAAGCAATTTTCTTTTCCTGACTCAGGGCAAAAAGTTGCAAAACTTTTAGTCAAGGCTTAAGAAAACCTATCTGAAAGTTAGTCAGTTAGCAACTGGGAAGTCCTCGACTTAACACTGAGGCCTGAATGGGCTCACCACTGTTTGTCCCAATGTTGCTAGGCCTGTGCATTTATTTCCGTGTTGTTCTATAATGTGGGTTTTTTTTCTTTTTAAATATAGAGATGCTGGATTAGGCGAAGTAATGGGTTCTCTAGTGGTGAGAAAGCAGTCAGAATTGGGAACAGCATTTCTGAGCCACTTACGACCTCTGCTCACTGCAAGAGGTAGGTGGCCACTCCAGCTCCAGGGACGAGGAAGACTTCTGGAGGGTGGTGCAGCTGAGACGGTCTTCCTTGCCTAACCAGGGCACTTCCAAAATAGCTGGCGGAGTACGCTTACACAGTGCAAGCAGTGGGGCAACTTCTATGCCAGGACATGGCAGGTGACCTCGTCTTCTGACAGCTGCGCTCCCTCAAGCATCCAAGGGCGCAAACTGTCATTTCAATTTGTTAACACTTGCAGGAGTGAATCTAGCCTACTGGCTTCTTTCAAGTGAAGATTTCTGGCCAGCTGACACGAGACACTGTAAGCTGCAGAGTAATATCTGAACTAAAATTTGTCTCGCTTCCTATTATATTTGCACATTACCAATCCTTGTGACAAGAACTCTCTTTTTAATCTGTGCCTTTTGTGGTGGTAAGATAGTAAAATTATAGCTAGAATCTAAAGCTAGAATGTAACTGCTGATTTATTAGTTTGGATGTAGCAAGCCTTTTCATACTTTGATTTTCTGATATATATATGGGTGTATGGAAGGTGTATGCGTATGGTCTGGTAAGAATAATGACATTGGGGAATATGCTTTATTTCACATTTGTGTACATAAGAACATCCATAAAGAGAGGAATTATAGCCTTGTAAAATTAGTACAAGCCAGACTGGTCAAAGACCGTGCTTTCTTGCGATGAGATTTGAGGTGACTTTCCTAATGAGTGCTTAACTTATGCCAAAACTTGTTCCAGTAAAGATGACTCCCGCAGTCCGCCTAAGACGGGGTTTGATAACCACATTAAACTACTACTTATAGTAGTGACTAACCTAGCATTAACTTCTGAAACGGCCTAAAGACTACTTACTTCAGCTCATACCACCTTGGGACTTCCAAGTTCAGGAGGCGCAGTCCGCAGGCTCCGGTGAGGAAAGATCCACGTGCTCTTTCTCGTAGCGCATACTTGCAACGGGAGGAGTCCATATAGCGCGCAGGGAGAGGAATGTAGCAGGTAACCTCTGTGCTACATCCCGCGGCGTGCGCTCCCAGCCCTGGAACCGAGGGCGCGGAGAGAAAGGACGTTAGGCTGATGTCTGCGGTGTGGGAGCCATTTTAAGGCTCAAGGCGCCGTTTTAATTTTGCAGCTATTACCCAGAGGTATTTGGACTAATGACTTGTAGGTTTTCGTTTTTAAATAACTCTTCAGAGGAGCCTGCGTGGGCTTCACCTTGGGACAAACGCTCGCTGCAGCGTTTCTCTGTAAGAAAGACCGGGTTTCGCAAAAGTAATTCCCGTGCCTTCCTGCCTCCCTGTCATTTATTTATTGTTTTTTTTTTTAAAAAAGAAGACACAAAAGAGACTGACGCGGACACGGCTCCAAGGATCGGCCCCTGAGCAGGGCTGCCGATCCACGGACGGTCCCCTCCGGCACCGGCGGCCGTGAGAGGGCTGAGGCAGGCCGCCGCGGCCGGCCCTAGCGCGGACGGCGGGCCCGGACCCCGCCGCT
>NW_010973231.1:4906388-4906652 GCF_000737465.1 Haliaeetus leucocephalus
CGGGGCCGGCGCCGCCGCCGCCGCCGCCGCCCGCAGGCAGGACGAGGCGTTCTCCACCGCCAGATGCACCTCCAGGTGCCTGAGCCTCCAGATCACCCGCATCTCCGCCTTCTTCAAGCATTTCCAGGTAGGGGACACGCCGCCGGGCGGGCGTCCCTCGGCACCGGGTTCGGAAAGGACGGCCGGGGCCGGAGCGCCTCTTGGCAAACTTGGGGGGGTCGGGGGGTGCCGTTTCCTCAAGGGACGGCGGGCGGGGGCGGGGGG
>NW_010973231.1:4906839-4925501 GCF_000737465.1 Haliaeetus leucocephalus
TTTTTTTTCTGAAACGGAGGGGCACGTCTCTGGCTAGCGGGAGTGGGGAAATGGGGTCGGAGCGGCGAGAGACCGCCGGGGTCTGAAGCGAAGTGAGGGAGAGTGAGCCCGGCAGGCGGCTGCGCTGGGAGCAGCGCGGGCGGTGGTGAAGAGCAGCGGGTGCCTGCGCCCCCTTCCCCTCTTCCAGTTCCACACGCACCTCTCCCTCCTCCCTTCCCCACCTGTTCTACGCCCTTGCAAGTATTACACCCAGCCGACTCCGCCCGAACGATGGAAACCCTCCCGAACGCCCTCCCAAGCCCCTCTGAGGAGAGAGGGGCTGACCAGCCCGGCGGGCAGGGAGCCGCCTCCGCCTCTGGGGACGGCCCCGTCCCCACAGCGCAGCGGGCGGGAAGCCGGGCGGGGAGCGCGGCCCTCGTTCGCCGCGGGCTTTCCTGTCAGTCAGAGAGCGGAACCGCCCGGGCCGATCTGTGAGGGGAAGCAGCGTTCGGGGCTGAGGGGCTGGCGCAGAGGGATACTTAAGGATAACCCGCTTTTAGAAACAAGGAGTCGGCGTAGGAGAGGGCTTCGTGCCTCCGCTTCAGCGGCAGCGGTCGGTGCCTGTAACGGGATTTGGGCTCAGGAGCCCCGGGGACGCGCTGTCAGCGCGGTGTCCGCCTCACGGGACGGCTTGAGAGGAGGGAGCCCGTTCAAACAGTTCGTTATCTCGGGGAGGGATTGGTGATTTTTTTTATGGCGTTGTCAGGCGGCTGTAACTTACTTGGTTTACAGTTTCGGTGGCTGAAGAGGCAGTTTAGATCAAGCCAATTCCCCGTGAAAGGCTTTTTTTTTTTTTTTTTTTGGTGCGTTTTCTTGGCAAGATTTCTTTTCCGACGTAAAACTGCTGACAGGATGCACATTGCCAAACAATAGTGATTACGTTTTAATTAGCTAGGGTGAAATAAGCTGCAAATTACTCAGTTAGGACTTGATAACTGGCTGTTTTTTTGTAATCAGTTGGAAATCTTGCGGTTTTAACCCCAACCTGTTAAAGCACACGGTAATTTATCTAAATTACCAGGGATTAAGCTCCTGCTAGACATGAAACGACTGTAATGTTTGGAAGATAAAGTGCTCTCCTTTATAAAAGTTGAGCTTTCCATTGTCTTTTAATGAGGGAAGGGAGGAGAGTTTTAGAGTACAGCACACATCCCATGTTCTCGCTGGAGACCGATAATACACCGTGGACTGTAGGACGTGCAGGTCTGGGCCATATTATTCCATGAGGGCTAAAGGACACGATGTTCCTTTCATCCCCTTCTCTTCTCCCTCCTTTTAACCCCCCTTCCCCCCCCCCCATTTTCATCTCAACTGGTAGCAATTTCTGGTGTTCTTTTCATTTCAGAGATGCCCACTTATCTTGTAATCTGATTCAACCTTTGAAGCGAACTAAACACTAGCTCGTCCCAACTGGAGCAGGAAGGAACTCTAGTGTCTCCCAGTTAGGACAGGAATTGAAAGAAGACTGACCCGCTCATTTCCCAGCCCTGCTTTAGGTACAGCCTCAGTGCGGGGGGTGTCAGGGAGACAGCAGCTGGGTGGTTCATGGGAGGTGGCCTCCCCAACGCTTCAGAGAGACTTCATTTCACGTAGTTCACGGTACTAAAACCACATCACGAACAACCTTTTAGAGGGAATGAGGTAGTATGAACAGGAAATCAGGATTAATTCTGCACCTGCTGCTGCTCCCTTGTTTGAATGCCAGCTGATATTTTTCAAATTTCCAAAATGCTCACAACAGATTTTAATTCATTTTCCCCCACAGAGAATTTTCACCCATTTTTCTTTACCGTCCCTGTTTGTGAAAGGGTCAAGAGAGGTGTTCTTTTTTTTTTTTTTTTTAAAAAAAATCTATTTGTTAATTTACATTTGGGAAGCAGTTCTAAGCCTATTTTAAAGGTGCATTCTCAGTATGAAATTATTTTAACTGATGTACAGGTCAAATAATTTGCTTTTCTTTTTTTTTTCCATGTACACTATTGATGTGGGCTAGAATTAATCACCTAAGTCAAAAGAATGTGATCTTCAGAAAGTCTGTTGAAGAGGCACAGATACCTGCTTTTTGTTATACAATTCCCATGACCAGGGGAGTTTTCCAGTTTTGGGAGTGCTGGGGAATTCTAAGTAGAGGTTACACCCAAGGACATTTGGGATTAATATGAGAGTTACCGCACCACATGGATCTTACAGCCCATTGAAATAAGTACATCTTATATCAATCTATGGCCTATCTACAGGTTGGGAAGTTTCACACAGAACTTGCTGGCACAGAGTCCTTTCATAAAAAAAAAAGCAAACAAACAAAAAATGTAAGTGGAATGGGTCATAGTGGTTTCTTCTTTTATATAACAGCATATTAATTACATACTCATCCACGATAGGGAATGATGTTTAATCTATGAATGAAGGGACTCCAACATACCTCTTCTGTCTTCCTGGAGTGTGTGCAACATTGAGCTTTAGCTTACTTTGGACTTTTGCAGATGAGAGAAAGCATTTTTATCCCAACCGTGTAACTTGGGCCACTGGAGAGCACTGAATGAAGCATTCGTTGACCTGTGACCAGAAAGAGTAGGGCAAAGAGAACATGTCTCTCTAGCCTGATGTTTAGGGTACTCACTTTTAGCTATTTTGGGTGTTGAGACCGGGGTTTTACAATGACTGTTGTGTAACATGTATGAGGGAGCAATTGGAGCATTCACTGGAACCCGTCCATGCTGCTGGGTGACTGCACTGACAGAGTAGAGTTCCTACCGCTGTGCTTTGTTCTGGCAAAACTTTCTGTAAATCACCTGAACGGGGGAGGATGGTGAGAGTGTTCGTCTGGCAACCAAGAGCATGAAAGTCAAGTGGCCTGCCTATGGTGGAGAAGATTATAATTATATAATTATGATTATATTATAATCATATAATCATTATAAATATATAATTATGATTATATTATAATCAGCGTTGTACCCATTTGGTTGGTGTCTAAAAGAGCATGCCTGTGTATTAGTAAGCTGCCCTTATAAGATGGGAAGGGCGATTCCTCCTCTAGTCTGGAATGAAAGGAAGGGCTAAGGTGTCTGGCTCCACAAAAAACATCATCAAGACTGTGAATCCTGTGTGGAAGAAGGCATGCTGTTTCAGGGACCGAGGCTGTAAAGAAGAGTGATGTCAGTGGATACAGTCTTTCCCTTAACATTTTCTTATTAAGGCTATTAAGGCAGTTCCCTTGTCAGTGTTTTAGCTGATGTACAGGAGAAAGTTAGGAATTCTAATCTGATGTATCCAAAGTTTATTTGTGAATCTGGTTTTATAGTAACCTAGTACAGTAGGTAAAACCCTCATGAAGATGAGGTCACAGTTACTGGACAAGTTTTTGTACTCCTGAAGAGGGTATGGATATAAGTAGGGACCTTGCATAGTTAGCTGGAAAAAAGGCTTGAATACCCACATTAGTTTAGCTAGGGCTTTTCTATATAACCTGCCTGTTTTAGTGGAGTGAGACTAAATTCCTTGCATTACTGTCTATGGGTGTAGCCTTTCCCATCTGTGATACTAGTTGTGGATGAACTCCTTGCATTTTGGGGGAGCAGACTTGGCAGTGACCTTTAGTGTTCTGTTTTCAAGCTGAGTGAAAACACAGTTTGGGTTTTAACCTCTACTGCCAGCCATCTGAGCCATGTTCAGAAAACAGCATGATTAAAAGTTTTCTTTGTGAATAAGAGCTTGAACATCAGTGTAAGGAGAGAGGCTAAAGGTAGAGCGTAAAAATGTTATGGAGAGCAAACAGTGTTTACTCGGACCTGTGAACTCATGGATCTTTTGTCTTAGTTGCCATCTGTTACAGACCTCTCAAGTGTCTTCCTGCTTGGTATGTGAAACTTGACAAGTTAGCTAAGGTAGAGGTGGTGTCAATCTTGTTTACTGGGTCAAAAGCTGAGAGGGTGGTAGAACGTGCCACAGGATGGAAGAATGGCTGCAGCAAGAATTTGGGGGTGGTTGCCAGTCAAATTGACTGGCAGTGTTTGTGGTATAGAGTCACAGGAACAGAGAGAGGCAACAGCCACATGCTCACAGAGTGACAGAGTGGTTGAGGCTGGACAGCACCTCTTGACAACCTCTTCTAGTGTTCAACCACCCTCATAGTAAAAAAAAAAAAAAGGGAAAAAAAAGAAAAAAAAAGGCGTTTAAAGTGTTTTCTTATGTTCAGATGGAATTTCCTGTGTTTCAATTTTTGCCCATTGCCTCTTGTCCTGCTACTGGGCACCACTGAGAAGAGTCTGGCTCCATCTTCTTTACTCCCTCCCATCAGGTATTTACTTACATTGATGAGAACCCCTTGAGCCTTTTCTCTTCCAGGCTGAACAATCGCAGTTCTCTCAGCCTCTTCTCATGGGAGAGATGCTACAATCCCTTTGCTGGACTTGCTCTGCTAAGTCCATGTCTCTCCATGTAATGGGGAGCCCAACACTGGACCTAGCACTCCAGATGTGGAGGAGTGACTAGAACAGAGAATAGGAACAGTTACATTTTAAAGATACAATGGCTGCTAAATATTGGTACTCAATTCTACATTCACTTTCACTATTTACATTTTCTTACATTAGTTTATATATGACCATTTATGATTGTCAGTGCATTAAAAGTAAAATGCTAACGCTAAATCAAATCAGATTAGTTTTTTTTTCCCCATATTTTTAGATATCGGTACATCTCACTGTAGTTTTAATATATATATTTTTTTTAGGTGGTCTTCAGTAGTAAATTGAATCTTAGCAAATCCATTTCTTTATTCTTAAGAGGGAAGTCCAGGTACATTGTGATGTATACACGTAGTGTGATCAAGAATTGTGACTGCTGCTTGAATAGGCTCATGAGAGATTGTTTAAACTCGTTAAAATGGGTACTATTTAAAAACATACCAGCATCAGTGTGGATGAACTTGGTCACACAGGAGTTCTGTATTCATACCTAAGCTAACTTATTTGAATAGTGTGTGAGTTACAGTTGAAACTTTTGATACAGCATAGACATCCCTCAAATGGTAAGCCAGTTTTGTGATATAGGAAGGGAAATTATTGAGAAACTTCCCCTCGTAAGGGTGATTTAGTATAAATCTAATAGTTATGTACTAGGAATTAGTACTTAGTACTAAGCTAGATCAGCTACGGCTATCTTAAAATTATTGGGGTGAAAGGGTGGAAAAACACTGTTTTAAGCTAATAGATCTATATGTTGTGTAATGTTTAATAGCTGTAAGAGGGAACATAAGGCCTTAAAAGTTTGTTATATTGAATGACTGATAACTATATGGTGGTAGGAGGTTGTTTTCACTGTTATAGATGGACTGTTGCCTGTCAGGACAACTGAAGTTTTTGAGGAAAACCAGGCAATTCTTTTAAATAAATAATAAAAGGTTCTCAGGTTTTATATCTGCAAGCAAATAGTGTGCAAATGATTACCTCTAGACACCCAATACCAGATTTTACCTACAAGTCAGGCAGCTAGTTGTCTAAATGCCAGCACATCTGCCTTCAGATTGCTTGTAACTCCGAAGTGACTGCACCTGCAAAAATCTGCAATCGGTTCCAGATGGGAAAGCGGTAGGCCAGGCTGAAAGTCTAGGGTGCATGTGCCTCTTTGTGCTCTGCTGTAGAGAAGATGGAGGTCATGAAGAAACCATTTATTGTAACTGTCTTGAATAATTCTGAAACTGTAAATTATTTTTCCTGAAATCTTTTGAAAAGACACGTAGTACTTTTGTAATGAAATGTAGTAGATACGTAGTGTGTTATTCCCGGAATGTTTCAGTTCCAGTGGATAGGCTGCCCAGGCACCAAGTTTGCTTAGATCTTTCAGGACATGTTCACAATCTTTTCTACATGTTACTAGTTAGGAAACATGTGCCATCTGCTTGTGTTGCCATTTCAGTACTCATCTCCTTTCCAAAAACAGTCCTTGTGTTAAATAATTCTGACTTTCATGTGTCTCATAAAGCACACTGCTGTTAATTTCTTTCCACAGACAAATTTAAACATTTGTCATTACTTCATGATTTTCTCAAAACTTGTTAAAATTCCCAATCATTCTTCTGTCTTTATTGTTCATATGGCGTATGAACTGGATAATTGTTCTGGCATTTGGTGTGCTCTTATTATTGAGATCTGCTGTCATGAACAAGAGGTGCACAGATCTTCTGACATGATCTTACGTAAAATCTTTGAAGACGAAAGGTTTGTTTTGAATAATGATGGTTGCATCTAGTGAAAACACTTGCATTATTCACCATATTGTGAAATTGAGTCACAGTTAGACTTTGCAATTGTATCCTAGTCTGATATGAACCTCCCTGATTTCAGTGGGAGTTGTGTTCACTTTCTTATAAACAAACTCAAATCTCTTTGGCATCAGTGAGGACTTGCGCAGTTGATAATGAGTGCAGGGATTACAGAGCCTGGTCATTATTTTCTAGTGGTTTTGATGACTCAGGTTTGGGGCCTTCACCTTGACCATTGTTTTCCCAAATTAGGATGTTTGGCTGTGCCTCAAGTGTAAGTTTTAAATACAAGTCAAATGAACTGTATGAAAATGTAAGCAAATGGAGAGCAATTGTATTGAACAGTAAGGGTTGCCAAGATACTTTTTTCGCATTTTACTTGTGGATATTACATATTAGAAAAAAAATCTTTATGCTATCTTGCTCTTCTTCATAAAGTAAAACTTGCTGTTAATTTGGTAAATGTGCCCGATACCAAATGCAGTAAAACAAATAGGAATGTAACTAGTATGTTTTGAGGCAGATGTTTTATGTGTAGAATATTGGCAAAGCATAGTTTCAATGTCACTGGCACGTGCCGGAGCGGAGGAGGAAATGTTGCTCTTGAAAAGCATTAGAAAACTTTTGAAAGAAAAACACTGGGAGTTCTAAAATGTAAATCCTTTTTCCATTCAAACATATATCCACTTACTACAGAGTGAAAGGTTATAAGCTAGGTAGTGTTCATATTAAAACTATTATTAAAACATTATTCATTGCCTGCATATGGGTTGTCTCTGTGATTAACTAGTGTTCTGAATTGTATTTAAATGTGTTTGGTTTAATAAGTGTCCTATAAGGAAAAAAAAACCCCAATACATTTCTGAGATGGCTTGAAAACCAGACTGATTTCCCAGATGCTGAACATTTGTCATTTTGCAAAGGGCAAACTTCTTAAGACTGAGTGCTGAATTTATATGTGTCTACAAATGGAGATTATTATTCACAAGCTGATCAACATCTCGATTGGCTATTCTGTGTGAATTTTTGCTTTCTGTGATTATCTGGATTTGAGTACATATCCAACTTCTGTAAACAGAAAAAGAAAGTGCTGTTGTTTAGCATTCATATTTTTAAAGATAAAAAATACAATTATTGACCGAGTATCAGGAATATGATACAGGAGAAAGACACATTCGTATTGATATTAAGTAGTCAGTGCCTAGCAAATGCAAACCTTGCTCCAAAAAAGCACTTGCCTAGGGGTTCACACCAAGAATCCTCATTTTTTGACCTTTCCCACAGCTGAGCCTTATAAGGCCTTATATTTCAAAAACCTTTGAAGTCCATGAAAAGCCTTCTGTTGACTTCAGCTGGATCAGGTCCGTGTATGAACACTAGGTCCATGCAGCCCTTGTCAACAAAGAAGAAGAGTGCTGTGAACTTGGTATCCCAATTCTAGTTGTATCCCTTTTTTAGTCTTTTAATGTCCAAGAGATCCCAGGACACGAAGATGGAGAACTGGGGGTGTTGAAAGGTAAGTGGACCTTTTAAACTTGAAAGTAGAGTGCTGTTCCTTTCATCTCTGATTAAAAAGAATCACATATTCCTTTCCATCCACCAAAAAGAATATCAGATATTTCCAGATTTGGGGAACAACCCCAGCCCAAAGTTTTTATCAAATTTCCATTGACTTCTGTGAACCATATTTTCACCAATGTGTCTTTAGACTGTCAAAGAGGTATGACATGAAAGTTATGTAAAAATATAATACAGGAAAATACACGTGTGTTTCACCAGAAAAAAACCCACCCTATAGCTTATTATACCTTTATGGACACTGCTTTGTTTTTTCTTGGTCTGTATGTTACATTATGTTCCTTTAAAACAGAACTGAGTTGACTCAAGCTTGCAAAGGGAGTGACTCCCCTGGTGAGCAGCTGAGATTCCTGAGGAAGGCATGGCTTCATAACTTGCAGGAGAAGCAAAAGAAGGGACAGAGTCTCAGAAGGGAGAAAGCTGGAGATAGGCCACCTCCGGCAGGCACACAATGCTGGGAAGAGAAATTGTCTAGGAGTAGAGGGGACTGTAGATTTTACTGTGACACAATTAATTGAAACTAAGACTGGAAACAGAGAACAGACACAATGGGCCTAGGAAGAGTTGTTTGTAAGTATTTTTTATTTCTGTTCTTTCTCAGCTGCACGGAGTTTTACTTGGTTTAAAAAGGTTTATTTTTCTTGTTTGTAGTTTAGTAAAAATGTGGTTTGAAGATCCTTCTGTCTTCATTGGAAAGTCTAGTTACAGGTAAAACTTCCAAGAAAATTCACCACAAAGTTCTAGCTAATTTGTGCTCCGATCTTGTATACCAATGCAGGCAAATAAACATTAAGTTTGTTCTAGACCAGGGGTGCTCAAGTGTGCAGCCTGTCCAGGTAATGCTGCTGACCTGTGGCTGGCTTATTTTCAGCTCGTTTTCATTCCTTTCCTAAAAATAACTTGGGAGTCTGGAGGCAGTTTATGGGCTGAGTGTGTCCTGGTGGTGGCAGCTTGCTCCTCATTTCTGTCTTTCCTAAAGACTTTAAACACATTGATGGATTGTGAGAAAAGAGGGGCAAAGGAACAGGCTACTTTGACTTTCTGACCAATTGCTGCTCTCCAAACATTACAAACTTACTTTCTGGACAGTTTTCAACCAGAAATATGTTATGGGGATGGCAGCCTGCTCTCTTGAGTCAATACTGTGATTTACTTACATTTATTCTGAATTAAATAGCAATCCCAATTCTTCAATCTTCTTATGCATGTGTTCTGTGCATTTTCAGAAGTGCTGGATTTACTGTATTGCACATATGGAGTAAAGTCATGTGATGAGAGAAGAGCTGTACCTAAATTTTATTCCCGTACAGTAGAGAAGGTGAAGTGGCCTCCCCAGGCAGTACATTGTGCACCATCTACTGCAAGGGTGTTGTCTTTCAAGTCAGAAGTTTGACAAACTGCTGCCACTGTAATTTCTCAAGTGGTCACAACTCAAACTGCAAACCTAGCCAAGGTAGTGAAGACTGTTTTTTCTGCCTTGCAATCCAGCTGCCATGGATCCTGTAATAAGATAATATGAGGGAAATAAGAAGATTGCTTTGGAACAAATGTCTTCTGTCCAGAGAGTCAGAGATTGAGGTTGATGGTGAAGATTGGGTGAGAATAATGTACTCATTTAATCCAGTGCAAACATAGTTCAACCTTCCTTGCCATTCTGTAAGAATTTATAAGCATAGTTCTGTTTTTCTTTTTTATGGATTAGTCTTTAGGGGAGTTACCTTCACATTAACTTATATTTTAAAAAAAGAACACAAATAATCACAGTTCACATACATGAACATGGTTTCTCATCTTGTGATTTAGGCCATAGATCTAGAGCTATACATCATTCGTAGTTCATTGATAATGCTTTTTAACTGTTAATGATTTCTTTGTACTACTGGAACTTTCCAGTCAGGCCTCAGGGCATTTTTGGACCTAGATGCTATAAATTCATTTCTTAACCTCACTTGCTGGAAGACTTTGGGTTTTGTCGGAATTTAATACATGGATGAACAGATATGTGAGGCAGCAAATAGTTGAATGCTGAGGAAGGGGTGATATTAATATTAATATTAATAATGATGTGTCCTAATACAGTGACTGTTTGTAGATTTTTTTCAGGATTTGTGCTCCTACATAGAAACTAATTCAGCAGGGTGAGTTGTTGTTTTTTTTCAATTAAGTGATGGTTATAGCTCCTTTGAAAACAATGAAATCACTTTACTATGTAACTACAGCTAGACAATAATGAATCACATCATTACCTGCCCGCATTTTTCTTAGTCACAAAGACTGTATAATATGTTGACATTTGATTCGTATCTAGCAATTTTGGGAAGGGAACTGGAACTAGAAGAGCTTGAGGCTTGCTTCTGTTTTGAGATTTCTTTCTATGCAACTATGAACTGAGATCATGAATTAGCCAAGCGCTGGTCAGTCTGGATCTGCAGTAGGTGGAAGGAACATTTGGGGTTAGACAAACTGACACAAAGAGGTAAAAATCATGCAAGTAACGAGGTGTGTGTCACTCTTCATATAGTACTTAGTAGCAGCTATGGGACATGTTTGTCAGAATAAATAAGGAAAGAAGACGTAGATTTTTGCAGCTAGCAGCTTATTTTTGGATTTTTTTCTTTGAGTTAAAAAATTGAATAAACAGTGTGAAAGACAGTAGGCTTTTGGTAAATTTAATGCATTTTCCATCCAGTGGATCCTCATTGGCCAAGTGGAGTAGGAATGCATTCAATGCTGCACGTGCAGCATATTAGCTTGTCTTGTGAAAGATTTAGTTTAATCATAGAACCACACACATATCCATTTGAGCACTGGACAGCACCAAAGCTGTAATTACAGTGGTGATAAATGTGCAACAGCAAATAATAATTATTTCAAGCCTTCTTCCAGTGTTCAAAACATTCCTTTTCTTAAGTAGAAAAAGAGAGCAGCAATGTGGACTAACCTTGAAAGTTAAACCTAACCTTAGCCATTTTCCAAATTGTAGAAAGGAATGAACATTTAGAATTTCCTAAAGAATATACTGACTGTCTTTGTTTTGGGATAGAAAGCATGATTCACAGGTAGTTTTAAAGACTAAAAAGGTTTACACGTTAATGTAGTGTAAGCCTATGTTGTTTTCTCTAGCTGGAGATCTTTCAGCCTTCTGACTGATATTTATCAGTTCTTCCATTTATATGATTAATAGTTTAATACAGGATTTTTCAGGAGCTTTCATTGCTGGCCTGAGTATTATATCGCTACAGTTGATAGTAATGTATCCAGTGGTTTCAACGGAAATAAGCTTAGACCAGTGCAAAAGTACTGAAAATGTCTGTTCAGAATTTATAGATAAAACCAGGAAAATTCCCAGTATGCTGTTTAAAGACAATTAACTTGAATTTGTTAAATACCTTCTTACTGCATCTTGACATTATCCTTTACAATTCAGAGCGGTAGTAAATCATAGTATGCCATTAGGACAAAGTAAAACTGAATTGCCAGTTATTTGCCAGATGCAAAGCACCTTGACTTCAAATTAAGATATTTTTAGAAGAGATTCTTTCAGATGGTAAGAGAAGGTAAAAGCAATTTTTGATGTAACCAGAGCTGAGTACTACTAAAGACAGTAAAAAAATATGGTGGTTTTTTTTTTTTTTTAAAATGAGATATTGCCCCGTTACTGATTGTTACTCTATGTATCCAGGTGCCCGCAGGGATTCCAAAGCATCCCTGTAAGTTTCATCAACAGGCATGGCTTATCCTCTTAATAATAGGAGCAGATGTCAAATTTTCATGCCCCTAAGATGCTTACTCATACCCAGTAGATCCATCTGTTATAGATCGAGCCTCAGTCAAGTTGTTCTCATCCATGACCTTCCCACTGAGAAAGCAAATCAAGCAGAGCTCCTCAGTCCAATGAAAAAGAAACTTGAATATTATCAACATATTTGTAGTACCACAACCCACTTCGCTTCACTGTCTTTCTTAATTGCTTTACACAGGTGAGAAGGCTGGTAAAGTGGAAGGAAACATTGTAATTGGGATAGAATTCCTAGAGCATGCCACCAGTATCTGAGACTTACCAAAGATGAAAGAACTGAGATATTTGTCAGTTCTGCAAAAATAGATGATTTAAGAAAGAGACACAAAATTTTAATATAAAAAGCCTGCTGATAATACAAGATGTTGACAACTGGTGTTAACCTTAATTGTCCACATTTTATGAGCCTAAGGATAGATATTACAATGTTTTCTTTTGTGGCTGTTAATTTAGATCAAAGATATAAAAGAAAATGCTAGGCTTCAGAACCAGTGTGATCCTTGCAGTGGAATTCTATGAAAATTCCATATCCAATTGTTTACATTAACTGGAGGCTTTAAGATACCGTGGCTTGGGTAGGGACTTAGGCTGAGCTTTGACATCTCTCATGTTAACAAGCCTTTCAATAACTTCAGTGCAAATTAATCTGTCTTAATTTTTAACTCTTTCACCTGATGTCAGAAAGGTCTGAAACATGATGGACCTGTCAGGAGATGATTGCTCTGCATAACAGCTATATCTCCGGTAACCAGACGTGTTAATGACAAATGCTTCAGTCCTGCCTTGAAGAGAGATTTATTTTCTTTTTATGGTATGTCTTCATTAGCTAGTTATCAGACTGTATTCTAGAAAGCTGGCACATGAAAGGCTTTTATGTTTGTGGAAAGTTTTATGACAATATGGTGAGGCAACGTAAATCTTCCACTGAAGATTGTTATTGTAGAAAAATCCAGTTAATATCCCTGTAGCTTGAACTGTATAAGTAGTTTTAGTATGTTATATCTTTCTCAAATAATAGAATTTGATGTTGATTTCCTCTCCCTCTCATTGGTCCTTTCACAATCTTAGGTTGGTTGTAGGGTGGTCTATAAGACTGGACTGCAGCAATTGTCCCATGCAATATATGTTTCTTGTGGCATAGAGTTCTTAACAAACTGGAAAAAGCTTCTAAGAAAACTGGAAGAAATGGATTGTATCTATTGTAACCTGTATTAAAAGGCTGGCTCTTCTCTCAGGAATGTACTATTGGTGTTGCAGGAGTGAAGGATCCCAGCTAGGATCAGGTTAGCAGGCATGTTAAATTTCAAGTGGAAAGGGAAAGACTCACCCACCCTTCTATGTGCTCCTTCACTCGATGCCTGTTTTTCATCCATTGTCAACACAATGTCATTGCAACACTTGCTGTTCTGGGAGCTGTTGCTGTTCCTTAAAAAGGGATGGGAATAAAAATGTGGTCTGCAGACAAATATGAGCAGGGTTTACAGGTCAGGGAGCTGGGGAAAGAGAGCAGCACTGAGCTGGTCAGGAGAAGGGGGTCACAACTTCTCTTTGTTACGTGATACAATTAGGAGGACATCTATTACATGATGTGATATCTGGTATCTGACCAGTATGCAACTGGCATCCACTAGTCTTTGTTATCGGCTTAATGTGGCAGTCCTGTGTGTTGGCTTTCTGCAGAAGTGAGAGCTGGGTTGGGAAGGGACAGGCGGAGAGACAAATTGATAGGAGCAATGGAGAGAAGAGTGTTAACTTGCACAGTGTGATTTGTTGTTGGGTTGTGCTTTAGAGATGCGACAATAAAGTTGGCTAATTAAACTGTACCCATTACATCTTGTCTGTCTTTCTGTAATGTCTACAATGAAGACAGATGTATGGAAAGACTGTAGCAATTAAAATATGTCTGGGAAATAAGACTTCTTCCTGAAATGCTGCTTTAACTGTTGTGGTGAAAGCTTTTTTTGGGTGGCTGACATATGTTTCTTTGAATTAGTGCTTTCCGAGTGTATGTCAACAATATCGTGTTGCTTTTTGTTCAGATTGAAGATGGGCTGTTCTGTTTAGAAGTCCAAGGGTCATTTTAATTTGGACAGTTCTTTAACTCCTAAATGACCACAGAACCCTTTTGCAAACGTTTCTAGGAAATCCCAGGTCTGGTGAGGTGCACTTCACTCACTGAGGCAGGTCTTCTATGGAAATAGGAAAAAATCCCCAAAGTCTGTTTTAACCATCTGTTAGAGCTCCAAGGACTGTATTAATTTTGACACTTGTTGCTTTTGAGAGCTTTGCTATGCAATTCAGTAATCCTTCTAAAATAGGATTTTTGTAGAGAAAACTATTTATAAATATTGGGTCTGTGGAACTACCAATGTATAATTATAGTCAAATTTTAGACTGCATATTTAATCTGTAGGATTATTATTTGTGCTGTTTTTTACTGCTGAGATTATACTTTTCTACATGCTTTTACAGCATTAAAAGAACTTGGGATAGTGAAACAAAGTATTTATATTGGCAATGATGTTTATTGAGCTTGTTGCCTTTCACAGATCAAAGAGGATAAATTTTATAGTAATATATCAAGGCAATTGGAATAAGATAGGGGATATTTGTCACAAATATTTTCTGTTGAGAAGGGTACTGCATGGAATTTATCCATTTATTTGTTTTTCTTTTAAAGGGAAATGAAAATATATTTATCCATCAGCTTGTGGTGGATATGGCTGCTACTACTTGAAATATTTAGTATCATGTAAACTAATAACACATGCCAAAGAGAAAGGAAATACATTCCTGAAAATTATCATGTGAATTTCATGCAGTTATATTGGAAATAGTATGTTAAGTACAAGGGTGTAAGCATGGAATTTGATGGTGCCTGTTATTGAGTCATAATGACATGGGTACTGAAGTGCTGTTAAGTTTTAAGGGCAGGTGTGTATACATACTCTTGACAAAGATACAAGTGTAGTATATAATGATGTCTTTCCCATACATACCAGAACAGAATAGGAGAAAATACAGTAAAACATCACATGGCCAGTATCTAATACAATGCATTTAGCAGTTTTGTAATCAGAAATTACTCCATGACAATGCAACGTGCATGGAATATCCTGTGTTCGTATAGTTTATAGTTAAGACTGTAAAGTTAAGTTTATAATGGACATTTTAGATGATCTGAAAATGTGTGGTTGTTACTCTTTTTTTTTTATGCTTAGTTTCTTAAGGACATGAGACACCAGAACCCTAAGTATTTCTCAAGTCCAGAAAGGAATGCTGCCCTGAATGGCCCTGAAACAGTGTGGCTACTGAGGAAAATCTAGTCTAGCAGGAAGCACTGAACTAATACTCTTGTGTCTTTGTGGGAGGTGTTAGAAGTGTCTGAGATGCATCTATACATTAGTGTTTTAACATGGATCAGAGTTTGCTTTCGGAGTGAGTCTTCCGAGCATCATGATCATCTTTTGTTTCACATCATGGACCCATCTGAGAGTTCATGCAGTGGATTTCTTCTGGATGAACATAACTGGAAGAGATGATCCAGGAGGACCTAATGTGCTTTAGCAACTAATGGGCATTGTGTCCATGGGACCGGACTAGGACTAGTTGAAGGAAAAGGGAAAGGGGAAGTTGGCATATGTGTAGTGCAAACATCAAGTCCATCGACACCAGTTGTTTTGCTCAACAGATGTGTTCCTGTGGTTCACATGACTTCCTAGTGTGGAGACACCCTGGAGTGTTTGTAGCTGATCGTGGAACGATCAGCTGGCGGGCAGTGCAGGCAAGCAGAGGCGAATGCCACCTGTGGTAAACGTACCACATCACATGCTGTTGGGAATCACCCAACTAACCAATAATCTTATAGTTATACAGTATAGTAATATGGACTACAATTTTCACTTATAAAGTCCAATCAGCATTAAAAGGAGCATGCACACATTTCTGAAACCTGGAATATTACTTTTTTTTGGTAAATCAGTCATGTTTTTTCAAGTACACTAAAGTAGGTCATGTATGTCTACATTCATATTGTATTTTGCATAAGTAAACATTACGTTTTTAGAATGTATTTTGTTCTTTTTGGTGTTAATTTCCCAGTGGGCTACTTTTCTGTCACATCCTTGAGCTGGCTTATACTTTTATTGTCTCATTATTTCATTTGTATAGCAAATCTACTTTATGACATGACAAAAAAGGGACATTAGCATTTTGAAAGGGTGGGGGTTTTGAAATAGAGCCTACAAACAGTCAACAAGCTATTTTTTGCTTCCCATATTGATACTATTAGATTAGTTTCTGTTCACTTCAATGAGATTACTTAACCCCAAGAAATGTGTGCAGGATTTGGCCCAAAGTATATGCCTTAGTGTGAGATTCCATATTTAATTTTACTATCTTCAAGTTAGTGTCAGTGTATTTAATTCCTCCTGTTGCTGAGTGAAGTGAAGTTTATTTCATCTGGATTCTTTTACAGATCGATAGAAACTTCTGCTAAGTAGCATAAGACCTCAGTTGAGATCAGTCTTGGAAGTGGTAAGAGTGAAGTCTGCGAAACCACAAGAAGGCAGTCATAACTCACAAGTGTGGTGGAGACACAAGGATTCCTGTGGCTCATTTGTTTTTACAGCTTGTGTTTATCTAGTAGGTTTTTCTATGCATTTGAGAAGACACTGCTGTAAAAAGAGAAAAGGTGTTCCATACTTGAGATGCAAATTTAATCCAAGCACTACGTAGTCTGTATTTTCAAAACTACTGATCTTTTGCTGTTTCATTGGTAATGACCTTTGGATTTTGATGACTGTCTTTCTAGGAACCTACTAATGATGACAGCCAGAGAATGAATACTGTTGTGTCTCATGATTTAGGTGATAGTTTCTGATTTTCCTTAATTTCTTTTGTAATTACTCTGATCTTAATGTTTTTTCTGTGTTTTCATTTTGGTGCATGTACGGTTGTGGCTTTAAATATTTCAGTGTAAACTCTAATGAAAACTGTCTGTAATAGAAACGAAGGTTGAAGATGACTTTGCATGAACTGTTTAGGAAATATCAGCGCAAGGTTTAGGCCAATACTGTTCTATTTGTACCCATTCATCTACAGGAGGACCCACCATATCATTGTGATAGGAGTTAGCACATGACAGGTGACGGCAGCATTAGTGTAAATACAAAAGGAAACCTGACTAAGAGTTTCTAAAAGTTATTTGTGATATCCATTTTCTGGTGTTAAATCCAGATGTTTAAAATTAGACTGCAGTGCTAGTCAAGCTGTTACCCATGATAATTTAATTTTGGTTTATATTTACAAACTGCAGTTATGTCACCAGAATGAATTGTTAGGCTGATCAGTTTTGTAACTATTTCTTACATTCAGTCACCTCTTTAACTTAATTATTTTGTGTTAACCGGTAACCAACATTTTCTTTTCTGCACTTTAAACATTTGTGGAATAGAAATGGCTTCTGCTAAGGAGGATGTAAGTTTGATGTATCTGTGAGGGATCACAGTGGCTAGTTACAGTAACAGAAGAACTCCAGGTGTATGTTCCAAAGTGTGTTCTTGCCTTCAGCTTCCTTTTCAGAATACTGTTGCTCAGTTAATTATTTTTGTTAATAAAAAGAGTTGTATGTACTTGTAAGATGGCAGAGGAAATATATGTAGATAGTTAAGCTTAATGCTCTATTTCTACACAAGGTTTTGTAAAACACGCTCATCATAAAGTTATCCAAGTGTCTGATGGTAATATATTAAACAATGTGACTAATATCTGCTAAGTAGTGTTTGTTCTCTTACCTTTTCTCATGTTAGAGTCCTGTGCAGTGATTTTTTTTGTTTGTTTTGGTAGGTTTTATATGTTTTGTTGTTTTGCCTGATGTGGGTGATCTTTATTTGGTTTTGTTGTTGAAATTTTGTTTTGTCCTTTTGCTAACTAGATCAAAGTCTAAGGACATTTCTTATTTATCAGCAAAAAATGAAGATGTTATTATAGACCCCAAAACACAGTGTCCTGCCGTCAGGCTCAGTGAGGGCTGGCTGCTCCCCGTGGGTGTGGAGCTGGAGGCCAAGGGTGACCCCATCGCACGCCGTGGCCTCTGCGAGGGGAGCAGCCCCGAAGGGCTTGTACAGGACGGGCAGAGCTGGGTGCTGGTAACAGGGTCATCCACAGCCCCAGGCACAGCAAGCGATGGACCAGCGTCAGGGGCAGACCAGGAGAAACTGTGGGATGAGCGGGTTCACGGTGCGCTGGGTGGAGGGCAGAGCTCAAAGGGTTGTAGTGAATGGGCTACATCTGGCTGGCGACCAGTCACCAGTGGTGTTCCTCTGGGCTCGGTTCTAGGGCCAGTTCCACTCAATGTATTTGTCAGCCATCTGGATGCAGGAGTTGAATGCACTGTTAGCAAGTTTGCTGATGATACCAAACTGGGAGGTGCTGCTGACTCTCTTGAGGGACAAGATGCCTTGCAGAGGGATCTAGATAGATTGGAGCACTGGGCTATGATTAATGGGATGAAATTTAACAAGTCCAAATGCCGGATTCTGCACCTGGGGCAATAACGCCGGGCACAAGAATAAATTGGGAGAGGAGTGGCCTGAGAGCAGCCCTGCAGAAAGAGATCTGGGGGTGCTGGTCGGCAGCAGGCTCAGTACGAGTCAGCCGTGGGCTGGGGCAGCCAACAGGGCAGCCCGCAGCCTGGGGGGCATCACACACAGCATGACCAGCCGCTCAAAAGAGGTGATTATCCCGCCTGTATTCAATGTTGGTGTGGCCTCACCCCGAGTACTGTGTGCAGTTCTGGGCTGCACAATTTAAGAAGGATGTGAAGGTCCTTGAATGCGTCTGGAGGAAGGCAACAAAGATGGTGAAAGGGCTGGAAGGAATGTCCTATAAAGAGCGGCTAAGGACTTTGGGCTTGTCTAGTTTGCAGAAAAGGAGGCTGAAGGCAACCTCACTGCTCTGTACAGCTTCCTGAGGAGGGGA